>NC_137274.1:300000-417500 GCF_053477335.1 Acartia tonsa | reverse complement strand
CTACTATCCATGGCTACACATACATAGGGTAAAGATTTGCAAAAATGCCGCGACCCGGGATCAAACCGGGGACCTTTAGATCTTCAGTCTAACGCTCTCCCAACTGAGCTATCACGGCTAGTTAAAATGATGTTGCTTATCTTGGTCAACATGGAAAAAAGATCACTTTTACATGGCTCTAAAAAGTTCAGGTCCTACCGAGATTTGAACTCGGATCGCTGGATTCAGAGTCCAGAGTGCTAACCATTACACCATAGGACCTTGATGCAGATCTAAACTCCAAAGGGTACAAAAAATTATTTTGTATAAAGAGAAAAGAAAAAAAACCTTATGTATTGGTTCCTGCCGGGATCGAACCGGCGACCTTGTCCGTGTGAAGGACACGTGATAACCACTACACTAAGGAACCATTGTCAACCAAGAAACCAAGCCAAGATACATAACAAACAGACATAAAATGTGCAACTACAAAGCCACGTCACTAAGTTAAGCCAGGTCTCGTGGCGCAACGGATAACGCGTCTGACTACGGATCAGAAGATTGCAGGTTCGAATCCTGCCGAGATCGAAAATTTTAAAGATTCGTTTGGCTATTAAAGAAAATTGCTAAAAAATAAGTCGCCCCCGGGTGGGCTCGAACCACCAACCTTTCGGTTAACAGCCGAACGCGCTAGCCGATTGCGCCACGGAGGCTAATACAAGTTAATAATATTACATTATTTTTAATATTATTCTATGAAGCCTTAAAATATAAAAACAAAAAAAGATTGGTTTACTTATGTTGGTAGGGCTCATTACCACCGAACACTCATTAGCGCGGTCCGACTACTGACCGACACGGAAACTCTTGGCTGCTGGGTTTCCCCTCTGGCCCAATCCGCCCCTCATTAAGCAACCTGATCACCTAGGACTCCTCCTAGGTGGCCATGTTGATGCCAGGCTTAGTGCGGACGCCAATTCAACGTGTTTCAATGGTAACCAGGCGTTCCCTGCCTCAAACCATCCCAAACTCTGACCTCCCAGTAGCAGGATTACAGAACTTCGCCACGGTTCCAGTCAACAATCATATCAATTTCTGTCACAATGTACCAGTTGAATTGCAATTTTTTAATTTTTTCATGTTTAATTTTGGGTGTAATTACGCCAGCTTCCGTTATGGTCTAGTGGTTAGGATAGCTGGCTCTCACCCAGCAGGCCCGGGTTCGATTCCCGGTAACGGAAAAATACATTTTGTCGAACCCCCAAGTAATTATATCAACATCCCCGATCCAAAAAAAAAGGAGATAAAAAAGATAGAGAATTGGATATTTCTAAGTTTTTACTTTTCAGCCAGGGTGACACCAAGCCTGCGTGGCCTAATGGATAAGGCGTCGGTCTCCTAAACCGAAGATTGCGAGTTCGAGTCTCGCCGTGGGTAACATTATCTTTTTAGCAAAAGTTGTTTTGGTTGCAGTGCTTCCAAGGTTTCTTGAAGGCAGTGTAGTAGCAAATATGGAGAGTGAAAGCAAGCTGCTCTAGTGGCGCAATCGGTTAGCTCACGGTACTTATAGACAGTACAACAAGTTATGCCGGGGTTGTGAGTTCGAGCCTCACCTAGAGCAAGCACTTTTTCAACCCTTAAACCTGGCAGGGTCTTCCACGAAAAGAGCAAAAATATATTTTTTTTTACTTAAACAAAGCATTTTATCTTACCAAAATACTAAAATATTCTCTAGCAGTACCTCATAATATCAAATACAGGTACTGTGGTTCGATTTTAATTTTTTTTTGTAACTATGCTTTACTAACCAACAATCAATCAAGGAAAAAAGTTTGTTAAAGAATATAGATAGATTGGTATTTTCTTTTTACTACTGTTTTAAATCTATCAAGTTAATAACAAATTCAATAAAATTGACTGAATAACCATATAAATGTATAAAGATTTGTGATTTAAATTATGCCATGAAAAATCCTCCAATGTGTTTTGTAAAAATCTTTGAAACTTTTGATTTCATTGTTTATGTATGTACACTCAAGAATGATGAATCTTATCTGATCTAGAAAGGCAGAAGGATACTAAATTGTAATTGTAATTCATAGTAACCGAGTTATTACTAAAATAAATTTTTGACAGCTGTGGGATTCGAACCCACGCCCTTGCGGACTGGTGCCTAAAACCAGCGCCTTAGACCACTCGGCCAAACTGCCTGTTGTGCTGGTAGTTGTGCGAATAAGAAAAATTGTTTCCTAAGTTTTTTTTTTTCAGCCTTACTGTGTAAAAGCATCAAACACCTAAAAAAAAATTGTTTTTCCAGTGAGTGATTTTACAAAATTAACTGCCTCCAGAGAGGATTGAACTCTCGACCCCTGGTTTACAAGACCAGTGCTCTGCCACTGAGCTATAGAGGCTTGCCTGTTCACGTTGCACAATTTAAACCTAGCCTAACCTAGCCTAACCTAACCTAACCTAAGCTATTGCGGTTTGCACCTTGTGTTAAAGACTTTGAAATTGCTAAAGGATTCAGTTGAGTATTAGTCAGCTCATGCATTCAACAGGGGGATGTAGCTCAGTGGTAGAGCGCATGCTTTGCATGTATGAGGCCCCGGGTTCGATCCCCGGCATCTCCAATTATCAATGATTTTTGTTATTTCTTTGAAGTTGTCTGTTGTTCAAAATGAGTACTTTAGTGAAAAAATATTTGTATGGGGTTATGCGGACACAAAAATGTGGAACGCTTCACGATTTTGCGTGTCATCCTTGCGCAGGGGCCATGCTAATCTTCTCTGTATCGTTCCAATTTTAGTATATGTACTGCCGAAGCAAGTACATTTGAGAATAGAATTTAGTTGTCTATAAAGATCAGCATTTGTTACACAAATTGCAAAAAAACAATTCTGTTGACCCTGACGTGATTTGAACACGCAGCCTTCTGATCTGGAGTCAGACGCGCTACCGTTGCGCCACAGAGTCAGATGTTAGAATTGCTGCAACTTTGAATTCATGCGAAACTAAAGGAAAGTCTTTTTTTTCCCTTTTTTCTATCCACTATACAATGCAAGCGACCAATAGAAAAAAGGCGCTGCTTTCGTCCGGCCCCTATGATGGAGACCAGGGGTCGTAGCTCAGCTGGTAGAGCGTCTGATTCGCATTTAGAAGGTCTCGGGTTCAAATCCCGACGACTCCAAATTTTTTTTCTTTTCAATTTTCAAAAGTATTAGGCAAAACCATGGGCTTGACCGGGAGTTGAACCCGGGACCTCTCGCACCCGAAGCGAGAATCATGCCGCCTAGACCATCAAGCCTGGCTTGTGCCCTGTTAACTGTCAGTAGCAGCCTGTAATTCATCAATTTACCTGCCGATTGCTTCCAGCTGTGATCCTGGATTGATGGATGGCCGTCCGTCAGAGCCAGCAGTCGTGGCCGAGTGGTTAAGGCGTTGGACTTGAAATCCAATGGGGTTTCCCCGCGCAGGTTCGAATCCTGCCGGCTGCGAATTACAGATTTTGTTAGTTTCTAGTGTTTTATTCATTTTTTTTTTGCAAAACCAGAAAGTTACCTTGCAACTCACATGGCCTTCCTGGTATAGTGTTAAAATAAGACTTTTGTCAGGTGTGGGGTTCGAACCCACGCAATCTTACGATTATGAGAGCTTAAATCTCACGCCTTAGACCACTCGGCCAACCTGACAGGTTACCACAATGCGGCACTCATTGCAAAACGCATGAAATCACGACTGACAAGCACTGATTTAGCAAAGCTCCACAAAATAATTCTCGCGACGAAGATGGGATTCGAACCCACGCGGGCAGAGCCCATTGGATTAGCAGTCCAACGCCTTAACCAATCGGCCACCTCGTCTGTGAAAGAAGTTAACCTACATTACTTGCAAAGCATACATAACAACAACAACAACAAACACAAAAACAACAAAGTATATATTGCATCACTCGTGTCAAAAGACTTCCCACGCCGGGAGTTGAACCCGGGCCTCCTGGGTGAAAGCCAGATATCCTAGCCGTTAGACCACGTGGGATTCTGTTTCCGTCCGGGATCGAACCGGAGACCTTCTGCGTGTTAGGCAGATGTGATAACCGCTACACCACGGAAACTTGTTACAATCAGATAGACAGCTTTATTGCCATAATTTTTTTCTTTAAACTCCTGACTAAAGTGTGCTAGTTACTAGGCAAAAATGTATTTGTGGTTTTCACTTTTGAGTACATTATAGTTCTGTACAATAAGCGTCAGTGGTATAGTGGTGAGCATAGCTGCCTTCCAAGCAGTTGACCCGGGTTCGATTCCCGGCTGACGCATTTTCATCTGTGTTGCCTAGGAGTACATTTTTGTACATTTAAAAAGTGTAGTAATCCTACACTGCCAACAAGCCTCCGTAGCGCAGTAGGCAGCGCGTCAGTCTCATAATCTGAAGGCCGTGAGTTCGAGCCTCACCGGGGGCAGGCAAACACTTTTTCATCTCCTGGTTGTGTTTTGAAAAAATAGTTTTGTCAGAAGTGGGATTCGAACCCACGCCCTCATCGAGGACCAGAATTCTCACAACCACTCTCTATCAGAGAGCAAGGAAGTTGTCCTTGAGTCTGGCGCCTTAGACCACTCGGCCATCCTGACTGTTAATATAGTGTTCACGGATTAAGAAATCCCATGTTTTGATAAGCCAAAAAGGTTAGCCAAAATGCAATGTTAGCATCCCATCTGGGGATCGAACCCAGGACCTTTGGATTAGAAGTCCAACGCGCTATCCTCTGCGCTAATGGGACTTGGTTAGAGAAAAGAAAATAGTAGCATTTGTTGACAGAAAACATTATGGAAGGCAAGAAAAAGAAAATCAAGTAGAGAAGAAAAAAAGTATGTAGTTTTTGTATTGTGCTTATACTTATACACATCATATCAGTCAGGCCCGTTAGCTCAGTTGGTTAGAGCGTCGTGCTAATAACGCGAAGGTCACGGGTTCGATCCCCCTACGGGCCAGATAATACTTTTACCAAATTGAACAGTTTGCAGTGGCGGAAATATTTAATGGAAAAAAAAAGAAATTTCACAAGGTTGAAAAAGTTATCTCTCCCCGACCGGGAATCGAACCCGGGCCTTCCACGTGACAGGCGGAGATCCTCACCACTAGACTATCGAGGAATTCTTATAAATCAGCCATTTTCTAGTCACTACGTACGTACCACACTGATTGGAGACTTGAACAAAAGATGGGAGCGCCCGAGCAGGGGCTCGAACCCTGGACCGTTAGGTTAAAAGCCTAACGCTCTACCGACTGAGCTACCCGGGCATCATGCTAATTTAAAATTACAGTAACAAAATTGTCTCACCAGATGGCAGCAGCATTTTAGTTCATGGTAGGCTTGGTTTTCTCTCTGTTTATTTTTGGTTAAGTGCAACCTGAGTTGTATAGAATAAATCATCCCTCCATAATTTTCCTGTATTGTAGCATTTTGCATTTAGTATAAGTCACATTTTCCATGGTCAAATGTCTACGGCCATACCATGTTGAAAGCACCAGTTCTCGTCCGATCACTGAAGTTAAGCAACATTGGGCCAAGTTAGTACTTGGATGGGTGACCGCCTGGGAATACTTGGTGTCGTAGGCAAATCTTTTCATCCTTTTTTATAAGTTGAGAAAAAAAAAACAAAGTCTGAGAAATGTAAACCAGACAACTGCTTATGTTCATTTTTTACACCTAAAGCCCTTATACAATGCAACCACTATGATATAATATGTAGTTACTGTTTTTGTCACCAGATGGCAGCTCTATTTAGTTCCCAGTTAGGATTTGTTTTCTCCGTGTTAAGGCATAAGTTTTAAGTTGACAACTATTAATGTTCGATAAAATGATATCTTTTAGTATTACACATACCTATTTGGATTAATATTTTAGTTACTTCGTGCTTGTATTTTATGAAAATTAACTTTTCCGGTCGGACCTTTAACAAATATCAAAAATATATGATTGTCCAAGTAACTTTACATCATTGTCTAAAACGACCAAGCTAATATTGCTTGATTCACTTCTACAAGAGGTGTGTATCAGCTCTGCTTCGGTGGGTCGCTCAACTTGAGTCCGCTCGGGTTGAGTGTCTGTCTTAGTCAGTCACAATCATCTTTATTCAGGGTTAAAGAGAACCCACTAATCACTGAAACCAATCAAGAACATAGAATTATTTACCGCAGATACCTGTACGTATTTTCTCTTGGTAATGCATTTTCCATTTAGTTTATGCCACATTTTCCTTTGATAAATGTCTACGGCCATACCATGTTGAAAGCACCAGTTCTCGTCTGATCACTGAAGTTAAGCAACATTGGGCCAAGTTAGTACTTGGATGGGTGACCGCCTGGGAATACTTGGTGTCGTAGGCTTTAACATTTTATCCATATTTCAAAATTTGTCTCTTTTTCTTCCTTGTCCGTAGATTCCTGTACTGTTGAGCGTTTTGCATTCATTTCACGCCACATTTTCTCTTCGTAATGCATTTTGCATTTAATTTACGCCACATTTTCCGTTGATATATGTCTACGGCCATACCATGTTGAAAGCACCAGTTCTCGTCCGATCACTGCAGTTAAGCAACATTGGGCCAAGTTAGTACTTGGATGGGTGACCGCCTGGGAATACTTGGTGTCGTAGGCTCTAACATTTTATCCATATTTCAAATTTGTCTCTTTTTCTTTCTTGTCCAAGAGAAATTTCTAATCACTGAGAACATAAGGTGAAACCCAAGGGGATGTAGCTCAGATGGTAGAGCGCTCGCTTAGCATGCGAGAGGTACGGGGATCGATACCCCGCATCTCCAAGTATCATTTATCCCCCTACTACACAAGCACCAAACAAAAAAATAAACACTTAAAGAAAAACAAAAGTCTGAAAATTTAAACCAGTAAAACTTTAAACCTTTTTGTTGCATTAGAATGTTATTTAATAAACCAGAAGTTAGCCTTTGCTTAGAGTAAATGTCTACGGCCATACTATGTTGAAAGCACCAGTTCTCGTCTGATCACTGAAGTTAAGCAACATTGGGCCAAGTTAGTACTTGGATGGGTGACCGCCTGGGAATACTTGGTGTCGTAGGCTCAATATTTTTGGAATTTTGACCCAACCAATCCTAGCCCAAACCTGACTAAACCTCACACAAGTTTGAAAATCATGTTGTAACTTTATGTCTACGGCCATACCATGTTGAAAGCACCAGTTCTCGTCCGATCACTGAAGTTAAGCAACATTGGGCCAAGTTAGTACTTGGATGGGTGACCGCCTGGGAATACTTGGTGTCGTAAACTCTACATCTTTCTTTCTTACCTTGTCACTGAAAACAGAAAAGTTGTGTTAACGTAGAAAATAACTGCTGCAACGTCCGGGAATCGAACCCGGGCCGCCCGCGTGGCAGGCGAGCATTCTACCACTGAACCAACGTTGCTGGCATGCTCTTTGGCTATTCGTATAACCCAACCCCTTGCTGAAAATCATTATTCAGAAATCTGTCAATTTATAACCCAAATACAGATTGATATAGCTTTACACCTGAACGATTAATATGACTTGCTGTAAGTAGACTTTGGCAGTAGGTAAGGACTTTCTTCAGCCCGGCAAGACAATATCTGAGTGATCCTTGGTTCACTTGTACACACCTTTTAGTGAAGTGAATCAAGCAAGTATAGCTTGGTCAGTTTAGACAAATGGTAACTGCAATTTTAGCCATTCCTACCGTAGGCTATTTGTCAGCATGGTTGGCCAGTTTTATTTTTACAAATTTGAAGCAGTTGGTTGGAGATGAATGGTTTTGTGGTAAACACATCCTGACATCCTGTCCCAACATGCCTGTTGTAATATGTTTCTTTAAGTGGGCTCTCTCATGAAAAGCCTTCAGATAAATTGGATGTAATTCCAATATGATCCACTTACACGGAAATCTTTAGTAAAAGGCGAAAGATTTATTCGTGCTGTAGGTAGATCCTGGACATGCTCAAACAACACAAATAGCTCCATATCCTTGGCAGCTGTTAGGCTTGTTCCATTGACCAATCTAATGTAGTTGTCAGAAAAGACATGTAGAGATTGTGTCAAAGTTCAGCTTATTCACCAAAAAAACACAAGCCCCTAGAATAACTTGAGGCAGAAAATTATCCAATAAATGACATTCAACTTTAGGGGTTTGCACCACCTAGCATTAAAACATTGAACTACATAAAGGAAGTGGAGCCATTGTGCTTTTGGCAGCATGCTTGTTGACTTGTGCAAACTTGATACAGGTTGTACACAATGTATTGAGTGGTCCAGTTTAGAAGTGGGGACAAGTGGGCCGATCCTGGTGGTACTGCAATACCAGGCCAACCCGTGATAAGGCTGGAGCAAGCTCCAAGTCCTCATCCCCTAACAAAAATGAGTTTAATATCGAAGGGGACACATGGTCCCCGTATCAGATATTAAGCTGATAAGAACAGATACTACACTTTGATCTTAGCCAAAAGGCCGAGAAGCGATGCCAAGGAATAGTTCCACTATACTACCTTAGAGTCATAACCTGACTATGGTACTGTCTGGCAAAAGATTGGCATGCAGCCTGCCTAATCATTGTTAGAGAGAGTATAGTCAATCTGCCTAGTTCAAAGCAAAGACTTTACTTTTAATTGGGCTTCGATAGAAGCCTTTTTCTGGCCAACTACACAAACTTTAGCAATTCCTGGTGTGTAAAATTTGAACTAGATGGTTAAGTTAAACATTCTAATTCTGTTGTCTGTTCTGTATTTGTTAGGGGATGCGCGAACGCAGTCCCCAACTACCAAAAGTTGTGCGTTCGAGTTACCCACGTTTGGGGTAATCATAGGGGTCAGCCATGCCTGAGTGCAATGGCACAGCCTCACCCTAGAGGAACCACCTTAGTGATCATGGTTAACCTCCACGCCAGGTAAGTATGAGGGAAAGAGTCGATTTCAGTGTATGGGTGACAAAGACTATAGATATTTTGCTGACCAGCTTCACGACTTTACACAAAACATAATTCAGTTGAAGTGTCCCCTCAGAAATGCTATATTTATACTTTTTCAAATGGTTGGTGACATACATTGTTGATGAAACCTTCGGTAGGAGGTCTTCCATTGAAACAAATGCGACACCTAGAGGCCAAATTATTGACTACATAAAATACATGTTTGCTACTTTACAGGTTATGCATTCCTATTGCAAATAGTGAGCTATCATCAGCTCTGACAGAAATAACATTACAGTTCACACTGCAACCACTGGATCTATACACACCTCTTAGTGAAGTGAATCAAGCAAATTTAGCTTGGTCAGTTTAGACAAATACATAATGCAAACTGTCACTTGTTATAACAAGATTACCAAGAGTTAGCACTGGTCGCAACGCAACAAACCATACAGAAGGATGGTATGGTAATATCCACATTATAATGTGAAAATGCCTTACCAAATGTCTACGGCCATACCATGTTGAAAGCACCAGTTCTCGTCCGATCACTGAAGTTAAGCAACATTGGGCCAAGTTAGTACTTGGGTGGGTGACCGCCTGGGAATACTTGGTGTCGTAGACTTAACATTTTTGGAATTTTGACCCAAACAATCCTAGCCCAAACCTAACTAAACCCCACACAATTAATGTCTACGGCCATACCATGTTGAAAGCACCAGTTCTCGTCCGATCACTGAAGTTAAGCAACATTGGGCCAAGTTAGTACTTGGATGGGTGACCGCCTGGGAATACTTGGTGTCGTAGGCTCAATCGTTTTGGAATTTTGACCCAACCAATCCTAGCGCAAACCTAACTAAACCCCACACAATTAATGTCTACGGCCATACCATGTTGAAAGCACCAGTTCTCGTCCGATCACTGCAGTTAAGCAACATTGGGCCAAGTTAGTACTTGGATGGGTGACCGCCTGGGAATACTTGGTGTCGTAGGCTTATCCTTTTTTCAAAAATTGCCTCAAAAAAGTTGTGATACTGTAGAAAATAATTGCTGCAACGTCCGGGAATCGAACCCGGGCCGCCCGCGTGGCAGGCGAGCATTCTACCACTGAACCAACGTTGCTGGCTTGCTCTCATGATATTCGTGTAGTTAGTTTTTGTGTACCTATTGCAAAGACCAACCATACAAAGTGCAGAGCCCAGGCAGCCAACATAGCCCGGCTAGCTCAGTCGGTAGAGCATGAGACTCTTAATCTCAGGGTCGTGGGTTCGAGCCCCACGTTGGGCGAATTTTTTTTTATATGGAACAGTTTTTAAAAATATATTTGAATTTGTTTCGTGATTTACTGACAACAGGGTAATTCAGGCGCCATGGCTTAGTTGGTTAAAGCGCCTGTCTCGTAAACAGGAGATCCCGAGTTCGACTCTCGGTGGTGCCTTGATCCTTTTATTACTACTATCCATGGCTACACATACAATAACAACAACAACAACAAACACAAAAACAACAAAGTAAATATTGCATCACTCGTGTCAAAAGACTTCCCACGCCGGGAGTTGAACCCGGGCCTCCTGGGTGAAAGCCAGATATCCTAGCCGTTAGACCACGTGGGATTCTGTTTCCGTCCGGGATCGAACCGGAGACCTTCTGCGTGTTAGGCAGATGTGATAACCGCTACACCACGGAAACTTGTTACATCAGATAGACAGCTTTATTGCCATAATTTTTTTCTTTAAACTCCTGACTAAAGTGTGCTAGTTACTAGGCAAAAATGTATTTGTGGTTTTCACTTTTGAGTACATTATAGTTCTGTACAATAAGCGTCAGTGGTATAGTGGTGAGCATAGCTGCCTTCCAAGCAGTTGACCCGGGTTCGATTCCCGGCTGACGCATTTTCATCTGTGTTGCCTAGGAGTACATTTTTGTACATTTAAAAAGTGTAGTAATCCTACACTGCCAACAAGCCTCCGTAGCGCAGTAGGCAGCGCGTCAGTCTCATAATCTGAAGGCCGTGAGTTCGAGCCTCACCGGGGGCAGGCAAACACTTTTTCATCTCCTGGTTGTGTTTTGAAAAAATAGTTTTGTCAGAAGTGGGATTCGAACCCACGCCCTCATCGAGGACCAGAATTCTCACAACCACTCTCTATCAGAGAGCAAGGAAGTTGTCCTTGAGTCTGGCGCCTTAGACCACTCGGCCATCCTGACTGTTAATATAGTGTTCACGGATTAAGAAATCACATGTTTTGATAAGCCAAAAAGGTTAGCCAAAATGCAATGTTAGCATCCCATCTGGGGATCGAACCCAGGACCTTTGGATTAGAAGTCCAACGCGCTATCCTCTGCGCTAATGGGACTTGGTTAGAGAAAAGAAAATAGTAGCATTTGTTGACAGAAAACATTATGGAAGGCAAGAAAAAGAAAATCAAGTAGAGAAGAAAAAAAGTATGTAGTTTTTGTATTGTGCTTATACTTATACACATCATATCAGTCAGGCCCGTTAGCTCAGTTGGTTAGAGCGTCGTGCTAATAACGCGAAGGTCACGGGTTCGATCCCCCTACGGGCCAGATAATACTTTTACCAAATTGAACAGTTTGCAGTGGCGGAAATATTTAATGGAAAAAAAAAGAAATTTCACAAGGTTGAAAAAGTTATCTCTCCCCGACCGGGAATCGAACCCGGGCCTTCCACGTGACAGGCGGAGATCCTCACCACTAGACTATCGAGGAATTCTTATAAATCAGCCATTTTCTAGTCACTACGTACGTATCACACTGATTGGAGACTTGAACAAAAGATGGGAGCGCCCGAGCAGGGGCTCGAACCCTGGACCGTTAGGTTAAAAGCCTAACGCTCTACCGACTGAGCTACCCGGGCATCATGCTAATTTAAAATTACAGTAACAAAATTGTCTCACCAGATGGCAGCAGCATTTTAGTTCATGGTAGGCTTGGTTTTCTCTCTGTTTATTTTTGGTTAAGTGCAACCTGAGTTGTATAGAATAAATCATCCCTCCATAATTTTCCTGTATTGTAGCATTTTGCATTTAGTATAAGTCACATTTTCCATGGTCAAATGTCTACGGCCATACCATGTTGAAAGCACCAGTTCTCGTCCGATCACTGAAGTTAAGCAACATCGGGCCAAGTTAGTACTTGGATGGGTGACCGCCTGGGAATACTTGGTGTCGTAGGCAAATCTTTTCATCCTTTTTTATAAGTTGAGAAAAAAAAAAAAAAAAAAAAAAAGTCTGAGAAATGTAAACCAGACAACTGCTTATGTTCATTTTTTACACCTAAAGCCCTTATACAATGCAACCACTATGATATAATATGTAGTTACTGTTTTTGTCACCAGATGGCAGCTCTATTTAGTTCCCAGTTAGGCTTTGTTTTCTCCGTGTTAAGGCATAAGTTTTAAGTTGACAACTATTAATGTTCGATAAAATGATATCTTTTAGTATTACACATACCTATTTGGATTAATATTTTAGTTACTTTGTGCTTGTATTTTATGAAAATTAACTTTTCCGGTCGGACCTTTAACAAATATCAAAAATATATGATTGTCCAAGTAACTTTACATCATTGTCTAAAACGACCAAGCTAATATTGCTTGATTCACTTCTACAAGAGGTGTGTATCAGCTCTGCTTCGATGGGTCGCTCACCTTGAGTCCGCTCGGGTTGAGTGTCTGTCTTAGTCAGTCACAAACATCTTTTTTCAGGGTTAAAGAGAACCCACTAATCACTGAAACCAATCAAGAACATAGATTTATTTACCGTAGATACCTGTACGTATTTTCTCTTGGTAATGCATTTTCCATTTAGTTTATGCCACATTTTCCTTTGATAAATGTCTACGGCCATACCATGTTGAAAGCACCAGTTCTCGTCTGATCACTGAAGTTAAGCAACATTGGGCCAAGTTAGTACTTGGATGGGTGACCGCCTGGGAATACTTGGTGTCGTAGGCTTTAACATTTTATCCATATTTCAAAATTTGTCTCTTTTTCTTCCTTGTCCGTAGATTCCTGTACTGTTGAGCGTTTTGCATTCATTTCACGCCACATTTTCTCTTCGTAATGCATTTTGCATTTAATTTACGCCACATTTTCCGTTGATATATGTCTACGGCCATACCATGTTGAAAGCACCAGTTCTCGTCCGATCACTGCAGTTAAGCAACATTGGGCCAAGTTAGTACTTGGATGGGTGACCGCCTGGGAATACTTGGTGTCGTAGGCTCTAACATTTTATCCATATTTCAAATTTGTCTCTTTTTCTTTCTTGTCCAAGAGAAATTTCTAATCACTGAGAACATAAGGTGAAACCCAAGGGGATGTAGCTCAGATGGTAGAGCGCTCGCTTAGCATGCGAGAGGTACGGGGATCGATACCCCGCATCTCCAAGTATCATTTTTCCCCCTACTGCACAAGCACCAAACAAAAAAATAAACACACAAAGAAAAACAAAAGTCTGAAAATTTAAACCAGTAAAACTTTAAACCTTTTTGTTGCATTAGAATGTTATTTAATAAACCAGAAGTTAGAAGAGCCTTTGCTCAGAGTAAATGTCTACGGCCATACCATGTTGAAAGCACCAGTTCTCGTCTGATCACTGAAGTTAAGCAACATTGGGCCAAGTTAGTACTTGGATGGGTGACCGCCTGGGAATACTTGGTGTCGTAGGCTCAATATTTTTGGAATTTTGACCCAACCAATCCTAGCCCAAACCTGACTAAACCTCACACAAGTTTGAAAATCATGTTGTAACTTTATGTCTACGGCTATACCATGTTGAAAGCACCAGTTCTCGTCCGATCACTGAAGTTAAGCAACATTGGGCCAAGTTAGTACTTGGATGGGTGACCGCCTGGGAATACTTGGTGTCGTAAACTCTACATCTTTCTTTCTTACCTTGTCACTGAAAACAGAAAAGTTGTGTTAACGTAGAAAATAACTGCTGCAACGTCCGGGAATCGAACCCGGGCCGCCCGCGTGGCAGGCGAGCATTCTACCACTGAACCAACGTTGCTGGCATGCTCTTTGGCTATTCGTATAACCCAACCCCTTGCTGAAAATCATTATTCAGAAATCTGTCAATTTATAACCCAAATACAGATTGATATAGCTTTACACCTGAACGATTAATATGACTTGCTGTAAGTAGACTTTGGCAGTAGGTAAGGACTTTCTTCAGCCCGGCAAGACAATATCTGAGTGATCCTTGGTTCACTTGTACACACCTTTTAGTGAAGTGAATCAAGCAAGTATAGCTTGGTCAGTTTAGACAAATGGTAACTGCAATTTTAGCCATTCCTACCGTAGGCTATTTGTCAGCATGGTTGGCCAGTTTTATTTTTACAAATTTGAAGCAGTTGGTTGGAGATGAATGGTTTTGTGGTAAACACATCCTGACATCCTGTCCCTACATGCCTGTTGTAATATGTTTCTTTAAGTGGGCTCTCTCATGAAAAGCCTTCAGATAAATTGGATGTAATTCCAATATGATCCACTTACACGGAAATCTTTAGTAAAAGGCGAAAGATTTATTCGTGCTGTAGGTAGATCCTGGACATGCTCAAACAACACAAATAGCTCCATATCCTTGGCAGCTGTTAGGCTTGTTCCATTGACCAATCTAATGTAGTTGTCAGCAAAGACATGTAGAGATTGTGTCAAAGTTCAGCTTATTCACCAAAAAAACACAAGCCCCTAGAATAACTTGAGGCAGAAAATTATCCAATAAATGACATTCAACTTTAGGGGTTTGCACCACCTAGCATTAAAACATTGAACTACATAAAGGAAGTGGAGCCATTGTGCTTTTGGCAGCATGCTTGTTGACTTGTGCAAACTTGATACAGGTTGTACACAATGTATTGAGTGGTCCAGTTTAGAAGTGGGGACAAGTGGGCCGATCCTGGTGGTACTGCAATACCAGGCCAACCCGTGATAAGGCTGGAGCAAGCTCCAAGTCCTCATCCCCTAACAAAAATGAGTTTAATATCGAAGGGGACACATGGTCCCCGTATCAGATATTAAGCTGATAAGAACAGATACTACACTTTGATCTTAGCCAAAAGGCCGAGAAGCGATGCCAAAGAATAGTTCCAGTATACTACCTTAGAGTCATAACCTGACTATGGTACTGTCTGGCAAAAGATTGGCATGCAGGCTGCCTAATCATTGTTAGAGAGAGTATAGTCAATCTGCCTAGTTCAAAGCAAAGACTTTACTTTAAATTGGGCTTCGATAGAAGCCTTTTTCTGGCCAACTACACAAACTTTAGCAATTCCTGGTGTGTAAAATTTGAACTAGATGGTTAAGTTAAACATTCTAATTCTGATGTCTGTTCTGTATTTATTAGGGGATGCGCGAACGCAGTCCCCAACTACCAAAAATTGTGCGTTCGAGTTACCCACGTTTGGGGTAATCGTAGGGGTCAGCCATGCCTGAGTGCAATGGCACAGCCTCACCCTAGAGGAACCACCTTAGTGATCATGGTTAACCTCCACGCCAGGTAAGTATGAGGGAAAGAGTCGATTTCAGTGTATGGGTGACAAAGACTATAGATATTTTGCTGACCAGCTTCACGACTTTACACAAAACATGATTCAGTTGAAGTGTCCCCTCAGAAATGCTATATTTATACTTTTTCAAATGGTTGGTGACATACATTGCTGATGAAACCTTCGGTAGGAGGTCTTCCATTGAAACAAATGCGACACCTAGAGGCCAAATTATTGACTACATAAAATACATGTTTGCTACTTTACAGGTTATGCATTCCTATTGCAAATAGTGAGCTATCATCAGCTCTGACAGAAATAACATTACAGTTCACACTGCAACCACTGGATATATACACACCTCTTAGTGAAGTGAATCAAGCAAATTTAGCTTGGTCAGTTTAGACAAATACATAATGCAAACTGTCACTTGTTATAACAAGATTACCAAGAGTTAGCACTGGTCGCAACGCAACAAACCATACAGAAGGATGGTATGGTAATATCCACATTATAATGTGAAAATGCCTTGCCAAATGTCTACGGCCATACCATGTTGAAAGCACCAGTTCTCGTCCGATCACTGAAGTTAAGCAACATTGGGCCAAGTTAGTACTTGGATGGGTGACCGCCTGGGAATACTTGGTGTCGTAGACTTAACATTTTTGGAATTTTGACCCAACCAATCCTAGCGCAAACCTAACTAAACCCCACACAATTAATGTCTACGGCCATACCATGTTGAAAGCACCAGTTCTCGTCCGATCACTGAAGTTAAGCAACATTGGGCCAAGTTAGTACTTGGATGGGTGACCGCCTGGGAATACTTGGTGTCGTAGGCTTATCCTTTTTTCAAAAATTGCCTCAAAAAAGTTGTGATACTGTAGAAAATAATTGCTGCAACGTCCGGGAATCGAACCCGGGCCGCCCGCGTGGCAGGCGAGCATTCTACCACTGAACCAACGTTGCTGGCTTGCTCTCATGATATTCGTGTAGTTAGTTTTTGTGTACCTATTGCAAAGACCAACCATACAAAGTGCAGAGCCCAGGCAGCCAACATAGCCCGGCTAGCTCAGTCGGTAGAGCATGAGACTCTTAATCTCAGGGTCGTGGGTTCGAGCCCCACGTTGGGCGAATTTTTTTTTATATGGAACAGTTTTTAAAAATATATTTGAATTTGTTTCGTGATTTACTGACAATAGGGTAATTCAGGCGCCATGGCTTAGTTGGTTAAAGCGCCTGTCTCGTAAACAGGAGATCCCGAGTTCGACTCTCGGTGGTGCCTTGATCCTTTTATTACTACTATCCATGGCTACACATACATAGGGTAAAGATTTGCAAAAATGCCGCGACCCGGGATCGAACCGGGGACCTTTAGATCTTCAGTCTAACGCTCTCCCAACTGAGCTATCACGGCTAGTTAAAATGATGTTGCTTATCTTGGTCAAGATGGAAAAAAGATCACTTTTACATGGCTCTAAAAAGTTTAGGTCCTACCGAGATTTGAACTCGGATCGCTGGATTCAGAGTCCAGAGTGCTAACCATTACACCATAGGACCTTGATGCAGATCTAAACTCCAAAGGATAAAAAAAAATATTTTGTACAAAAAGAAAAGAAAAAAACCTTATGAATTGGTTCCTGCCGGGATCGAACCGGCGACCTTGTCCGTGTGAAGGACACGTGATAACCACTACACTAAGGAACCATTGTCAACCAAGAAACCAAGCCAAGATACATAACAAACAGACATAAAATGTGCAACTACAAAGCCACGTCACTTAGTTAAGCCAGGTCTCGTGGCGCAACGGATAACGCGTCTGACTACGGATCAGAAGATTGCAGGTTCGAATCCTGCCGAGATCGAAAATTTTAAAGATTCGTTTGGCTATTAAAGAAAATTGCTATAAAATAAGTCGCCCCCGGGTGGGCTCGAACCACCAACCTTTCGGTTAACAGCCGAACGCGCTAGCCGATTGCGCCACGGAGGCTAATACAAGTTAATAATATTACATTATTTTTAATATTATTCTATGGAGCCTTAAAATATAAAAACAAAAAAAGATTGGTTTACTTATGTTGGTAGGGCTAATTACCACCGAACACTCATTAGCGCGGTCCGACTACTGACCGACACGGAAACTCTTGGCTGCTGGGTTTCCCCTCTGGCCCAATCCGCCCCTCATTAAGCAACCTGATCACCTAGGACTCCTCCTAGGTGGCCATGTTGATGCCAGGCTTAGTGCGGACGCCAATTCAACGTGTTTCAATGGTAACCAGGCGTTCCCTGCCTCAAACCATCCCAAACTCTGACCTCCCAGTAGCAGGATTACAGAACTTCGCCACGGTTCCAGTCAACAATCATATCAATTTCTGTCACAATGTACCAGTTGAATTGCAATTTTTTTCATGTTTAATTTTGGGTGTAATTACGCCAGCTTCCGTTATGGTCTAGTGGTTAGGATAGCTGGCTCTCACCCAGCAGGCCCGGGTTCGATTCCCGGTAACGGAAAAAATACATTTTGTCGAACCCCCAAGTAATTATATCAACATCCCCGATCCAAAAAAGAGGAGATAAAAAAGATAGAGAATTGGATATTTCTAAGTTTTTACTTTTCAGCCAGGGTGACACCAAGCCTGCGTGGCCTAATGGATAAGGCGTCGGTCTCCTAAACCGAAGATTGCGAGTTCGAGTCTCGCCGTGGGTAACATTATCTTTTTAGCAAAAGTTGTTTTGGTTGCAGTGCTTCCAAGGTTTCTTGAAGGCAGTGTAGTAGCAAATATGGAAAGTGAAAGCAAGCTGCTCTAGTGGCGCAATCGGTTAGCGCACGGTACTTATAGACAGTACAACAAGTTATGCCGGGGTTGTGAGTTCGAGCCTCACCTAGAGCAAGCACTTTTTCAACCCTTAAACCTGGCAGGGTCTTCCACGAAAAGAGCAAAAATATATTTTTTTTTTACTTAAACAAAGCATTTTATCTTACCAAAATACTAAAATATTCTCTAGCAGTACCTCATAATATCAAATACAGGTACTGTGGTTCGATTTCAAATTTTTTTTGTAACTATGCTTTACTAACCAACAATCAATCAAGGAAAAAAGTTTGTTAAAGAATATAGATAGATTGGTATTTTCTTTTTACTACTGTTTTAAATCTATCAAGTTAATAACAAATTCAATAAAATTGACTGAATAACCATATAAATGTATAAAGATTTGTGATTTAAATTATGCCATGAAAAATCCTCCAATGTGTTTTGTAAAAATCTTTGAAACTTTTGATTTCATTGTTTATGTATGTACACTCAAGAATGATGAATCTTATCTGATCTAGAAAGGCAGAAGGATACTAAATTGTAATTGTAATTCATAGTAACCGAGTTATTACTAAAATAAATTTTTGACAGCTGTGGGATTCGAACCCACGCCCTTGCGGACTGGTGCCTAAAACCAGCGCCTTAGACCACTCGGCCAAACTGCCTGTTGTGCTGGTAGTTGTGCGAATAAGAAAAATTGTTTCTTAAGTTTTTTTTTCAGCCTTACTGTGTAAAAGCATCAAACACCTAAAAAAAAATTGTTTTTCCAGTGAGTGATTTTACAAAATTAACTGCCTCCAGAGAGGATTGAACTCTCGACCCCTGGTTTACAAGACCAGTGCTCTGCCACTGAGCTATAGAGGCTTGCCTGTTCACGTTGCACAATTTAAACCTAGCCTAACCTAGCCTAGCCTAACCTAACCTAACCTAAGCTATTGCGGTTTGCACCTTGTGTTAAAGACTTTGAAATTGCTAAAGGATTCAGTTGAGTATTAGTCAGCTCATGCTTCAACAGGGGGATGTAGCTCAGTGGTAGAGCGCATGCTTTGCATGTATGAGGCCCCGGGTTCGATCCCCGGCATCTCCAATCATCAATGATTTTTGTTATTTCTTTGAAGTTGTCTGTTGTTCAAAATGAGTACTTTAGTGAAAAAATATTTGTATGGGGTTATGCGGACACAAAAATGTGGAACGCTTCACGATTTTGCGTGTCATCCTTGCGCAGGGGCCATGCTAATCTTCTCTGTATCGTTCCAATTTTAGTATATGTACTGCCGAAGCAAGTACAATTGAGATTAGAATTTAGTTGTCTATAAAGATCAGCATTTGTTACACAAATTGCAAAAACAATTCTGTTGACCCTGACGTGATTTGAACACGCAGCCTTCTGATCTGGAGTCAGACGCGCTACCGTTGCGCCACAGAGTCAGATGTTAGAATTGCTGCAACTTTGAATTCATGCGAAACTAAAGGAAAGAATTTTTTTCCCCTTTTTTCTATCCACTATACAATGCAAGCGACCAATAGAAAAAAGGCGCTGCTTTCGTCCGGCCTCTATGATGGAGACCAGGGGTCGTAGCTCAGCTGGTAGAGCGTCTGATTCGCATTTAGAAGGTCTCGGGTTCAAATCCCGACGACTCCAAATTTTTTTTCTTTTCAATTTTCAAAAGTATTAGGCAAAACCATGGGCTTGACCGGGAGTTGAACACGGGACCTCTCGCACCCGAAGCGAGAATCATGCCGCCTAGACCATCAAGCCTGGCTTGTGCCCTGTTAACTGTCAGTAGCAGCCTGTAATTCATCAATTTACCTGCCGATTGCTTCCAGCTGTGATCCTGGATTGATGGATGGCCGTCCGCCAGAGCCAGCAGTCGTGGCCGAGTGGTTAAGGCGTTGGACTTGAAATCCAATGGGGTTTCCCCGCGCAGGTTCGAATCCTGCCGGCTGCGAATTACAGATTTTGTTAGTTTCTAGTGTTTTATTCATTTTTTTTTTGCAAAACCAGAAAGTTACCTTGCAACTCACATGGCCTTCCTGGTATAGTGTTAAAATAAGACTTTTGTCAGGTGTGGGGTTCGAACCCACGCAATCTTACGATTATGAGAGCTTAAATCTCACGCCTTAGACCACTCGGCCAACCTGACAGGTTGCCACAATGCGGCACTCATTGCAAAACGCATGAAATCACGACTGACAAGCACTGATTTAGCAAAGCTCCACAAAATAATTTTCGCGACGAAGATGGGATTCGAACCCACGCGGGCAGAGCCCATTGGATTAGCAGTCCAACGCCTTAACCACTCGGCCACCTCGTCTGTGAAAGAGGTTAACCTAGATTACTTGCAAAGCATACATAACAACAACAACAACAAACACAAAAACAACAAAGTATATATTGCATCACTCGTGTCAAAAGACTTCCCACGCCGGGAGTTGAACCCGGGCCTCCTGGGTGAAAGCCAGATATCCTAGCCGTTAGACCACGTGGGATTCTGTTTCCGTCCGGGATCGAACCGGAGACCTTCTGCGTGTTAGGCAGATGTGATAACCGCTACACCACGGAAACTTGTTACATCAGATAGACAGCTTTATTGCCATAATTTTTTTCTTTAAACTCCTGACTAAAGTGTGCTAGTTACTAGGCAAAAATGTATTTGTGGTTTTCACTTTTGAGTACATTATAGTTCTGTACAATAAGCGTCAGTGGTATAGTGGTGAGCATAGCTGCCTTCCAAGCAGTTGACCCGGGTTCGATTCCCGGCTGACGCATTTTCATCTGTGTTGCCTAGGAGTACATTTTTGTACATTTAAAAAGTGTAGTAATCCTACACTGCCAACAAGCCTCCGTAGCGCAGTAGGCAGCGCGTCAGTCTCATAATCTGAAGGCCGTGAGTTCGAGCCTCACCGGGGGCAGGCAAACACTTTTTCATCTCCTGGTTGTGTTTTGAAAAAATAGTTTTGTCAGAAGTGGGATTCGAACCCACGCCCTCATCGAGGACCAGAATTCTCACAACCACTCTCTATCAGAGAGCAAGGAAGTTGTCCTTGAGTCTGGCGCCTTAGACCACTCGGCCATCCTGACTGTTAATATAGTGTTCACGGATTAAGAAATCACATGTTTTGATAAGCCAAAAAGGTTAGCCAAAATGCAATGTTAGCATCCCATCTGGGGATCGAACCCAGGACCTTTGGATTAGAAGTCCAACGCGCTATCCTCTGCGCTAATGGGACTTGGTTAGAGAAAAGAAAATAGTAGCATTTGTTGACAGAAAACATTATGGAAGGCAAGAAAAAGAAAATCAAGTAGAGAAGAAAAAAAGTATGTAGTTTTTGTATTGTGCTTATACTTATACACATCATATCAGTCAGGCCCGTTAGCTCAGTTGGTTAGAGCGTCGTGCTAATAACGCGAAGGTCACGGGTTCGATCCCCCTACGGGCCAGCTAATACTTTTACCAAATTGAACAGTTTGCAGTGCGGAAATATTTAATGGATAAAAAAAAGAAATTTCACAAGGTTGAAAAATTATCTCTCCCCGACCGGGAATCGAACCCGGGCCTTCCACGTGACAGGCGGAGATCCTCACCACTAGACTATCGAGGAATTCTTGTTGACCAGCTATTTTCTAGTCTCTACGTACATATCACACTGATTGGAGACTTGAACAAAAAATGAGAGCGCCCGAGCAGGGGCTCGAACCCTGGACCGTTAGGTTAAAAGCCTAACGCTCTACCGACTGAGCTACCCGGGCATCATGCTATTTTACAATTACAGTAACAAAATTGTCTCACCAGATGGCAGCAGCATTTTAGTTCATGGTAGGCTTGGTTTTCTCTCTGTTTATTTTTGGTTAAGTGCAACCTGAGTTGTATAGAATAAATCATCACTCCATAATTTTCCTGTATTGTAGCATTTTGCATTTAGTATATGTCACATTTTCCAATGTTAAATGTCTACGGCCATACCATGTTGAAAGCACCAGTTCTCGTCCGATCACTGAAGTTAAGCAACATTGGGCCAAGTTAGTACTTGGATGGGTGACCGCCTGGGAATACTTGGTGTCGTAGGCAAATCTTTTCATCCTTTTTTATAAGTTGAGAAAAGAAAAAAACAAAGTCTGAGAAATGTAAACCAGACAACTGCTTATGTTCATTTTTTACACCTAAAGCCCTTATACAATGCAACCACTATGATATAATATGTAGTTACTGTTTTTGTCACCAGATGGCAGCTCTGTTTAGTTCCCAGTTAGGCTTTGTTTTCTCCGTGTTGAGGCATAAGTTTTAGGTTGACAACTATTATTGTTCAATAAAATGATATCTTTTAGTATTACACATACCTACTTGGATTAATATTTTAGTTACTTTGTGCTTGTATTTTATGAAAATTAACTTTTCCGGTCGGACCTTGAACAAATATCAAAAATATATGAATGTCCAAGTAACTTTACATCATTGTCTAAAACGACCAAGCTAATATTGCTTGATTCACTTCTACAAGAGGTGTGTATCAGCTCTGCTTCGATGGGTTGCTCACCTTGAGTCCGCTCGGGTTGAGTGTCTGTCTTAGTCAGTCACAAACATCTTTATTCAGGGTTAAAGAGAACCCACTAATCACTGGAAACCAATCAAGAACTTAGAACCATTTTCCGTAAATACCTGTACGTATTTTCTCTTGGTAATGCATTTTCCATTTAGTTTATGACACATTTTCCTTTGATAAATGTCTACGGCCATACCATGTTGAAAGCACCAGTTCTCGTCCGATCACTGAAGTTAAGCAACATTGGGCCAAGCTAGTACTTGGATGGGTGACCGCCTGGGAATACTTGGTGTCGTAGGCTTTAACATTTTATCCATATTTCAAAATTTGTCTCTTTTTCTTCCTTGTCCGTAGATTCCTGTACTGTTGAGCGTTTTGCATTCATTTCACGCCACATTTTCTCTTCGTAATGCATTTTGCATTTAATTTACGCGACAATTTCCGTTGATGTATGTCTACGGCCATACCATGTTGAAAGCACCAGTTCTCGTCCGATCACTGCAGTTAAGCAACATTGGGCCAAGTTAGTACTTGGATGGGTGACCGCCTGGGAATACTTGGTGTCGTAGGCTATAACATTTTATCCATATTTCAAATTTGTCTCTTTTTCTTTCTTGTCCAAGAAAAATTTCTAATCACTGAGAACATAAGGTGAAACCCAAGGGGATGTAGCTCAGATGGTAGAGCGCTCGCTTAGCATGCGAGAGGTACGGGGATCGATACCCCGCATCTCCATGTATCATTTTTCCCCCTACTACACAAGCACCAAACAAAAAAATAAACACACAGAAAAACAAAAGTCTGAAAATTTAAACCAGTAAAACTTTAAACCTTTTTGTTGCATTAGAATGTTATTTAATAAACCAGAAGTTAGAAGAGCATTTCCTCAGAGTAAATGTCTACGGCCATACCATGTTGAAAGCACCAGTTCTCGTCTGATCACTGAAGTTAAGCAACATTGGGCCAAGTTAGTACTTGGATGGGTGACCGCCTGGGAATACTTGGTGTCGTAGGCTCAATCTTTTTGGAATTTTGACCCAACCAATCCTAGCCCAAACCTAACTAAACCTCACACAAGTTTGAAAATCATGTTGTCACTTTATGTCTACGGCCATACCATGTTGAAAGCACCAGTTCTCGTCCGATCACTGAAGTTAAGCAACATTGGGCCAAGTTAGTACTTGGATGGGTGACCGCCTGGGAATACTTGGTGTCGTAAACTCTACATCTTTCTTTCTTATCTTGTCACTGAAAACAGAAAAGTTGTGTTAACGTAGAAAATAATTGCTGCAACGTCCGGGAATCGAACCCGGGCCGCCCGCGTGGCAGGCGAGCATTCTACCACTGAACCAACGTTGCTGGCATGCTCTTTGGCTATTCGTATAACCCAACCCCTTGCTGAAAATCTTTATTCAGAAATCTGTCAATTTATAACCCAAATACAGATTGATATAGCTTTACACCTGAACGATTAATATGACTTGCTGTAAGTAGACTTTGGCAGTAGGTAAGGACTTTCTTCAGCCCGGCAAGACAATATCTGAGTGATCCTTGGTTCACTTGTACACACCTTTTAGTGAAGTGAATCAAGCAAGTATAGCTTGGTCAGTTTAGACAAATGGTAACTGCAATTTTAGCCATTCCTACCGTAGGCTATTTGTCAGCATGGTTGGCCAGTTTTATTTTCACAAATTTGAAGTGGTTGGTTGGAGATGAATGGTTTTGTGGTGAACACATCCTGACATCCTGTCCCTACATGCCTGTTGTAATATGTTTCTTTAAGTGGGCTCTCTACTGGAAAGCCTTCAGATAAATTGGATGTAATTCCAATATGATCCACTTACACGGAAATCTTTAGTAAAAGGCGAAAGATTTATTCGTGCTGTAGGTAGATCCTGGACATGCTAAAACAACACAAATAGCTCCATATCCTTGGCAGCTGTTAGGCTTGTTCCATTGACCAATCTAATGTAGTTGTCAGCAAAGACATGTAGAGATTGTGTCAAAGTTCAGCTTATTCACCAAAAAAACATAAGCCCCTAGAATAACTTGAGGCAGAAAATTATCCATTAAATGACATTCAACTTTAGGGGTTTTGCACCACCTAGCATTAAAACATTGAACTACATAAAGGAAGTGGAGCCATTGTGCTTTTGGCAGCATGCTTGTTGACTTGTGCAAACTTGATACAGGTTGTACACAATGTATTGAGTGGTCCAGTTTAGAAGTGGGGACAAGTGGGCCGATCCTGGTGGTACTGCAATACCAGGCCAACCCGTGATAAGGCTGGAGCAAGCTCCAAGTCCTCATCCCCTAACAAAAATGAGTTTAATATCGAAGGGGACACATGGTCCCCGTATCAGATATTAAGCTGATAAGAACAGATACTACACTTTGATCTTAGCCAAAAGGCCGAGAAGCGATGCCGAAGATTAGTTTCAGTATACTACCTTAGAGTCATAACCTGACTATTGTACTGTCTGGCAAAAGATTGGCATGCAGGCTGCCTAATCATTGTTAGAGAGAGTATAGTCAATCTGCCTAGTTCAAAGCAAAAACTTTACTTTAAATTGGGCTTCGATAGAAGCCTTTTTCTGGCCAACTACACAAACTTTAGCAATTCCTGGTGTGTAAAATTTGAACTAGATGGTTAAGTTAAACATTCTAATTCTGTTGTCTGTTCTGTATTTATTAGGGGATGCGCGAACGCAGTCCCCAACTACCAAAAATTGTGCGTTCGAGTTACCCACATTTGGGGTAATCGTAGGGGTCAGCCATGCCTGAGTGCAATGGCACAGCCTCACCCTAGAGGAACCACCTTAGTGATCATGGTTAACCTCCACGCCAGGTAAGTATGAGGGAAAGAGTCGATTTCAGTGTATGGGTGACAAAGACTATAGATATTTTGCTGACCAGCTCCACGACTTTACACAAAACATGATTCAGTTGAAGTGTCCCCTCAGAAATGCTATATTTATACTTTTTCAAATAGTTGGTTACATACTTTGTTGATGAAACCTTCGGTAGGAGGTCTTCCATTGAAACAAATGCGACACCTAGAGGCCAAATTATTGACTACATAAAATACATGATTGCTACTTTACAGGTTATGAATTCTTATTGCAGATAGTGAGCTATCATCAGCTCTGACAGAAATAGCATTACAGTTCACACTGCAACCACTGGATCTATACACACCTCTTAGTGAAGTGAATCAAGCAAATTTAGCTTGGTCAGTTTAGACAAATACAAGATGCAAACTGTCACTTCTTATAACAAGATTACCAAGAGTTAGCACTGGTCGCAACGAAACAAACCATACAGAAGGATGGTATGGTAATATCCACATTATAATGTGAAAATGCCTTACCAAATGTCTACGGCCATACCATGTTGAAAGCACCAGTTCTCGTCCGATCACTGAAGTTAAGCAACATTGGGCCAAGTTAGTACTTGGATGGGTGACCGCCTGGGAATACTTGGTGTCGTAGGCTCAATCTTTTTGGAATTTTGACCCAACCAATCCTAGCCCAAACCTAACTAAACCCCACACAATTAATGTCTACGGCCATACCATGTTGAAAACACCAGTTCTCGTCCGATCACTGAAGTTAAGCAACATTGGGCCAAGTTAGTACTTGGATGGGTGACCGCCTGGGAATACTTGGTGTCGTAGGCTTATCCATTTTTAAAAAATTGCCTCAAAAAAGTTGTGATACTGTAGAAAATAATTGCTGCAACGTCCGGGAATCGAACCCGGGCCGCCCGCGTGGCAGGCGAGCATTCTACCACTGAACCAACGTTGCTGGCTTGCTCTCATGATATTCGTGTAGTTAGTTTTTGTGTACCTATTGCAAAGACCAACCATACAAAGTGCAGAGCCCAGGCAGCCAACATAGCCCGGCTAGCTCAGTCGGTAGAGCATGAGACTCTTAATCTCAGGGTCGTGGGTTCGAGCCCCACGTTGGGCGAATTTTTTTTACATGGAACAGTTTTTAAAAATATATTTGAATTTGTTTCGTGATATACTGACAATAGGGTAAATCAGGCGCCATGGCTTAGTTGGTTAAAGCGCCTGTCTCGTAAACAGGAGATCCCGAGTTCGACTCTCGGTGGTGCCTTGATCCTTTTATTACTACTATCCATGGCTACACATACATAGGGTAAAGATTTGCAAAAATGCCGCGACCCGGGATCGAACCGGGGACCTTTAGATCTTCAGTCTAACGCTCTCCCAACTGAGCTATCACGGCTAGTTAAAATAATGTTGCTTATCTTGGTCAATATGGAAAAAAGATCACTTTTACATGACTCTAAAAAGTTTAGGTCCTACCGAGATTTGAACTCGGATCGCTGGATTCAGAGTCCAGAGTGCTAACCATTACACCATAGGACCTTGATGCAGATCTACACTCCAAAGGGTAAAAAAAAATTAATTTTGTATAAAAAGAAAAGAAAAAAACCTTACGTATTGGTTCCTGCCGGGATCGAACCGGCGACCTTGTCCGTGTGAAGGACACGTGATAACCACTACACTAAGGAACCATTGTCAACTAAGTAACCAAGCCAAGATACATAAGAAACAGACATAAAATGTGCAACTACAAAGCCACGTCACTAAGCTAGGTCTCGTGGCGCAACGGATAACGCGTCTGACTACGGATCAGAAGATTGCAGGTTCGAATCCTGCCGAGATCGAAAATTTTAAAGATTCGTTTGGCTATTAAAGAAAATTGCTATAAAATAAGTCGCCCCCGGGTGGGCTCGAACCACCAACCTTTCGGTTAACAGCCGAACGCGCTAGCCGATTGCGCCACGGAGGCTAATACAAGATAAAAATATTACATTATTTTTAATATTATTCTATGGTGCCTTCAAATATAAAAACAAAAAAAAGATTGGTTTACTTATGTTGGTAGGGCTAATTACCACCGAACACTCATTAGCGCGGTCCGACTACTGACCGACACGGAAACTCTTGGCTGCTGGGTTTCCCCTCTGGCCCAATCCGCCCCTCATTAAGCAACCTGATCACCTAGGGCTCCCCCTAAGTGGCCATGTTGATGCCAGGCTTAGTGCGGACGCCAATTCAACGTGTTTCAATGGTAACCAGGCGTTCCCTGCCTCAAACCATCCCAAACTCTGACCTCCCAGTAGCAGGATTACAGAACCTCGCCACGGTTCCAGTCAACTATCACATCAATTTCTGTCACAATGTACCATTTGAATTGCAATTTTTTTCATATTTAATTTTGGGTGTGATTTCGCCAGCTTCCGTTATGGTCTAGTGGTTAGGATAGCTGGCTCTCACCCAGCAGGCCCGGGTTCGATTCCCGGTAACGGAAAAATACATTTTGTCGAACCCCCAAGTAATTATATCAACATCCCCGATCCAAAAAAAAAAGGAGATAAAAAAAAGATAGAGAATTGGATATTTTTAAGTTTTTACTTTTCAGCCAGGGTGACACCAAGCCTGCGTGGCCTAATGGATAAGGCGTCGGTCTCCTAAACCGAAGATTGCGAGTTCGAGTCTCGCCGTGGGTAACATTATCTTTTTAGCAAAAGTTGTTTTGGTTGCAGTGCTTCCAAGGTTTCTTGAAGGCAGTGTAGTAGCAAATATGGAGAGTGAAAGCAAGCTGCTCTAGTGGCGCAATCGGTTAGCGCACGGTACTTATAGACAGTACAACAAGTTATGCCGGGGTTGTGAGTTCGAGCCTCACCTAGAGCAAGCACTTTTTCAACCCTTAAACCTGGCAGGGTCTTCCATGAAAAGAGCAAAAATATTTTGTTTACTTAAACAAAGCATTTTATCTTACCAAAATACTAAAATATTCTCTAGCAGTACCTCATAATATCAAATACAGGTACTGTGGTTCGATTTCAAAATTTTTTTGTAACTATGCTTTACTAACCAACAATCAATCAAGGAAAAAAGTTTGTTAAAGAATATAGATAGATTGATATTTTCTTTTTACTACTGTTTTAAATCTATCAAGTTAATAACAAATTCAATAAAATTTGACTGAATAACCATATAAATGTATAAAGATTTGTGATTTAAATTATGCCATGAAAAATCCTCCAATGAGTTATTTAAGCAAACAAAATTTAGCATAAATGGATATTTAAATTTTGTTTGCTTAAATAACATTCTATTGCAACAAAAAGGTGATGTTAGGAAATAATTTCTTGAATAAAATCATAAAACGTTTTTTCATTTAATTTTCATTTTTTCACTGTTGTGTTTTTATTTGACATTAAAAATAAAAATCATAAAAAATCTTCCAAATCAAAGAGAAAAAATCTTTGAATTATTGGTCAATTTAAGTTCAAAGATTTTTTTTTTTGTAAAAAGTTAATTTTTTAAAAATATTTTAGAAAAAAATCTTCTAACAAAAAAAAATTATCATAATCCAAGATGGCGTCAATACATGTAAAATAATTTTTAAAACAAAAAATTAAAACTTGAATATCTTTTTTCACAGATTGAATTTCAAAAATCGGTCTGACAGTTTTTCCAAAGTCAGTATGATCTATTGAATGAAAAAGGTTTGAAACTGATAGAACATTTCAAAATAAATGGTTCCCACATTCTAAAAATTTTCCCACGCTTGACATTCTTGAAAAATGCTAAATAAATGGACATTTAAACAAACCAAAGATCGCGTTTTTAGCAATGGAATGTGTTTTGTAAAAATCTTTGAAACTTTTGATTTCATTGTTTATGTATGTACACTCAAGAATGATGAATCTTATCTGATCTAGAAAGGCAGAAGGATACTAAATTGTAATTGTAATTCATAATAACCGAGTTTTTACTAAAATAAATTTTTGACAGCTGTGGGATTCGAACCCACGCCCTTGCGGACTGGTGCCTAAAACCAGCGCCTTAGACCACTCGGCCAAACTGCCTGTTGTGCTGACAGTTGTGCGAATAACAAAAATTGTTTCTTAAGTTTTTTTTTTTCAGCCTTACTGTGTAAAAGCATCAAACACCTAAAAAAAATTTGTTTTTCCAGTGAGTGATTTCACAAAATTAACTGCCTCCAGAGAGGATTGAACTCTCGACCCCTGGTTTACAAGACCAGTGCTCTGCCACTGAGCTATAGAGGCTTGCATGTTCACGTGGCACAATTTAAACCTAGCCTAACCTAGTCTAACGTAACCTAACCTAACCTAAGCTATTCCGGTTTGCACCTTGTGTTAAAGACTTTGAAATTGCTAAAGGATTCAGTTGAGTATTAGTCAGCTAATGCATTCAACAGGGGGATGTAGCTCAGTGGTAGAGCGCATGCTTTGCATGTATGAGGCCCCGGGTTCGATCCCCGGCATCTCCAATTGTCAATGATTTTTGTTATTTCTTTGAAGTTGTCTTTTGTTCAAAATGAGTACTTCAGTGAGAAAATATTTGTATGGGGTTATGCGGACACAAAAATGTGGAACGCTTCACGATTTTGCGTGTCATCCTTGCGCAGGGGCCATGCTAATCTTCTCTGTATCGTTCCAATTTTAGTATATGTACTGCCGAAGCAAGTACAATTGAATCTAGAATTTAGTTGTCTATAAAGATCAGCATTTGTTACACAAATTGCAAAAACAATTCTGTTGACCCTGACGTGATTTGAACACGCAGCCTTCTGATCTGGAGTCAGACGCGCTACCGTTGCGCCACAGAGTCAGATGTTTGAATTGCTGCAACTTTGAATTCAGGCGAAACTAAAGGAAAGTCTTTTTATTTCTTTTTTTCTATCCACTATACAATGCAAGCGACCAATAGAAAAAAGGCGCTGCTTTCGTCCGGCCCCTATGACGAAGACCAGGGGTCGTAGCTCAGCTGGTAGAGCGTCTGATTCGCATTTAGAAGGTCTCGGGTTCAAATCCCGACGACTCCAAATTTTTTTTTCTTTTCAATTTTCAAAAGTATTGGGCAAAACCATGGGCTTGACCGGGAGTTGAACCCGGGACCTCTTGCACCCGAAGCGAGAATCATGCCGCCTAGACCATCAAGCCTGGCTTGTGCCCTGCTAACTGTCAGTAGCAAGCTGTAATTCACCAACTTACTAGCCGATTGCTTCCAGCTGTGATGCTGTATTCATGGATGGCCGTCAACCAGAGCCAGCAGTCGTGGCCGAGTGGTTAAGGCGTTGGACTTGAAATCCAATGGGGTTTCCCCGCGCAGGTTCGAATCCTGCCGGCTGCGAAAGTCAGATTTTGTTAGTATCTAGTGTTTTTTTTTACTTTTTTTTGCAAAACCAGAAAGTTACCTTGCAACTCACATGGCCTTCCTGGTATTGTGTTAAAATAAGACCTTTGTCAGGTGTGGGGTTCGAACCCACGCAATCTTACGATTATGAGAGCTTAAATCTCACGCCTTAGACCACTCGGCCAACCTGACAGGATGCAACAGGGCGGCACTCATTGCAAAACGCATGAAATCACGACTGACAAGCACTGATTAAGCCAAGCTCTACAAAAAAAAAATTATCACGACGAAGATGGGATTCGAACCCACGCGGGCAGAGCCCATTGGATTAGCAGTCCAACGCCTTAACCACTCGGCCACCTCGTCTATGATAATGATTAGCCTAGATTACTTTCAAAGCAGACATGACACATGACATCAACAAAAAAAAAAAAAAAAAAAAAAAACGCAATATTGCATCAATCGTGTCAAAAGATTTCCCACGCCGGGAGTTGAACCCGGGCCTCCTGGGTGAAAGCCAGATATCCTAGCCGTTAGACCACGTGGGATTCTGTTTCCGTCCGGGATCGAACCGGAGACCTTCTGCGTGTTAGGCAGATGTGATAACCGCTACACCACGGAAACTTGTTACATAGAGTAAACAGCTTTATTGCCCTCTGCTTTTCTTTAAGTGTGCTAGTTACTAGGCAAATATGTATTTGTGGTTTTCACTTTGGCGTACATAATAATATTGTAAAACAAGCGTCAGTGGTATAGTGGTGAGCATAGCTGCCTTCCAAGCAGTTGACCCGGGTTCGATTCCCGGCTGACGCATTTTCATCTCAGTTGCCTAGCAATACATTTTTGTACATTCAAAAAGTGTAGTAATCCTGTACTACCAACAAGCCTCCGTAGCGCAGTAGGCAGCGCGTCAGTCTCATAATCTGAAGGCCGTGAGTTCGAGCCTCACCGGGGGCAGGCAAACACTTTTTCATCTCCTGGTTGTGTTTTGAAAAAAAAGTTTTGTCAGAAGTGGGATTCGAACCCACGCCCTCATCGAGGACCAGAATTCTCACAACCACTCTCTATCAGAGAGCAAGGAAGTTGTCCTTGAGTCTGGCGCCTTAGACCACTCGGCCATCCTGACTGCTAACAGAGTGTTCACAGATTAGGAAATTCCATGTTTTGATAACCCAAAAAGGTTAGCCAAAATGCAATGTTAGCATCCCATCTGGGGATCGAACCCAGGACCTTTGGATTAGAAGTCCAACGCGCTATCCTCTGCGCTAATGGGACTTGGTAAGAGAAAAGAAAATAGTAGCATTTGTTGACAGAAAACATTATGGAAGGCAAGTAAAAGAAAATCAAGTAGAGAAGAAAAAAAGCATGTAGTTTTTGCATTGTGCTAATACTTAAACATGTCATCTCAATCAGGCCCGTTAGCTCAGTTGGTTAGAGCGTCGTGCTAATAACGCGAAGGTCACGGGTTCGATCCCCCTACGGGCCAGCTAATACTTTTACCAAATTGAACAGTTTGCAGTGCGGAAATATTTAATGGATAAAAAAAAGAAATTTCACAAGGTTGAAAAATTATCTCTCCCCGACCGGGAATCGAACCCGGGCCTTCCACGTGACAGGCGGAGATCCTCACCACTAGACTATCGAGGAATTCTTGTTGACCAGCTATTTTCTAGTCTCTACGTACATATCACACTGATTGGAGACTTGAACAAAAAATGAGAGCGCCCGAGCAGGGGCTCGAACCCTGGACCGTTAGGTTAAAAGCCTAACGCTCTACCGACTGAGCTACCCGGGCATCATGCTATTTTACAATTACAGTAACAAAATTGTCTCACCAGATGGCAGCAGCATTTTAGTTCATGGTAGGCTTGGTTTTCTCTCTGTTTATTTTTGGTTAAGTGCAACCTGAGTTGTATAGAATAAATCATCACTCCATAATTTTCCTGTATTGTAGCATTTTGCATTTAGTATATGTCACATTTTCCAATGTTAAATGTCTACGGCCATACCATGTTGAAAGCACCAGTTCTCGTCCGATCACTGAAGTTAAGCAACATTGGGCCAAGTTAGTACTTGGATGGGTGACCGCCTGGGAATACTTGGTGTCGTAGGCAAATCTTTTCATCCTTTTTTATAAGTTGAGAAAAGAAAAAAACAAAGTCTGAGAAATGTAAACCAGACAACTGCTTATGCTCATTTTTTACAACTAAAGCCCTTATACAATGCAACCACTATGATATAATATGTAGTTACTGTTTTTGTCACCAGATGGCAGCTCTGTTTAGTTCCCAGTTAGGCTTTGTTTTCTCCGTGTTGAGGCATAAGTTTTAGGTTGACAACTATTATTGTTCAATAAAATGATATCTTTTAGTATTACACATACCTACTTGGATTAATATTTTAGTTACTTTGTGCTTGTATTTTATGAAAATTAACTTTTCCGGTCGGACCTTGAACAAATATCAAAAATATATGAATGTCCAAGTAACTTTACATCATTGTCTAAAACGACCAAGCTAATATTGCTTGATTCACTTCTACAAGAGGTGTGTATCAGCTCTGCTTCGATGGGTTGCTCACCTTGAGTCCGCTCGGGTTGAGTGTCTGTCTTAGTCAGTCACAAACATCTTTATTCAGGGTTAAAGAGAACCCACTAATCACTGGAAACCAATCAAGAACTTAGAACCATTTTCCGTAAATACCTGTACGTATTTTCTCTTGGTAATGCATTTTCCATTTAGTTTATGACACATTTTCCTTTGATAAATGTCTACGGCCATACCATGTTGAAAGCATCAGTTCTCGTCCGATCACTGAAGTTAAGCAACATTGGGCCAAGCTAGTACTTGGATGGGTGACCGCCTGGGAATACTTGGTGTCGTAGGCTTTAACATTTTATCCATATTTCAAAATTTGTCTCTTTTTCTTCCTTGTCCGTAGATTCCTGTACTGTTGAGCGTTTTGCATTCATTTCACGCCACATTTTCTCTTCGTAATGCATTTTGCATTTAATTTACGCGACAATTTCCGTTGATGTATGTCTACGGCCATACCATGTTGAAAGCACCAGTTCTCGTCCGATCACTGCAGTTAAGCAACATTGGGCCAAGTTAGTACTTGGATGGGTGACCGCCTGGGAATACTTGGTGTCGTAGGCTATAACATTTTATCCATATTTCAAATTTGTCTCTTTTTCTTTCTTGTCCAAGAAAAATTTCTAATCACTGAGAACATAAGGTGAAACCCAAGGGGATGTAGCTCAGATGGTAGAGCGCTCGCTTAGCATGCGAGAGGTACGGGGATCGATACCCCGCATCTCCATGTATCATTTTTCCCCCTACTACACAAGCACCAAACAAAAAAATAAACACACAGAAAAACAAAAGTCTGAAAATTTAAACCAGTAAAACTTTAAACCTTTTTGTTGCATTAGAATGTTATTTAATAAACCAGAAGTTAGAAGAGCATTTCCTCAGAGTAAATGTCTACGGCCATACCATGTTGAAAGCACCAGTTCTCGTCTGATCACTGAAGTTAAGCAACATTGGGCCAAGTTAGTACTTGGATGGGTGACCGCCTGGGAATACTTGGTGTCGTAGGCTCAATCTTTTTGGAATTTTGACCCAACCAATCCTAGCCCAAACCTAACTAAACCTCACACAAGTTTGAAAATCATGTTGTCACTTTATGTCTACGGCCATACCATGTTGAAAGCACCAGTTCTCGTCCGATCACTGAAGTTAAGCAACATTGGGCCAAGTTAGTACTTGGATGGGTGACCGCCTGGGAATACTTGGTGTCGTAAACTCTACATCTTTCTTTCTTATCTTGTCACTGAAAACAGAAAAGTTGTGTTAACGTAGAAAATAATTGCTGCAACGTCCGGGAATCGAACCCGGGCCGCCCGCGTGGCAGGCGAGCATTCTACCACTGAACCAACGTTGCTGGCATGCTCTTTGGCTATTCGTATAACCCAACCCCTTGCTGAAAATCTTTATTCAGAAATCTGTCAATTTATAACCCAAATACAGATTGATATAGCTTTACACCTGAACGATTAATATGACTTGCTGTAAGTAGACTTTGGCAGTAGGTAAGGACTTTCTTCAGCCCGGCAAGACAATATCTGAGTGATCCTTGGTTCACTTGTACACACCTTTTAGTGAAGTGAATCAAGCAAGTATAGCTTGGTCAGTTTAGACAAATGGTAACTGCAATTTTAGCCATTCCTACCGTAGGCTATTTGTCAGCATGGTTGGCCAGTTTTATTTTCACAAATTTGAAGTGGTTGGTTGGAGATGAATGGTTTTGTGGTGAACACATCCTGACATCCTGTCCCTACATGCCTGTTGTAATATGTTTCTTTAAGTGGGCTCTCTACTGGAAAGCCTTCAGATAAATTGGATGTAATTCCAATATGATCCACTTACACGGAAATCTTTAGTAAAAGGCGAAAGATTTATTCGTGCTGTAGGTAGATCCTGGACATGCTAAAACAACACAAATAGCTCCATATCCTTGGCAGCTGTTAGGCTTGTTCCATTGACCAATCTAATGTAGTTGTCAGCAAAGACATGTAGAGATTGTGTCAAAGTTCAGCTTATTCACCAAAAAAACATAAGCCCCTAGAATAACTTGAGGCAGAAAATTATCCATTAAATGACATTCAACTTTAGGGGTTTTGCACCACCTAGCATTAAAACATTGAACTACATAAAGGAAGTGGAGCCATTGTGCTTTTGGCAGCATGCTTGTTGACTTGTGCAAACTTGATACAGGTTGTACACAATGTATTGAGTGGTCCAGTTTAGAAGTGGGGACAAGTGGGCCGATCCTGGTGGTACTGCAATACCAGGCCAACCCGTGATAAGGCTGGAGCAAGCTCCAAGTCCTCATCCCCTAACAAAAATGAGTTTAATATCGAAGGGGACACATGGTCCCCATATCAGATATTAAGCTGATAAGAACAGATACTACACTTTGATCTTAGCCAAAAGGCCGAGAAGCGATGCCGAAGATTAGTTTCAGTATACTACCTTAGAGTCATAACCTGACTATTGTACTGTCTGGCAAAAGATTGGCATGCAGGCTGCCTAATCATTGTTAGAGAGAGTATAGTCAATCTGCCTAGTTCAAAGCAAAAACTTTACTTTAAATTGGGCTTCGATAGAAGCCTTTTTCTGGCCAACTACACAAACTTTAGCAATTCCTGGTGTGTAAAATTTGAACTAGATGGTTAAGTTAAACATTCTAATTCTGTTGTCTGTTCTGTATTTATTAGGGGATGCGCGAACGCAGTCCCCAACTACCAAAAATTGTGCGTTCGAGTTACCCACATTTGGGGTAATCGTAGGGGTCAGCCATGCCTGAGTGCAATGGCACAGCCTCACCCTAGAGGAACCACCTTAGTGATCATGGTTAACCTCCACGCCAGGTAAGTATGAGGGAAAGAGTCGATTTCAGTGTATGGGTGACAAAGACTATAGATATTTTGCTGACCAGCTCCACGACTTTACACAAAACATGATTCAGTTGAAGTGTCCCCTCAGAAATGCTATATTTATACTTTTTCAAATAGTTGGTTACATACTTTGTTGATGAAACCTTCGGTAGGAGGTCTTCCATTGAAACAAATGCGACACCTAGAGGCCAAATTATTGACTACATAAAATACATGATTGCTACTTTACAGGTTATGAATTCTTATTGCAGATAGTGAGCTATCATCAGCTCTGACAGAAATAGCATTACAGTTCACACTGCAACCACTGGATCTATACACACCTCTTAGTGAAGTGAATCAAGCAAATTTAGCTTGGTCAGTTTAGACAAATACAAGATGCAAACTGTCACTTCTTATAACAAGATTACCAAGAGTTAGCACTGGTCGCAACGAAACAAACCATACAGAAGGATGGTATGGTAATATCCACATTATAATGTGAAAATGCCTTACCAAATGTCTACGGCCATACCATGTTGAAAGCACCAGTTCTCGTCCGATCACTGAAGTTAAGCAACATTGGGCCAAGTTAGTACTTGGATGGGTGACCGCCTGGGAATACTTGGTGTCGTAGGCTCAATCTTTTTGGAATTTTGACCCAACCAATCCTAGCCCAAACCTAACTAAACCCCACACAATTAATGTCTACGGCCATACAATGTTGAAAACACCAGTTCTCGTCCGATCACTGAAGTTAAGCAACATTGGGCCAAGTTAGTACTTGGATGGGTGACCGCCTGGGAATACTTGGTGTCGTAGGCTTATCCATTTTTAAAAAATTGCCTCAAAAAAGTTGTGATACTGTAGAAAATAATTGCTGCAACGTCCGGGAATCGAACCCGGGCCGCCCGCGTGGCAGGCGAGCATTCTACCACTGAACCAACGTTGCTGGCTTGCTCTCATGATATTCGTGTAGTTAGTTTTTGTGTACCTATTGCAAAGACCAACCATACAAAGTGCAGAGCCCAGGCAGCCAACATAGCCCGGCTAGCTCAGTCGGTAGAGCATGAGACTCTTAATCTCAGGGTCGTGGGTTCGAGCCCCACGTTGGGCGAATTTTTTTTACATGGAACAGTTTTTAAAAATATATTTGAATTTTTTTCGTGATATACTGACAATAGGGTAAATCAGGCGCCATGGCTTAGTTGGTTAAAGCGCCTGTCTCGTAAACAGGAGATCCCGAGTTCGACTCTCGGTGGTGCCTTGATCCTTTTATTACTACTATCCATGGCTACACATACATAGGGTAAAGATTTGCAAAAATGCCGCGACCCGGGATCGAACCGGGGACCTTTAGATCTTCAGTCTAACGCTCTCCCAACTGAGCTATCACGGCTAGTTAAAATAATGTTGCTTATCTTGGTCAATATGGAAAAAAGATCACTTTTACATGACTCTAAAAAGTTTAGGTCCTACCGAGATTTGAACTCGGATCGCTGGATTCAGAGTCCAGAGTGCTAACCATTACACCATAGGACCTTGATGCAGATCTACACTCCAAAGGGTAAAAAAAAATTAATTTTGTATAAAAAGAAAAGAAAAAAACCTTACGTATTGGTTCCTGCCGGGATCGAACCGGCGACCTTGTCCGTGTGAAGGACACGTGATAACCACTACACTAAGGAACCATTGTCAACTAAGTAACCAAGCCAAGATACATAAGAAACAGACATAAAATGTGCAACTACAAAGCCACGTCACTAAGCTAGGTCTCGTGGCGCAACGGATAACGCGTCTGACTACGGATCAGAAGATTGCAGGTTCGAATCCTGCCGAGATCGAAAATTTTAAAGATTCGTTTGGCTATTAAAGAAAATTGCTATAAAATAAGTCGCCCCCGGGTGGGCTCGAACCACCAATCTTTCGGTTAACAGCCGAACGCGCTAGCCGATTGCGCCACGGAGGCTAATACAAGATAAAAATATTACATTATTTTTAATATTATTCTATGGTGCCTTCAAATATAAAAACAAAAAAAAGATTGGTTTACTTATGTTGGTAGGGCTAATTACCACCGAACACTCATTAGCGCGGTCCGACTACTGACCGACACGGAAACTCTTGGCTGCTGGGTTTCCCCTCTGGCCCAATCCGCCCCTCATTAAGCAACCTGATCACCTAGGGCTCCCCCTAAGTGGCCATGTTGATGCCAGGCTTAGTGCGGACGCCAATTCAACGTGTTTCAATGGTAACCAGGCGTTCCCTGCCTCAAACCATCCCAAACTCTGACCTCCCAGTAGCAGGATTACAGAACCTCGCCACGGTTCCAGTCAACTATCACATCAATTTCTGTCACAATGTACCATTTGAATTGCAATTTTTTTCATATTTAATTTTGGGTGTGATTTCGCCAGCTTCCGTTATGGTCTAGTGGTTAGGATAGCTGGCTCTCACCCAGCAGGCCCGGGTTCGATTCCCGGTAACGGAAAAATACATTTTGTCGAACCCCCAAGTAATTATATCAACATCCCCGATCCAAAAAAAAAAGGAGATAAAAAAAAGATAGAGAATTGGATATTTTTAAGTTTTTACTTTTCAGCCAAGGTGACACCAAGCCTGCGTGGCCTAATGGATAAGGCGTCGGTCTCCTAAACCGAAGATTGCGAGTTCGAGTCTCGCCGTGGGTAACATTATCTTTTTAGCAAAAGTTGTTTTGGTTGCAGTGCTTCCAAGGTTTCTTGAAGGCAGTGTAGTAGCAAATATGGAGAGTGAAAGCAAGCTGCTCTAGTGGCGCAATCGGTTAGCGCACGGTACTTATAGACAGTACAACAAGTTATGCCGGGGTTGTGAGTTCGAGCCTCACCTAGAGCAAGCACTTTTTCAACCCTTAAACCTGGCAGGGTCTTCCATGAAAAGAGCAAAAATATTTTGTTTACTTAAACAAAGCATTTTATCTTACCAAAATACTAAAATATTCTCTAGCAGTACCTCATAATATCAAATACAGGTACTGTGGTTCGATTTCAAAATTTTTTTGTAACTATGCTTTACTAACCAACAATCAATCAAGGAAAAAAGTTTGTTAAAGAATATAGATAGATTGATATTTTCTTTTTACTACTGTTTTAAATCTATCAAGTTAATAACAAATTCAATAAAATTTGACTGAATAACCATATAAATGTATAAAGATTTGTGATTTAAATTATGCCATGAAAAATCCTCCAATGAGTTATTTAAGCAAACAAAATTTAGCATAAATGGATATTTAAATTTTGTTTGCTTAAATAACATTCTATTGCAACAAAAAGGTGATGTTAGGAAATAATTTCTTGAATAAAATCATAAAACGTTTTTTCATTTAATTTTCATTTTTTCACTGTTGTGTTTTTATTTGACATTAAAAATAAAAATAATAAAAAATCTTCCAAATCAAAGAGAAAAAATCTTTGAATTATTGGTCAATTTAAGTTCAAAGATTTTTTTTTTTGTAAAAAGTTAATTTTTTAAAAATATTTTAGAAAAAAATCTTCTAACAAAAAAAAATTATCATAATCCAAGATGGCGTCAATACATGTAAAATAATTTTTAAAACAAAAAATTAAAACTTGAATATCTTTTTTCACAGATTGAATTTCAAAAATCGGTCTGACAGTTTTTCCAAAGTCAGTATGATCTATTGAATGAAAAAGGTTTGAAACTGATAGAACATTTCAAAATAAATGGTTCCCACATTCTAAAAATTTTCCCACGCTTGACATTCTTGAAAAATGCTAAATAAATGGACATTTAAACAAACCAAAGATCGCGTTTTTAGCAATGGAATGTGTTTTGTAAAAATCTTTGAAACTTTTGATTTCATTGTTTATGTATGTACACTCAAGAATGATGAATCTTATCTGATCTAGAAAGGCAGAAGGATACTAAATTGTAATTGTAATTCATAATAACCGAGTTTTTACTAAAATAAATTTTTGACAGCTGTGGGATTCGAACCCACGCCCTTGCGGACTGGTGCCTAAAACCAGCGCCTTAGACCACTCGGCCAAACTGCCTGTTGTGCTGACAGTTGTGCGAATAACAAAAATTGTTTCTTAAGTTTTTTTTTTTCAGCCTTACTGTGTAAAAGCATCAAACACCTAAAAAAAATTTGTTTTTCCAGTAAGTGATTTCACAAAATTAACTGCCTCCAGAGAGGATTGAACTCTCGACCCCTGGTTTACAAGACCAGTGCTCTGCCACTGAGCTATAGAGGCTTGCATGTTCACGTGGCACAATTTAAACCTAGCCTAACCTAGTCTAACGTAACCTAACCTAACCTAAGCTATTCCGGTTTGCACCTTGTGTTAAAGACTTTGAAATTGCTAAAGGATTCAGTTGAGTATTAGTCAGCTAATGCATTCAACAGGGGGATGTAGCTCAGTGGTAGAGCGCATGCTTTGCATGTATGAGGCCCCGGGTTCGATCCCCGGCATCTCCAATTGTCAATGATTTTTGTTATTTCTTTGAAGTTGTCTTTTGTTCAAAATGAGTACTTCAGTGAGAAAATATTTGTATGGGGTTATGCGGACACAAAAATGTGGAACGCTTCACGATTTTGCGTGTCATCCTTGCGCAGGGGCCATGCTAATCTTCTCTGTATCGTTCCAATTTTAGTATATGTACTGCCGAAGCAAGTACAATTGAATCTAGAATTTAGTTGTCTATAAAGATCAGCATTTGTTACACAAATTGCAAAAACAATTCTGTTGACCCTGACGTGATTTGAACACGCAGCCTTCTGATCTGGAGTCAGACGCGCTACCGTTGCGCCACAGAGTCAGATGTTTGAATTGCTGCAACTTTGAATTCAGGCGAAACTAAAGGAAAGTCTTTTTATTTCTTTTTTTCTATCCACTATACAATGCAAGCGACCAATAGAAAAAAGGCGCTGCTTTCGTCCGGCCCCTATGACGAAGACCAGGGGTCGTAGCTCAGCTGGTAGAGCGTCTGATTCGCATTTAGAAGGTCTCGGGTTCAAATCCCGACGACTCCAAATTTTTTTTTCTTTTCAATTTTCAAAAGTATTGGGCAAAACCATGGGCTTGACCGGGAGTTGAACCCGGGACCTCTCGCACCCGAAGCGAGAATCATCATTATAAAGACCGAAGAGCCTTAACTATTTCTTACATTACTTAAATTTAACCCCAATTTTTCATGTTTGTTGTAAAATTTCCTTAATTCTCAACAATCCATTGCATAGAGGGGTAAGGCATCATTCACACACACATACACATGCACACAGTATGTAAGGTATTCAACATTATTAACGGCCGATATGCGGCTCACGTTAACAATGTCTCGTAACCTACACACACCCACATGGTGTGGGCTAATCAACATCATTAACGGCCGATATGCGGCTCACGCTAACATGTTTCATAACCTACCCACGGGGATTTGAACCTACGACCTTTCCGTAGGTTTTACACCGTCCTTACCACTAAGCTACGGTGACTGATGAATTTTGATAGAAATATTTACATATTAACAAAAAATCTCGCAACCTATAGTCTATAGTAGGGGGAGGGTGGGTATTTTCCTTCTATGGTCAGCATTAGTTTCTAATAACAAAATTAATAGTAGTATAAAATGTAACTGTTGTTTGTCTAATCTGACCAAGCCAAACTTGCTTGGAATACTTCATTGAGAGGTGTGATATCAGATAAAATTTTTAAGGGTGTATTTTAACCCATCGGCTCGTTTTAATGTAAGAAAAGGTAGGTTTATACATATATTGCTCCTGGAGAGGATCCTTAATTGTTGTGTTTCATGAGTAAGAGATTATAAGGTATTTTTTAAAATATTTACTATATACTATAACCAAGCTATCATTGCTTGGTATTTCATTAGGAAGTGTTTTGCTTTTCTTTCAGGGTCAAACTTTTCCCATAACTTGTTATAAGCACTTTTTACTTTTAATATGTTATATGTAGTTAATAATTTGGCCGCTAGGTGTTGTGTTTATTTTAATAAAAGATTTCCTACTGAAGTAAGCTTCATAACCTACATTATTGGGGGGGTAAACATCAGAAATATTTTACCTTAATGGTCAGAGTTTGATTTGCCTATGACACCAAGTATTCCCAGGTAGTCACCCATCCAAGTACTGACTTGGAAAAATAGATTATAAGGTAATAACTTTTTCAATTATTTACTATGTACTTTAACCAAGCTAATATAAAGAGGTGTGTTGTCATATGCTTTTCTTTCAGGGTGAAATTTATCCCATAACTTGTTATAAGCATTTTTTAATTTTAATATGTAATATGTGGTTAATAATTTGGCCGCTAGGTGATTCATTTTTTTTAATAGGAGACTTTTTACCAAAGTAAACATTGTGTTGCATTTGTTTTAATAGAAGACTTCCTACTAAAGTAAACATCACAACCATTATTTGGTGGGGTAAATACCAGAAATATTTTTCTTTAATGGTCAGAGTTTGTTTTTAATAATAACATATATACTATGACAAAGTTGTATTTTGCCATATACACACTAAGTCACTTTCAAAGAAACTAAAGAATATATAATATTTAGAGAACAACTAATTCCTATCTATGAAACAGAGCTTTAAATTTTTTTTTCTTGTAGCAAAAAATGAATATAATATACAATTATAAGATTTATGTACAATCATAAGATGAAAACCAGTTTCTATCCAACATATTAGAATGAAAACGAGAAAGTGTTTTCATTTAATAAATATTAAATTTTAAAAAAAATTAGTTACATTGTATGATTATTATGATTAATAGGTTGAGTCGATTTTTTGAATTTGAAATTAAGATTAATTAACATTTTTGGAATTTTGACCCAAACCAAATGAAAGATCAGAGGCAATATTTATTTGAAAAATGTTAAGCCTACGACACCAAGTTTTCCCAGGTGGTCACCCATCCAAGTACTAACTTGGCCCAATGTTGCTTAACTTCAGTGATTGGACGAGAACTGGTGCTTTCATCATGGTATGGCCGTAGACGTTTATCGATGGAAACTGTGGCGTAAAGGTATTTGTTTTATTTCTTTGTAAGACAATTTTTAAAAAATTGTAACCATATCCTAATTATACAACAAATTTTAAAAATTTATAATGCAAATACGACATTTTATATCTTCATATTGCAAAATTAAAATGAAAAAGAAAGATCAGAGGCAATATTTATACGACATTAAGTATTCCCAGGCGGTCACCCATCCAAGTACTAACTTGGTCCAATGTTGCTTAACTTCAGTGATCGGACGAGAACTGGTGTTTCAACATGGTATGGCCGTAGACATTGAATTAAAAAATACTTTCAATTTTCGGTTAGGTTTGGGTCAAAATTCCAAAAATGTTAGGCCTACGACACCAAGTATTCCCAGGCGGTCACCCATCCAAGTACTAACTTGGTTCAATGTTGCTTAACTTCAGTGATCCGATGAGAACTGGTGTTTTCAACATGGTATGGCCGTAGACGTTTATATATTGAAAATGTTGCAAATATTAAATGCAAAATGACACAGCACAGAAAAACATGCGTATTTTTTTAACGCAACCAGTGCTAGGTCTTGGTAATCTTGGTATATAAAAAAATGTGACAGTTTTTGCCTACGACACCAAGTATTCCCAGGCGGTCACCCATCCAAGTAATAACTTTGCCCAATGTTGCTTATCTTCAGTGATCGGACGAGAACTGGTGCTTTCAACATGGGATGGTCGTAGACATTGAATTACAAAATACTTTTCAAACTAGTGTGAGGTTCAGTTAGGTTTGGGTCAAAATTCCAAAAATTTTAGGTTTATGACACAAAGTATTCCCAGGCGGTCACCCATCCAAGTACTAACTTGGCCCAATGTTGCTTAACTTTAGTTATCTTACGAGAACTGGCGATTTCAACATGGTATGGCCGTAGACATTAAATTAAAAAATACTTTTCAAACTTGTGTTAGGTTTAGTTAGGTTTGGGTTAAAATTCCAAAAATGTTAAGCCTACGACACCAAGTATTCCCAGGCGGACACTCATCCAAGTACTAACTTGTCCTAATGTTGTTTAACTTCAGTGATCGGACGAGAACTGGTGCTTTCAACATGTAGCCTTCTACCTTTAATAGGAACTGAGATAATAGGTTAACAATTAAGTTTGGTAATTTATTATCAAATAGGGTTCTTGGAGAAAATTTTTTACTCCCCCCCCCCTTCTCCCCACAACGATTAATTTTGGAAATTCTTTATCAAATAGGTAACTTACACAAAAATTTTTAGAAAATAGTTTAACAGATCGCCACTTTTTTCGCCCCAGCGATTAAGTTTCGGCAAGGTTTTTGACTGTATGGTCATTAAGTATGTTATAGTTTTAAAACCCCAACAAGAGTTTACAGCATTTTTTTAAATACAAAAAAATACATCAAGCAAAAAATTTTAATTAATTTCTTTTATATTTCAAAATACTTTATAAGTAAAACTAGCAAAAAAATCAAACAAAATATTTTCTAATATATTACTAATGTTTCATAAAATCAGTAGGCGGAATCAATTTGCGTTTATGTTAAGATTTTACTTTATCATAAGTTGTGACATTCATATTTATGTATCGAAAGCCCCATTAAAGTTTCAAAAGTGACTTGCCTGTTATGGCTGCCGCTGCGCGGGGGGTATAAAAAGTGTCTTTCCCTTTTAAATCAAAAAATTTAAATTATTTCAAACACAGCCATATTGCATTTAAAAATGACCACATTGCAAAAACGAATCTGAAAAGCACTAGTTCAATTATCTAAAAACAGCTGATTTAGTCAAAATTGTTAATTTTGGTAGGTTATTTGATAATTATTTCATACTGAATTAATATTTTTTAAAACGGTTTTCAGATTTGTAATCAGCATTTCATTGCGGTCATTTTGATATGCAACATGCCTGTGCTTTAAGAAATTTTAATTAATCTTAATTTCAAATTCAAAAAATCGACTCAACCTATTAATCATAATAATCATACAATGTAACTAATTTTTTTTAAAATTTAATATTTATTAAATGAAAACACTTTCTCGTTTTCATTCTAATATGTTGGATAGAAACTGGTTTTCATCTAATGATTGTACATAAATCTTATAATTGTATATTATATTCATTTTTTGCTACAAGAAAAAAAAATTTAAAGCTCTGTTTCATAGATAGGAACTAGTTGTTCTCTAAATATTATTGAAATGTAAGAAATGCATTTTTTTCAAATGATAGTTACAAAATTTATTTATATTATTTTATTTTTTTGTTGTTTTAAAAAAACACTTGTATTGTACATTCGTACTTTCTTATACTCTATAATTTATGTATTTCATTGATTCTCAGTATTCTTTAGTTTCTTTGAAAGTGACTTAGTGTGTATGTTTAGGTAAATTTTAATTTTATTAAAAGCGAAGCTTTCCTATAATTAGGGTCGGTCCGTCCGAGATAGATAGCTTTTATTTGTTAATTTAGGTATGTTTTAATTTTCTTATTTATTTAAAACTTTGCATAATGATTCTTGTAGTATTTAGTTATGATTTACAAAGCATAGCAACTCTATAATCATTACCAGAATGTTCGTACGTCCATTTTAAACATGTTGATTATTCTACTTTTTTAACAACAAATTTTCAAGTGTTTTAATTATCCGTTTGATCTGATTATAGTTGAGATTGCGCGGCTTATGTTAATAGTAGAAAAACGTTATGTATATTGTTAGAACCGCTATGAAGTCTATTTTTTGGAAATATAAGAACCATTACTGTGCAACTTATAGTTTAGGAGCTACGTAGAAGAATGTCGTAACTGACTTAAAACTTGACTTGAGAGTAAATCTTTAAAGATTAAAAAAAGTTTGTGCAAAAATGCGGACATTTTTAAAATTCAAACTGCTTGTCTTGTGTGAATAGTAGAAAAATGTTATGTGCTAATTTTAGTTTAGGAGTTGTATTGATAAATGTGGGAAAAGTGGAAAAATTTAATCTTTAATGATTTTCTCGCAAGTCAAGTTTTAAGTCAGTGGGGACATTCTACCACATAGCTCATAAATTATACGTAGTACATGACTCCTGTTTATATTTCCAAAAAATAGACTTCCTAACGGTCCTAACCATATGCGTAACATTTTTCTACTATTAACACAAGCCGCGCAATTTCAATTTAAAAAAAGTCCGTATTTTTATTTGCATACCCTTTAATTTAATCTTTAATGATTTACTCGCAAGTCAAGTTTTAAGCTAGTTGGTACATTTTACCACATAGCTCCTAAACTATACATAGCATAGGAATCGTTATTATATTTCCAAAAAATAGACTTCATAACGATTCTAATGGTATGCATAACGTTTTTTTACTATTAACACAAGCCGCGCAATTTCAATTTTAAAAAAGTCCGTATTTTTATTTGATACCCTTTAATTTAATATTTAATGATTTACTCGCAATTTAAGTTTTAAGCCAGTTGGGACATTTTACCACATAGTTCCTAAACTATATGTAGCATAGGAATCGTTATTATATTTCCAAAAAATAGACTTCATAACGCTTGTCATGCAAACGCCCCTAGAGGCCTCTTGTGGCACTTTAAAATAGGCAATTTGGAATCATTTGAGACCATGTTATTTTTTTCATGTTGTTGTGCTGGCCGTTGGTTGTGATGATGATAAGCTTCCTGCTGGTGGCTATTTAATGAAGGTAAATATTGTAAAAACTCATTGCATTTTTAGTAGTAAAGCTATTCTATAATTTGAAATGTCCGTTTGTCCGTCTGTCCGTCCGTCCATATTTGCCCCTAGAGGCCTCTTGTGGCACTTTAAAATAGGCAATTTGGAATCATTTGAGACCATGTCATTTTTTTCAAAACAAATTTTTTATTATGTTATAAAATGTCGTCTTTGATACAAAATTTCCCGTTGTTTAAAGAAAACAACCATGGCGGTCTGACTGCCTTTTATCAGGTTCTTGGCTTTTTTTATGTGTTTTAATTTCCATCCAAGATTTTTGTGCTTCGCTACTTATGGATGTTGTCACCCTTGTTTAAAAAATAAAAGTTTTTCTAAAGGGGTATTTTCACGAAATGCATTTAAACTTAATTTAGTGAACTGCATATTTTTTGCTAGTTAACCCTTACAGATCGGGGGGGGGGGCTCAAAGAGCCCCCCCCTCTAGTTTTTTCAATCTCATTTTTTTTGTAGGTAAGATGGAGAGCTGTAACTTCATGACTTTTTAAGTTTAGTAATTATACGTCGGCAAGAGTTGATTTTATTTGGATATCTGCTCTGTGTCGGTCGTGGTGTCCGGTCAAAGTCGGTTGGGTAGCAAAAAAAATTTGAAAAAATTCTAAATAAATCTTAATTTCTACATTATGACTTTTGTGTATAAGGTAGAAACCTAAAATTTTTTTGGTGAATACTTAGATATCAATGACCATCTGAGAAAAGTGGTGTTATGACCGTTTGACCGCTCCCTGACCGACTTTATGACCGATTTTTGTCCGGCTTTTACTACAGACATATATCATGAATATCGTAACTTCTATTACAGCTAGAGACCTATAATTTTTTTTGGTAAATCCTTGAGCAATAATAAACAGATAAAAATATTAATTTGCGCCGCCAACCGCCGTTTTACCGCCGTAACCGCCGAAAATGGCGGTTTCCGTTATTTGCCGTTTTTCGGCGATGATCAGAAAAAGTAATTTTTTTGTTATGAAAAATAAAAGTTCGTCCTAAAATTTGGTCATCCTAGCTGCAAAATTGGCCGCTCTATAGCTGTTTTAAAATTTAGCGGCTGGCCGCTAAAAAGCGGCTAAGGAGCGGTCTGACTGCTATGACTAGAAACAGTAATTTTATGTCTTTATCTGTACCAGGAGCCGAGATAGAGGGGGGGGCTCTTTGAGCCCCCCCCCCAATCTATTAAGGTGGGAATTGGGGCCCGATCTGTAAGGGTTAATGGGTTAAACTAAATTATTATTACACTAGTCCCCAAAGTTTTACAATAACATTTTAAAATTCGTTAGCTCAACAACTTTGGGTACAACCAAATTTAATTTTGATTTATTGGTGAAAACAAAGTACAATATTATGAGCGAAGTAACTATATAATTAAGTCCTAAAATTTAAGAGTGTTCATAAACATTATCCTGTATCAAGCAGTTTTGAATAAATTGACTTACAATTTTGCTTTGACTATTATACATTTATATTATGATTATTCAAAAGATTTTATTTATATTGCTCCAATGGTTTTCTTTGAAATAACTTTTATTTTAGATAGTTGAACCAAGAATGTGTTTGGCGGCGCACCCAAGGATCCTCAGCTGCGCAACATTTATTTCGGTTGTGAGGTGGTGATTGCCACATCTGGCAGACCTTAGAAGGTAAATATATGACATGACAGATACCTTTTTTTGTTAATTTAGGCAAGTTAGAATTGTCCTATTGATTTATTTATAAAAGTAAAATAGCCTCAAACCATCTCAAGTCCTATATAAAGCTTTGCTCTAAAAGAGAACCATATCGGTTCAGTGGTTAGCGAGATCCTTTGCTACAAACAAAAAAAGCTTATTACTTTTAGAAAGCGTACCAACTCTATAATCAATAAAAGAATTTCCAAACGTCCATTTTATCATGTTGATTTTTTTACCATTTTAAGAACAAATTTTTATGTGATCTGATTATCTGATTGATTAAATTTTTGTTATATTGATTCCTGTGAAAACAAAGTACAATATTATGAGCGAAGTAACTATATAATTAAGTCCTAAAATTTAAGTGTGTTCATAAACATTATCCTGTATCAAGCAGTTTTTCAACAAATTTACTTACAATTTTGCTTCGACTATTATACATTTATATTATGATTATTCAAAAGATTTTATTTATATTGCTCCAATGGTTTTCTTTAAAATAACTTTTATTTTAGATAGTTGAACCAAGAATGTGTTTGGCGGCGCACCCAAGGGTCCTCAGCTGCGCAACATTTATTTCGGTTGTGAGGTGGTGATTGCCACATCTGGCAGACCTTAGAAGGTAAATATATGACATGACAGATACCTTTTTTTGTTAATTTAGGCAAGTTAGAATTGTCCTATCGATTTATTTATAAAAGTAAAATAGCCTCAAACCATCTCAAGTCCTATATAAAGCTTTGCTCTAAAAGAGAACCATATCGGTTCAGTGGTTAGCGAGATCCTTTGCTACAAACAAAAAAAGCTTATTACTTTTTATTATAGGATTGAAGGTAAATATAATGGTTTTTTTCTACTTCATTTTGAAGTTTAGTATATTATTTCTTGATTTTTAAAAGTGAAGTTTTTCTAAAATTAGGGTCGGTCCGTAAGTCCGTCCGTCCAAGACAAATACCTTTTTTTGTTAATTTAGGCAAGTTAGAATTGTCCTATCGATTTCAAACTTTGCATGGTGATTCCTGTTAGGTACAATTTAGAAAGCGTACCAACTCTATAATCAATAAAAGAATTTCCAAACGTCCATTTTATCATGTTGATTTTTTTACCATTTTAAGAACAAATTTTTATATGATCTGATTATCTGATTGATTAAATTTTTGTTATATTGATTCCTGTGAAAACAAAGTACATTCAATTATAAATATTGAAAAAGAAATATATAATTCATAATCATTTTGTCTATATATGATGTATATTTCTTTTTTTAATTATTAAATATTGACATGATTAACCGGACAAGTCTGAAACCCTTGTCAGAAAGTAAGTGACAGCACTGTTATAGATATCACTAAATACATAACAATTTATTTAACAACTTTTGTTTTATGACCTTTTTTACTTATAAATTTCAACAGCGGTAATTTTTCTATTTTTGAAGCTAGAATAACATTTTTTTGCAAAAAATGTTTATCTTTATGTAAATGGAGGGAGGGGATATTTTACTTTAAGTTTACCTCAATTATAAACTCTTACATAGGTGTATTTTTTTCAATATTAACATTAATTAATCTGTTTGTTTTAGATTAAATCTTCTACCTTCTTACACGAGAACTGGTGCTTTCAACATGGTATCGCCATAAACATTAGGTAAGTGGAAATGTGGCATGTTCTTTTAAAATGTCGTCTTTGTATTAGAATATATGCCACATTAACCCCTTACAGTCGGTCCCCTTGCCGCACCTTAATCAGTCGGGTGGGGGGGGGGGGGGGGGGTGGGCATTGTTATCTTAGTTCCTATTAGAACGAGAGTGCTAAATTTTTTTGTATAAGTCCCCTGTGTTATGATGAATTTACGACCTTAAGTAATTCAAGGTCAATTTTCGCTTCCTTCACCCTTTTATTTAACAACTTTTGTTCTTAGGTCCTTTTTTACTTAAAAATTTCAAATGGCTGTAATTTTTTTTATTTTTGAAACTAGAATACAAATTTTTTGCCAAAAAATGTTAATCTTTATGTAAATTTTATATTTTAAATATCAAATTATAAATTTCAGCGGACGCGGCTGTACTTGGCAGCTGCCAGCCGCCGCAATCGCCGTTCGGCGGGAAAACGGCGGCGGATCTTATGAAATTTTAATAACTTGTGTAGACATGTAAGAAAAACTTAAGTTTAAAATTTGAAGTCTCTAAGTCAAAAATTCCGGCCACAGGAGCCATTTAAAGATTTCTGGAGACCTGGAGGATCAGGACCTGCAGGATCATACATGGAACCTGAAGTTGACTTGAACACCTATTTTAAAACTTAATCCTAATTCATATTGATAACAAAAACTTAATGTTTTGCAGGGACGTGTTTTTACCAGAAAGAAATCTGAATATCTAATTATCTGTCTTTAAACTTAAAACTTTCAGGGATATCAAATACAGAACTAAACAAATATCTTAAACTTAATTTAATAATCTCCTTACTAGGTACATCTTAACACCAGAATGAAAAATAAATATCTTAATCGTAAATCTTAAAGCTTAACCAGTACTATGATACTATAATATGACTATTTAGGATATTTCATTGGGCCCATGGACGCTTTTTTTCAAACAAACGTGAAGCTAAAGGACTCAAGCCTAAGGCAGCACCTCGCCCCCAAGAGGTATTTTCCAGGTATTAATATAGTTCTTTTTCAATATAGTATCTCATAGGTTGAAAAAACATTTATTAATGTTTTTTGAGATAGTACAGTAGCCAATACCTTCCAACAGATTTTTTTCACTCTAAAGATACTTTTAGTTAATCATGAATATATTTTAAGGGAGGGGGGGGGGGAGGTGGGTGATACCACTTAGGAGCACATTTTTATCTTAATATAGTGTTCAAAATTCATTTCTCCGCGTTCAATGATACAGCCAGAAAATAACACCAGAATTTAAATACTAAATAAAAACGAAATTAATAAAGAATATCCTAACATTTAAGTAGCAAACATAATGTACATTACAAAAGAACAACTATTAACATTAATTAATCTTTATGTTTTAGAGGAAATCTGTCTTCTTACATTGTTTGTTACAATCACCTAGTGATCGGACGAGAACTGGTGCTTTCAACATGGTATAATAACAGAAATTATATGTCGTCTTTGTATTAAAATTATCTTAAATGACACCAGCAAGAAATACCACGTTTTAAATGCTTAAAGACTGCCATAAGTAGACCCAATTCCCCAAATGTAAAGCCTTCAGCTTCAATAACAAAAAGTTCTAGGCATTTCAAAATAGCATTGTATGTACAATGAAAGTTTTGAAAGATTCCCAATGCTAATGAAAGAAAAAACAATATTAAATTACGTCGCCTAGACATAAAATTATAACCTTATCTTTGTCACAAACTTAAATTGCCTGTAACTGATTACATTTTTACAATAAAAACACCACATTTCATAGTCAAAATATATTTTAAAAATTCAATTTAAATTGCATTTGTAAACGAAAATCATCGCAGAAACAAAGGGGTAAACTAATATAATCTCAGCTGTGATTGGATGCAGTACACTCGTTACAATGCAAGTTAAACTTAATTTTTTTTAATGATTTTGACTATAAAAATGGCTATTTTTATTATAAAAATATAATTAGATACTAGCAACCTAAATTTATGCCAAAAATTATATTATGATTTTGTTTCTAGGCCACGTAGTTTATTTTCAAAATTTATAACATAAACAGCGAAATTCTTTCAAAATTCTCATTATAAATAAAATGTCATTTTAAAATGCCTAAAACTTTTTTGTTACAGAAGCTGAAGGCTTCAAATTTGGGATATTTGGTCTACTTGTGGCAGTCTTTCAGCAGTTAAAGCGTGGTGTTTTTTGCACCCTTCCTTTAAAGTATTTCATTAAATTTACATAAATCATAACCAAGAAATAGCGTTATTTATAAATGTTTAAAATATTCGTTCTTAAAATATAGAAGTTCATCTTTCATTACTATTAGTTGAAAGCAAAATTATCTTATTTTATGCAGTATGAAGTCATAATATGTCGTCTTTGTATTACAAATTTGGTTAAATTGGTTGTTTATATGTTTTTTTTTTAATTCCTTTCTATATTTTCTTACAAACAATAAAAAAAATATGGAAAATTGTTTAAGACCTTAAACATTTATTTTATCATAATTAAGCAAAAAACCAAACTTTACCTAAATTGTATGATATGAAGAAATTAATGTCGTCTTAGTATTAGGATTATATTGAATTGATTAATTAAATCTACATTAATCATTAATATAATATTATACACTATATTCATTAATAAATAAATAATAATGCTCACACATATTTCAATTTTAATTATTGGCGCAAAACAAAAGATACCTATGTAACTATGTACCAGTTTTTACCTACATCATGTACATTTATCCTTATACTAAAGTAACAGGATGTTGTTTGTCTATTCAAATTTGAAAATCGAGCATAGCGAGACGTAAGAGTTGAGCGCAGCGAAAAAAATCTAGCGAAGCGAGACGACCAGAAAATTAGAGGGGCCGAAGGCCCCGAAATTTTCTTGTCATTATAAAGACCGAAGAGCCTTAATTATTTCTTACATTACTTAAATTTAACCCCAATTTTTCATGTTTGTTGTAAAATTTCCTTAATTCTCAACAATCCATTGCATAGAGGGGTAAGGCATCATTCACACACACATACACACACACATACACATGCACACAGTATGTAAGGTATTCAACATTATTAACGGCCGATATGCGGCTCACGTTAACAATGTCTCGTAACCTACACACACCCACATGGTATGGGCTAATCAACATCATTAACGGCCGATATGCGGCTCACGCAAACATGTTTCATAACCTACCCACGGGGATTTGAACCTACGACCTTTCCGTAGGTTTTACACCGTCCTTACCACTAAGCTACGGTGACTGATGAATTTTGATAGAAATATTTACATATTAACAAAAAATCTCGCAACCTATAGTCTATAGTAGGGGGAGGGTGGGTATTTTCCTTCTATGGTCAGCATTAGTTTCTAATAACAAAATTAATATTAGTATAAAATGTAACTGTTGTTTGTCTAATCTGACCAAGCTAAACTTGCATGGAATACTGCATTGAGAGGTGTGATATCAGATAAAATTTTTAAGGGTGTATTTTAACCCATCGGCTCGTTTTAATGTAAGAAAAGGTAGGTTAATGCATATATTGCTCCTGGAGAGGATCCTTAATTGTTGTGTTTCATGAGTAAGAGATTATAAGGTAATTTTTAAAATATTTACTACAACTATAACCAAGCTATCATTGCTTGGTATTTCATTAGGAAGTGTTTTGCTTTTCTTTCAGGGTCAAACTTATCCCATAACTTGTCATAAGCACTTTTTACTTTTAATATGTTATATGTAGTTAATAATTTGGCCGCTAGGTGTTGTGTTTATTTTAATAAAAGATTTCCTACTGAAGTAAGCTTCATAACCTACATTATTGGGGGGGTAAACATCAGAAATATTTTACTTCAATGGTCAGAGTTTGATTTGCCTATGACACCAAGTATTCCCAGGTAGTCACCCATCCAAGTACTGACTTGGAAAAATAGATTATAAGGTAATAACTGTTTCAATTATTTACTATGTACTTTAACCAAGCTAATATAAAGAGGTGTGTTGTCATATGCTTTTCTTTCAGGGTGAAATTTATCCCATAACTTGTCATAAGCATTTTTTAATTTTAATATGTAATATGTGGTTAATAATTTGGCCGCTAGGTGATTCATTTTTTTTAATAGGAGACTTTTTACCAAAGTAAACATTGTGTTGCATTTGTTTTAATAGGAGACTTCCTACTAAAGTAAACATCACAACCATTATTTGGTGGGGTAAATACCAGAAATATTTTTCTTTAATGGTCAGAGTTTGTTTTTAATAATAACATATATACTATGACAAAGTTGTATTTTGCTATATACACACTAAGTCACTTCAAAGAAACTATAGAATATATAATATTTAGAGAACAACTAGTTCCTATCTATGAAACAGAGCTTTACATTTTTTTTTCTTGTAGCAAAAAATGAATATAATATACAATTATAAGATTTATGTACAATCATTAGATGAAAACCAGTTTCTATCCAACATATTAGAATGAAAACGAGAAAGTGTTTTCATTTAATAAATATTAAATTTTTAAAAAAATTAGTTACATTGTATGATTATTATGATTAATAGGTTGAGTCGATTTTTTGAATTTGAAATTAAGATTAATTAAAATTTCTTAAAGCACAGGCATGTTGCATATCAAAATGACCGCAATGAAATGCTGATTACAAATCTGAAAACCGTTTTAAAAAATATTAATTCAGTATGAAATAATTATCAAATAACCTACCAAAATTAACAATTTTGACTAAATCAGCTGTTTTTAGATAATTGAACTAGGATCAATATTTTTAAAAATGCTTTTCAGATTCGTTTTTGCAATGTGGTCATTTTTAAATGCAATATGGCTGTGTTTGAAATAATTTAAATTTTTTGATTTATAAGGGAAAGACACTTTTTATACCCCCCGCGCGGCGGCAGCCATAACAGGCAAGTCACTTTTGAAACTTTAATGGGGCTTTCAATACATAAATATGAATGTCACAACTTATGATAAAGTAAAATCTTAACATAAACGCAAATTGATTCCGCCTACTGATTTTATGAAACATTAGTAATATATTAGAAAATATTTTGTTTGATTTTTTTGCTAGTTTTACTTATAAAGTATTTTGAAATATAAAAGAAATTAATTAAAATTTTTTGCTTCATGTATTTTTTTGAATTTAAAATAATGCTGTAAACTCTTGTTGGGGTTTTAAAACTATAACATACTTAATGACCATACAGTCAAAAACCTTGCCGAAACTTAATCGCTGGGGGGAAAAAAGTGGCGATCTGTTAAACTATTTTCTAAAAATTTTTGTGTAAGTTACCTATTTGATAAAGAATTTCCAAAATTAATCGTTGTGGGGAGAAGGGGGGGGGGGGAGTAAAAAATTTTCTCCAAGAACCCTATTTGATAATAAATTACCAAACTTAATTGTTAACCTATTATCTCAGTTCCTATTAAAGGTAGAAGGCTACATGTTGAAAGCACCAGTTCTCGTCCCATCACTGAAGTTAAACAACATTAGGACAAGTTAGTACTTGGATGAGTGACCGCCTGGGAATACTTGGTGTCGTAGGCTTAACATTTTTGGAATTTTAACCCAAACCTAACTAAACCTAACACAAGTTTGAAAAGTATTTTTTAATTTAATGTCTACGGCCATACCATGTTGAAAGCACCAGTTCTCGTCAGATCACTAAAGTTAAGCAACATTGGGCCAAGTTAGTACTTGGATGGGTGACCGCCTGGGAATACTTTGTGTCATAAACCTAACATTTTTGGAATTTTGACCCAAACCTAACTGAACCTCACACAAGTTTGAAAAGTATTTTGTAATTCAATGTCTACGACCATCCCATGTTGAAAGCACCAGTTCTCGTCCGATCACTGAAGTTAAGCAACATTGGGCAAAGTTAGTACTTGGATGGGTGACCGCCTGGGAATACTTGGTGTCGTAGGCAAAAACTGTCACATTTTTTTATATACCAAGATTACCAAGACCTAGCACTGGTTGCGTTAAAAAAATACGCATGTTTTTCTGTGCTGTGTCATTTTGCATTTAATATTTGCAACATTTTCAATATATAAACGTCTACGGCCATACCATGTTGAAAACACCAGTTCTCATACGATCACTGAAGTTAAGCAACATTGAACCAAGTTAGTACTTGGATGGGTGACCGCCTGGGAATACTTGGTGTTGTAGGCCTAACATTTTTGGAATTTTGACCCAAACAAAAAGAAAGATCAGAGGCAATATTTATTTGAAAAATGTTAAGCCTACGACACCAAGTTTTCCCAGGTGGTCACCCATCCAAGTACTAACTTGGCCCAATGTTGCTTAACTTCAGTGATTGGACGAGAACTGGTGCTTTCATCATGGTATGGCCGTAGACGTTTATCGATGGAAACTGTGGCGTAAAGGTATTTGTTTTATTTCTTTGTAAGACAATTTTTAAAAAATTGTAACCATATCCTAATTATACAACAAATTTTAAAAATTTATAATGCAAATACGACATTTTATATCTTCATATTGCAAAATTAAAATGAAAAAGAAAGATCAGAGGCAATATTTATACGACATTAAGTATTCCCAGGCGGTCACCCATCCAAGTACTAACTTGGTCCAATGTTGCTTAACTTCAGTGATCGGACGAGAACTGGTGTTTCAACATGGTATGGCCGTAGACATTGAATTAAAAAATACTTTCAATTTTCGGTTAGGTTTGGGTCAAAATTCCAAAAATGTTAGGCCTATGACACCAAGTATTCCCAGGCGGTCACCCATCCAAGTACTAACTTGGTTCAATGTTGCTTAACTTCAGTGATCGGATGAGAACTGGTGTTTTCAACATGGTATGGCCATAGACGTTTATATATTGAAAATGTTGCAAATATTAAATGCAAAATGACACAGCACAGAAAAACATGCGTATTTTTTTAACGCAACCAGTGCTAGGTCTTGGTAATCTTGGTATATAAAAAAATGTGACAGTTTTTGCCTACTACACCAAGTATTCCCAGGCGGTCACCCATCCAAGTACTAACTTTGCCCAATGTTGCTTAACTTCAGTGATCGGACGAGAACTGGTGCTTTCAACATGGGATGGTCGTAGACATTGCCTCTGATCTTTCTTTTTCATTTTAATTTTGTAATATGAAGATATTAAATGTCGTATTTGTATTATAAATTGTTAAAATTTGTTGTATATTAGGATTTGGTTACAATTTTTTAAAAATTTTCTTACAAAGAAATAATACTAATACCTTTAAAATTTATTTGATCATGATTTAGCAAGAATGCAAAGTTATTTAGAAGTTAAATGTCGTATTCAAAGTAATCCCAGGCGGTCACTTACATACAAAAACGAAAGAAAATGTGAAGTGAAAAAATGGAAAACAACCAACACTACAAGAAACACCGTAATAGGTTTCAACTACATGAATTTTGTTGATTGGTGAGTTGTCTGTAACCCTCACAAAAATGTGAATGACTAAGACCCTTCAAATAATATCTCATACACACCTCTTGTTGAAGTGAATCAAGCAATATTAGCTTGGTCAGAATAGGTATATAGCAAAATACAACTTTGTCATAGTATATATGTTATTATTAAAAACAAACTCTGACCATTAAAGAAAAATATTTCTGGTATTTACCCCACCAAATAATGGTTGTGATGTTTACTTTAGTAGGAAGTCTCCTATTAAATCAAATGCAACACAATGTTTACTTTGGTAAAAAGTCTCCTATTAAAAAAAATGAATCACCTAGCGGCCAAATTATTAACCACATATTACATATTAAAATTAAAAAATGCTTATGACAAGTTATGGGATAAATTTCACCCTGAAAGAAAAGCATATGACAACACACCTCTTTATATTAGCTTGGTTAAAGTACATAGTAAATAATTGAAACAGTTATTACCTTATAATCTATTTTTCCAAGTCAGTACTTGGATGGGTGACTACCTGGGAATACTTGGTGTCATAGGCAAATCAAACTCTGACCATTGAAGTAAAATATTTCTGATGTTTACCCCCCCAATAATGTAGGTTATGAAGCTTACTTCAGTAGGAAATCTTTTATTAAAATAAACACAACACCTAGCGGCCAAATTATTAACTACATATAACATATTAAAAGTAAAAAGTGCTTATGACAAGTTATGGGATAAGTTTGACCCTGAAAGAAAAGCAAAACACTTCCTAATGAAATACCAAGCAATGATAGCTTGGTTATAGTTGTAGTAAATATTTTAAAAATTACCTTATAATCTCTTACTCATGAAACACAACAATTAAGGATCCTCTCCAGGAGCAATATATGTATTAACCTACCTTTTCTTACATTAAAACGAGCCGATGGGTTAAAATACACCCTTAAAAATTTTATCTGATATCACACCTCTCAATAAAGTATTCCTAGCAAGTTTAGCTTGGTCAGATTAGACAAACAACAGTTACATTTTATACTAATATTAATTTTGTTATTAGAAACTAATGCTGACCATAGAAGGAAAATACCCACCCTCCCCCTACTATAGACTATAGGTTGCGAGATTTTTTGTTAATATGTAAATATTTCTATCAAAATTCATCTGTCACCGTAGCTTAGTGGTAAGGACGGTGTAAAACCTACGGAAAGGTCGTAGGTTCAAATCCCCGTGGGTAGGTTATGAAACATGTTAGCGTGAGCCGCATATCGGCCGTTAATGATGTTGATTAGCCCACACCATGTGGGTGTGTGTAGGTTACGAGACATTGTTAACGTGAGCCGCATATCGGCCGTTAATAATGTTGAATACCTTACATACTGTGTGCATGTGTATGTGTGTGTGTATGTGTGTGTGAATGATGCCTTACCCCTCTATGCAATGGATTGTTGAGAATTAAGGAAATTTTACAACAAACATGAAAAATTGGGGTTAAATTTAAGTAATGTAAGAAATAATTAAGGCTCTTCGGTCTTTATCAAATACAGAACTGAACAAATATCTTAAACTTAATTTAATAATCTCCTTACTAGGTACATCTTAACACCAGAATGAAAAATAAATATCTTAATCGTAAATCTTAAAGCTTAACCAGTACTATGATACTATAATATGACTATTTAGGATATTTCATTGGGCCCATGGACGCTTTTTTTCAAACAAACGTGAAGCTAAAGGACTCAAGCCTAAGGCAGCACCTCGCCCCCAAGAGGTATTTTCCAGGTATTAATATAGTTCTTTTTCAATATAGTATCTCATAGGTTGAAAAAACATTTATTAATGTTTTTTGAGATAGTACACCCAGCCAGAAACGTCGTAAGGAAAATCGTAAGGAGATATTTACTATATTATAGCAAAAATCGAATTTACGATTTTATAGAGATTAATTCGAATTTGTAGTAAAAATCGTGACTATCGTATGTATCTCGCATTTTATGTTTGTCAACACACACATACAAATAGACACACAACCAACAACTTCAAAATCATTGTGTGAGAAATATAGTTTATAAATTGGCCACTAGGTATTCACATTACTTTGTATAGAAAATTAAAATCTTTCTGTTTTCAAACAAAATAAATTAAAAACTGGTATAACATAATATCATAATGTGTTAATGGTCTTTTATTGAAAAATTTTTTTTTTTTAATCATTTTCATTTTAAACCACAGCAAGTGTACAAAAATGTCTAAATGGCAATTAAAATAAGATAAATCATGTATGAAATTCCAAGTTCCTCACAATTATAATTATAATGGAAACAGATTCAAAATCACCCTTATAATTTCAGAGGAAACACAGAGATAAATACCCTCTCTCTCTCTCTCTCTCTTTCTGTATGGAAAGTACAATTAGTTTATGTTATAAATATTGTTGTTTTACGTAACTATTTCCTTACCTAAAACTACACGATGTTAAATAAAATTTTTAATGTACTTTTTATTTACGATTTTGTTACGACATCGCGCGCGATACTTACGATATCGCTTACGAGTTCGTAGGTGTATCGCGCAGCTCTAAGTACCTTTTCGATCATTTATCGTAACATATCGTCGACGTGCATTGGACGACTATTTAGCGATATCGTAAGAACTCGTGCTCGATTGCTACACGATATCGTGCGCTATAGTAGCGCGATAGTGACGCTACTTTCTGGCTGGGACAGTAGCCAATACCTTCCAACAGATTTTTTTCACTCTAAAGATACTTTTAGTTAATCGGGAATATATTTTAAGGGAGGGGGGGGGGGAGGTGGGTGATACCACTTAGGAGCACATTTTTATCTTAATATAGTGTTCAAAATTCATTTCTCCGCGTTCAATGATACAGCCAGAAAATAACACCAGAATTTAAATACTAAATAAAAACAAAATTAATAAAGAATATCCTAACATTTAAGTAGCAAACCTAATGTACATTACAAAAGAACAACTATTAACATTAATTAATCTTTATGTTTTAGAGGAAATCTGTCTTCTTACATTGTTTGTTACAATCACCTAGTGATCGGACGAGAACTGGTGCTTTCAACATGGTATAATAACAGAAATTATATGTCGTCTTTGTATTAAAATTATCTTAAAGGACACCAGCAAGAAATACCACGTTTTAAATGCTTAAAGACTGCCATAAGTAGACCCAATTCCCCAAATGTAAAGCCTTCAGCTTCAATAACAAAAAAGTTCTAGGCATTTCAAAATAGCATAGTATGTACAATGAAAGTTTTGAAAGATTCCCAATGCTAATGAAAGAAAAAACAATATTAAATTACGTCGCCTAGACATAAAATTATAACCTTATCTTTGTCACAAACTTAAATTGCCTGTAACTGATTACATTTTTACAATAAAAACACCACATTTCATAGTCAAAATATATTTAAAAAATTCAATTTAAATTGCATTTGTAAACGAAAATCATCGCAGAAACAAAGGGGTAAACTAATATAATCTCAGCTGTGATTGGATGCAGTACACTCGTTACAATGCAAGTTAAACTTAATTTTTTTTAATGATTTTGACTATAAAAATGGCTATTTTTATTATAAAAATATAATTAGATACTAGCAACCTAAATTTATGCCAAAAATTATATTATGATTTTGTTTCTAGGCCACGTAGTTTATTTTCAAAATTTATAACATAAACAGCGAAATTCTTTCAAAATTCTCATTATAAATAAAATGTCATTTTAAAATGCCTAAAACTTTTTTGTTACAGAAGCTGAAGGCTTCAAATTTGGGATATTTGGTCTACTTGTGGCAGTCTTTCAGCAGTTAAAGCGTGGTGTTTTTTGCACCCTTCCTTTAAAGTATTTCATTAAATTTACATAAATCATAACCAAGAAATAGCGTTATTTATAAATGTTTAAAATATTCGTTCTGAAAATATAGAAGTTCATCTTTCATTACTATTAGTTGAAAGCAAAATTATCTTATTTTATGCAGTATGAAGTCATAATATGTCGTCTTTGTATTAAAAATTTGGTTAAATTGGTTGTTTATATGTTTTTTTTTTTAATTCCTTTCTATATTTTCTTACAAACAATAAAAAAAATATGGAAAATTGTTTAAGACCTTAAACATTTATTTTATCATAATTAAGCAAAAAACCAAACTTTACCTAAATTGTATGATATGAAGAAATTAATGTCGTCTTAGTATTAGGATTATATTGAAATGATTAATTAAATCTACATTAATCATTAATATAATATTATACACTATATTCATTAATAAATAAATAATAATGCTCACACATATTTCAATTTTAATTATTGGCGCAAAATAAAAGATACCTATGTAACTATGTACCAGTTTTTACCTACATCATGTACATTTATCCTTATACTAAAGTAACAGGATGTTGTTTGTCTATTCAAATTTGAAAATCGAGCATAGCGAGACGTAAGAGTTGAGCGCAGCGAAAAAAATCGAGCGAAGCGAGACGACCAGAAAATTAGAGGGGCCGAAGGCCCCGAAATTTTCTTGTGCCGCCTAGACCATCAAGCCTGGCTTGTGCCCTGCTAACTGTCAGTAGCAAGCTGTAATTCACCAACTTACTAGCCGATTGCTTCCAGCTGTGATGCTGTATTCATGGATGGCCGTCAACCAGAGCCAGCAGTCGTGGCCGAGTGGTTAAGGCGTTGGACTTGAAATCCAATGGGGTTTCCCCGCGCAGGTTCGAATCCTGCCGGCTGCGAAAGTCAGATTTTGTTAGTATCTAGTGTTTTTTTTTACTTTTTTTTGCAAAACCAGAAAGTTACCTTGCAACTCACATGGCCTTCCTGGTATTGTGTTAAAATAAGACCTTTGTCAGGTGTGGGGTTCGAACCCACGCAATCTTACGATTATGAGAGCTTAAATCTCACGCCTTAGACCACTCGGCCAACCTGACAGGATGCAACAGGGCGGCACTCATTGCAAAACGCATGAAATCACGACTGACAAGCACTGATTAAGCCAAGCTCTACAAAAAAAAAATTATCACGACGAAGATGGGATTCGAACCCACGCGGGCAGAGCCCATTGGATTAGCAGTCCAACGCCTTAACCACTCGGCCACCTCGTCTATGATAATGATTAGCCTAGATTACTTTCAAAGCAGACATGACACATGACATCAACAAAAAAAAAAAAAAAAAAAAAAACGCAATATTGCATCAATCGTGTCAAAAGATTTCCCACGCCGGGAGTTGAACCCGGGCCTCCTGGGTGAAAGCCAGATATCCTAGCCGTTAGACCACGTGGGATTCTGTTTCCGTCCGGGATCGAACCGGAGACCTTCTGCGTGTTAGGCAGATGTGATAACCGCTACACCACGGAAACTTGTTACATAGAGTAAACAGCTTTATTGCCCTCTGCTTTTCTTTAAGTGTGCTAGTTACTAGGCAAATATGTATTTGTGGTTTTCACTTTGGCGTACATAATAATATTGTAAAACAAGCGTCAGTGGTATAGTGGTGAGCATAGCTGCCTTCCAAGCAGTTGACCCAGGTTCGATTCCCGGCTGACGCATTTTCATCTCAGTTGCCTAGCAATACATTTTTGTACATTCAAAAAGTGTAGTAATCCTGTACTACCAACAAGCCTCCGTAGCGCAGTAGGCAGCGCGTCAGTCTCATAATCTGAAGGCCGTGAGTTCGAGCCTCACCGGGGGCAGGCAAACACTTTTTCATCTCCTGGTTGTGTTTTGAAAAAAAAGTTTTGTCAGAAGTGGGATTCGAACCCACGCCCTCATCGAGGACCAGAATTCTCACAACCACTCTCTATCAGAGAGCAAGGAAGTTGTCCTTGAGTCTGGCGCCTTAGACCACTCGGCCATCCTGACTGCTAACAGAGTGTTCACAGATTAGGAAATTCCATGTTTTGATAACCCAAAAAGGTTAGCCAAAATGCAATGTTAGCATCCCATCTGGGGATCGAACCCAGGACCTTTGGATTAGAAGTCCAACGCGCTATCCTCTGCGCTAATGGGACTTGGTAAGAGAAAAGAAAATAGTAGCATTTGTTGACAGAAAACATTATGGAAGGCAAGTAAAAGAAAATCAAGTAGAGAAGAAAAAAAGCATGTAGTTTTTGCATTGTGCTAATACTTAAACATGTCATCTCAATCAGGCCCGTTAGCTCAGTTGGTTAGAGCGTCGTGCTAATAACGCGAAGGTCACGGGTTCGATCCCCCTATGGGCCAGCTAATACTTTTACCAAATTGAACAGTTTGCAGTGCGGAAATATTTAATGGATAAAAAAAAGAAATTTCACAAGGTTGAAAAATTATCTCTCCCCGACCGGGAATCGAACCCGGGCCTTCCACGTGACAGGCGGAGATCCTCACCACTAGACTATCGAGGAATTCTTGTTGACCAGCTATTTTCTAGTCTCTACGTACATATCACACTGATTGGAGACTTGAACAAAAAATGAGAGCACCCGAGCAGGGGCTCGAACCCTGGACCGTTAGGTTAAAAGCCTAACGCTCTACCGACTGAGCTACCCGGGCATCATGCTATTTTACAATTACAGTAACAAAATTGTCTCACCAGATGGCAGCAGCATTTTAGTTCATGGTAGGCTTGGTTTTCTCTCTGTTTATTTTTGGTTAAGTGCAACCTGAGTTGTATAGAATAAATCATCACTCCATAATTTTCCTGTATTGTAGCATTTTGCATTTAGTATATGTCACATTTTCCAATGTTAAATGTCTACGGCCATACCATGTTGAAAGCACCAGTTCTCGTCCGATCACTGAAGTTAAGCAACATTGGGCCAAGTTAGTACTTGGATGGGTGACCGCCTGGGAATACTTGGTGTCGTAGGCAAATCTTTTCATCCTTTTTTATAAGTTGAGAAAAGAAAAAAACAAAGTCTGAGAAATGTAAACCAGACAACTGCTTATGTTCATTTTTTACACCTAAAGCCCTTATACAATGCAACCACTATGATATAATATGTAGTTACTGTTTTTGTCACCAGATGGCAGCTCTGTTTAGTTCCCAGTTGTTTTCTCCGTGTTGAGGCATAAGTTTTAGGTTGACAACTATTATTGTTCAATAAAATGATATCTTTTAGTATTACACATACCTACTTGGATTAATATTTTAGTTACTTTGTGCTTGTATTTTATGAAAATTAACTTTTCCGGTCGGACCTTGAACAAATATCAAAAATATATGAATGTCCAAGTAACTTTACATCATTGTCTAAATCGACCAAGCTAATATTGCTTGATTCACTTCTACAAGAGGTGTGTATCAGCTCTGCTTCGATGGGTTGCTCACCTTGAGTCCGCTCGGGTTGAGTGTCTGTCTTAGTCAGTCACAAACATCTTTATTCAGGGTTAAAGAGAACCCACTAATCACTGGAAACCAATCAAGAACTTAGAACCATTTTCCGTAAATACCTGTACGTATTTTCTCTTGGTAATGCATTTTCCATTTAGTTTATGACACATTTTCCTTTGATAAATGTCTACGGCCATACCATGTTGAAAGCACCAGTTCTCGTCCGATCACTGAAGTTAAGCAACATTGGGCCAAGCTAGTACTTGGATGGGTGACCGCCTGGGAATACTTGGTGTCGTAGGCTTTAACATTTTATCCATATTTCAAAATTTGTCTCTTTTTCTTCCTTGTCCGTAGATTCCTGTACTGTTGAGCGTTTTGCATTCATTTCACGCCACATTTTCTCTTCGTAATGCATTTTGCATTTAATTTACGCGACAATTTCCGTTGATGTATGTCTACGGCCATACCATGTTGAAAGCACCAGTTCTCGTCCGATCACTGCAGTTAAGCAACATTGGGCCAAGTTAGTACTTGGATGGGTGACCGCCTGGGAATACTTGGTGTCGTAGGCTATAACATTTTATCCATATTTCAAATTTGTCTCTTTTTCTTTCTTGTCCAAGAAAAATTTCTAATCACTGAGAACATAAGGTGAAACCCAAGGGGATGTAGCTCAGATGGTAGAGCGCTCGCTTAGCATGCGAGAGGTACGGGGATCGATACCCCGCATCTCCATGTATCATTTTTCCCCCTACTACACAAGCACCAAACAAAAAAATAAACACACAGAAAAACAAAAGTCTGAAAATTTAAACCAGTAAAACTTTAAACCTTTTTGTTGCATTAGAATGTTATTTAATAAACCAGAAGTTAGAAGAGCATTTCCTCAGAGTAAATGTCTACGGCCATACCATGTTGAAAGCACCAGTTCTCGTCTGATCACTGAAGTTAAGCAACATTGGGCCAAGTTAGTACTTGGATGGGTGACCGCCTGGGAATACTTGGTGTCGTAGGCTCAATCTTTTTGGAATTTTGACCCAACCAATCCTAGCCCAAACCTAACTAAACCTCACACAAGTTTGAAAATCATGTTGTCACTTTATGTCTACGGCCATACCATGTTGAAAGCACCAGTTCTCGTCCGATCACTGAAGTTAAGCAACATTGGGCCAAGTTAGTACTTGGATGGGTGACCGCCTGGGAATACTTGGTGTCGTAAACTCTACATCTTTCTTTCTTATCTTGTCACTGAAAACAGAAAAGTTGTGTTAACGTAGAAAATAATTGCTGCAACGTCCGGGAATCGAACCCGGGCCGCCCGCGTGGCAGGCGAGCATTCTACCACTGAACCAACGTTGCTGGCATGCTCTTTGGCTATTCGTATAACCCAACCCCTTGCTGAAAATCTTTATTCAGAAATCTGTCAATTTATAACCCAAATACAGATTGATATAGCTTTACACCTGAATGATTAATATGACTTGCTGTAAGTAGACTTTGGCAGTAGGTAAGGACTTTCTTCAGCCCGGCAAGACAATATCTGAGTGATCCTTGGTTCACTTGTACACACCTTTTAGTGAAGTGAATCAAGCAAGTATAGCTTGGTCAGTTTAGACAAATGGTAACTGCAATTTTAGCCATTCCTACCGTAGGCTATTTGTCAGCATGGTTGGCCAGTTTTATTTTCACAAATTTGAAGTGGTTGGTTGGAGATGAATGGTTTTGTGGTGAACACATCCTGACATCCTGTCCCTACATGCCTGTTGTAATATGTTTCTTTAAGTGGGCTCTCTACTGGAAAGTCTTCAGATAAATTGGATGTAATTCCAATATGATCCACTTACACGGAAATCTTTAGTAAAAGGCGAAAGATTTATTCGTGCTGTAGGTAGATCCTGGACATGCTAAAACAACACAAATAGCTCCATATCCTTGGCAGCTGTTAGGCTTGTTCCATTGACCAATCTAATGTAGTTGTCAGCAAAGACATGTAGAGATTGTGTCAAAGTTCAGCTTATTCACCAAAAAAACATAAGCCCCTAGAATAACTTGAGGCAGAAAATTATCCATTAAATGACATTCAACTTTAGGGGTTTTGCACCACCTAGCATTAAAACATTGAACTACATAAAGGAAGTGGAGCCATTGTGCTTTTGGCAGCATGCTTGTTGACTTGTGCAAACTTGATACAGGTTGTACACAATGTATTGAGTGGTCCAGTTTAGAAGTGGGGACAAGTGGGCCGATCCTGGTGGTACTGCAATACCAGGCCAACCCGTGATAAGGCTGGAGTAAGCTCCAAGTCCTCATCCCCTAACAAAAATGAGTTTAATATCGAAGGGGACACATGGTCCCCGTATCAGATATTAAGCTGATAAGAACAGATACTACACTTTGATCTTAGCCAAAAGGCCGAGAAGCGATGCCAAGGAATAGTTCCAGTATACTACCTTAGAGTCATAACCTGACTATGGTACTGTCTGGCAAAAGATTGGCATGCAGCCTGCCTAATCATTGTTAGAGAGAGTATAGTCAATCTGCCTAGTTCAAAGCAAAGACTTTACTTTAAATTGGGCTTCGATAGAAGCCTTTTTCTGGCCAACTACACAAACTTTAGCAATTCCTGGTGTGTAAAATTTGAACTAGATGGTTAAGTTAAACATTCTAATTCTGTTGTCTGTTCTGTATTTGTTAGGGGATGCGCGAACGCAGTCCCCAACTACCAAAAATTGTGCGTTCGAGTTACCCACGTTTGGGGTAATCATAGGGGTCAGCCATGCCTGAGTGCAATGGCACAGCCTCACCCTAGAGGAACCACCTTAGTGATCATGGTTAACCTCCACGCCAGGTAAGTATGAGGGAAAGAGTCGATTTCAGTGTATGGGTGACAAAGACTATAGATATTTTGCTGACCAGCTTCACGACTTTACACAAAACATAATTCAGTTGAAGTGTCCCCTCAGAAATGCTATATTTATACTTTTTCAAATGGTTGGTGACATACATTGTTGATGAAACCTTCGGTAGGAGGTCTTCCATTGAAACAAATGCGACACCTAGAGGCCAAATTATTGACTACATAAAATACATGTTTGCTACTTTACAGGTTATGCATTCCTATTGCAAATAGTGAGCTATCATCAGCTCTGACAGAAATAACATTACAGTTCACACTGCAACCAGTGGATCTATACACACCTCTTAGTGAAGTGAATCAAGCAAATTTAGCTTGGTCAGTTTAGACAAATACATAATGCAAACTGTCACTTGTTATAACAAGATTACCAAGAGTTAGCACTGGTCGCAACGCAACAAACCATACAGAAGGATGGTATGGTAATATCCACATTATAATGTGAAAATGCCTTACCAAATGTCTACGGCCATACCATGTTGAAAGCACCAGTTCTCGTCCGATCACTGAAGTTAAGCAACATTGGGCCAAGTTAGTACTTGGGTGGGTGACCGCCTGGGAATACTTGGTGTCGTAGACTTAACATTTTTGGAATTTTGACCCAAACAATCCTAGCCCAAACCTAACTAAACCCCACACAATTAATGTCTACGGCCATACCATGTTGAAAGCACCAGTTCTCGTCCGATCACTGAAGTTAAGCAACATTGGGCCAAGTTAGTACTTGGATGGGTGACCGCCTGGGAATACTTGGTGTCGTAGGCTCAATCGTTTTGGAATTTTGACCCAACCAATCCTAGCGCAAACCTAACTAAACCCCACACAATTAATGTCTACGGCCATACCATGTTGAAAGCACCAGTTCTCGTCCGATCACTGCAGTTAAGCAACATTGGGCCAAGTTAGTACTTGGATGGGTGACCGCCTGGGAATACTTGGTGTCGTAGGCTTATCCTTTTTTCAAAAATTGCCTCAAAAAAGTTGTGATACTGTAGAAAATAATTGCTGCAACGTCCGGGAATCGAACCCGGGCCGCCCGCGTGGCAGGCGAGCATTCTACCACTGAACCAACGTTGCTGGCTTGCTCTCATGATATTCGTGTAGTTAGTTTTTGTGTACCTATTGCAAAGACCAACCATACAAAGTGCAGAGCCCAGGCAGCCAACATAGCCCGGCTAGCTCAGTCGGTAGAGCATGAGACTCTTAATCTCAGGGTCGTGGGTTCGAGCCCCACGTTGGGCGATTTTTTTTTTATATGGAACAGTTTTTAAAAATATATTTGAATTTGTTTCGTGATTTACTGACAACAGGGTAATTCAGGCGCCATGGCTTAGTTGGTTAAAGCGCCTGTCTCGTAAACAGGAGATCCCGAGTTCGACTCTCGGTGGTGCCTTGATCCTTTTATTACTACTATCCATGGCTACACATACATAGGGTAAAGATTTGCAAAAATGCCGCGACCCGGGATCAAACCGGGGACCTTTAGATCTTCAGTCTAACGCTCTCCCAACTGAGCTATCACGGCTAGTTAAAATGATGTTGCTTATCTTGGTCAACATGGAAAAAAGATCACTTTTACATGGCTCTAAAAAGTTCAGGTCCTACCGAGATTTGAACTCGGATCGCTGGATTCAGAGTCCAGAGTGCTAACCATTACACCATAGGACCTTGATGCAGATCTAAACTCCAAAGGGTACAAAAAATTATTTTGTATAAAGAGAAAAGAAAAAAAACCTTATGTATTGGTTCCTGCCGGGATCGAACCGGCGACCTTGTCCGTGTGAAGGACACGTGATAACCACTACACTAAGGAACCATTGTCAACCAAGAAACCAAGCCAAGATACATAACAAACAGACATAAAATGTGCAACTACAAAGCCACGTCACTAAGTTAAGCCAGGTCTCGTGGCGCAACGGATAACGCGTCTGACTACGGATCAGAAGATTGCAGGTTCGAATCCTGCCGAGATCGAAAATTTTAAAGATTCGTTTGGCTATTAAAGAAAATTGCTAAAAAATAAGTCGCCCCCGGGTGGGCTCGAACCACCAACCTTTCGGTTAACAGCCGAACGCGCTAGCCGATTGCGCCACGGAGGCTAATACAAGTTAATAATATTACATTATTTTTAATATTATTCTATGAAGCCTTAAAATATAAAAACAAAAAAAGATTGGTTTACTTATGTTGGTAGGGCTCATTACCACCGAACACTCATTAGCGCGGTCCGACTACTGACCGACACGGAAACTCTTGGCTGCTGGGTTTCCCCTCTGGCCCAATCCGCCCCTCATTAAGCAACCTGATCACCTAGGACTCCTCCTAGGTGGCCATGTTGATGCCAGGCTTAGTGCGGACGCCAATTCAACGTGTTTCAATGGTAACCAGGCGTTCCCTGCCTCAAACCATCCCAAACTCTGACCTCCCAGTAGCAGGATTACAGAACTTCGCCACGGTTCCAGTCAACAATCATATCAATTTCTGTCACAATGTACCAGTTGAATTGCAATTTTTTAATTTTTTCATGTTTAATTTTGGGTGTAATTACGCCAGCTTCCGTTATGGTCTAGTGGTTAGGATAGCTGGCTCTCACCCAGCAGGCCCGGGTTCGATTCCCGGTAACGGAAAAATACATTTTGTCGAACCCCCAAGTAATTATATCAACATCCCCGATCCAAAAAAAAAGGAGATAAAAAAGATAGAGAATTGGATATTTCTAAGTTTTTACTTTTCAGCCAGGGTGACACCAAGCCTGCGTGGCCTAATGGATAAGGCGTCGGTCTCCTAAACCGAAGATTGCGAGTTCGAGTCTCGCCGTGGGTAACATTATCTTTTTAGCAAAAGTTGTTTTGGTTGCAGTGCTTCCAAGGTTTCTTGAAGGCAGTGTAGTAGCAAATATGGAGAGTGAAAGCAAGCTGCTCTAGTGGCGCAATCGGTTAGCTCACGGTACTTATAGACAGTACAACAAGTTATGCCGGGGTTGTGAGTTCGAGCCTCACCTAGAGCAAGCACTTTTTCAACCCTTAAACCTGGCAGGGTCTTCCACGAAAAGAGCAAAAATATATTTTTTTTTACTTAAACAAAGCATTTTATCTTACCAAAATACTAAAATATTCTCTAGCAGTACCTCATAATATCAAATACAGGTACTGTGGTTCGATTTTAATTTTTTTTTGTAACTATGCTTTACTAACCAACAATCAATCAAGGAAAAAAGTTTGTTAAAGAATATAGATAGATTGGTATTTTCTTTTTACTACTGTTTTAAATCTATCAAGTTAATAACAAATTCAATAAAATTGACTGAATAACCATATAAATGTATAAAGATTTGTGATTTAAATTATGCCATGAAAAATCCTCCAATGTGTTTTGTAAAAATCTTTGAAACTTTTGATTTCATTGTTTATGTATGTACACTCAAGAATGATGAATCTTATCTGATCTAGAAAGGCAGAAGGATACTAAATTGTAATTGTAATTCATAGTAACCGAGTTATTACTAAAATAAATTTTTGACAGCTGTGGGATTCGAACCCACGCCCTTGCGGACTGGTGCCTAAAACCAGCGCCTTAGACCACTCGGCCAAACTGCCTGTTGTGCTGGTAGTTGTGCGAATAAGAAAAATTGTTTCCTAAGTTTTTTTTTTTCAGCCTTACTGTGTAAAAGCATCAAACACCTAAAAAAAAATTGTTTTTCCAGTGAGTGATTTTACAAAATTAACTGCCTCCAGAGAGGATTGAACTCTCGACCCCTGGTTTACAAGACCAGTGCTCTGCCACTGAGCTATAGAGGCTTGCCTGTTCACGTTGCACAATTTAAACCTAGCCTAACCTAGCCTAACCTAACCTAACCTAAGCTATTGCGGTTTGCACCTTGTGTTAAAGACTTTGAAATTGCTAAAGGATTCAGTTGAGTATTAGTCAGCTCATGCATTCAACAGGGGGATGTAGCTCAGTGGTAGAGCGCATGCTTTGCATGTATGAGGCCCCGGGTTCGATCCCCGGCATCTCCAATTATCAATGATTTTTGTTATTTCTTTGAAGTTGTCTGTTGTTCAAAATGAGTACTTTAGTGAAAAAATATTTGTATGGGGTTATGCGGACACAAAAATGTGGAACGCTTCACGATTTTGCGTGTCATCCTTGCGCAGGGGCCATGCTAATCTTCTCTGTATCGTTCCAATTTTAGTATATGTACTGCCGAAGCAAGTACATTTGAGAATAGAATTTAGTTGTCTATAAAGATCAGCATTTGTTACACAAATTGCAAAAAAACAATTCTGTTGACCCTGACGTGATTTGAACACGCAGCCTTCTGATCTGGAGTCAGACGCGCTACCGTTGCGCCACAGAGTCAGATGTTAGAATTGCTGCAACTTTGAATTCATGCGAAACTAAAGGAAAGTCTTTTTTTTCCCTTTTTTCTATCCACTATACAATGCAAGCGACCAATAGAAAAAAGGCGCTGCTTTCGTCCGGCCCCTATGATGGAGACCAGGGGTCGTAGCTCAGCTGGTAGAGCGTCTGATTCGCATTTAGAAGGTCTCGGGTTCAAATCCCGACGACTCCAAATTTTTTTTCTTTTCAATTTTCAAAAGTATTAGGCAAAACCATGGGCTTGACCGGGAGTTGAACCCGGGACCTCTCGCACCCGAAGCGAGAATCATCATTATAAAGACCGAAGAGCCTTAACTATTTCTTACATTACTTAAATTTAACCCCAATTTTTCATGTTTGTTGTAAAATTTCCTTAATTCTCAACAATCCATTGCATAGAGGGGTAAGGCATCATTCACACACACATACACATGCACACAGTATGTAAGGTATTCAACATTATTAACGGCCGATATGCGGCTCACGTTAACAATGTCTCGTAACCTACACACACCCACATGGTGTGGGCTAATCAACATCATTAACGGCCGATATGCGGCTCACGCTAACATGTTTCATAACCTACCCACGGGGATTTGAACCTACGACCTTTCCGTAGGTTTTACACCGTCCTTACCACTAAGCTACGGTGACTGATGAATTTTGATAGAAATATTTACATATTAACAAAAAATCTCGCAACCTATAGTCTATAGTAGGGGGAGGGTGGGTATTTTCCTTCTATGGTCAGCATTAGTTTCTAATAACAAAATTAATAGTAGTATAAAATGTAACTGTTGTTTGTCTAATCTGACCAAGCCAAACTTGCTTGGAATACTTCATTGAGAGGTGTGATATCAGATAAAATTTTTAAGGGTGTATTTTAACCCATCGGCTCGTTTTAATGTAAGAAAAGGTAGGTTTATACATATATTGCTCCTGGAGAGGATCCTTAATTGTTGTGTTTCATGAGTAAGAGATTATAAGGTATTTTTTAAAATATTTACTATATACTATAACCAAGCTATCATTGCTTGGTATTTCATTAGGAAGTGTTTTGCTTTTCTTTCAGGGTCAAACTTTTCCCATAACTTGTTATAAGCACTTTTTACTTTTAATATGTTATATGTAGTTAATAATTTGGCCGCTAGGTGTTATGTTTATTTTAATAAAAGATTTCCTACTGAAGTAAGCTTCATAACCTACATTATTGGGGGGGTAAACATCAGAAATATTTTACCTTAATGGTCAGAGTTTGATTTGCCTATGACACCAAGTATTCCCAGGTAGTCACCCATCCAAGTACTGACTTGGAAAAATAGATTATAAGGTAATAACTGTTTCAATTATTTACTATGTACTTTAACCAAGCTAATATAAAGAGGTGTGTTGTCATATGCTTTTCTTTCAGGGTGAAATTTATCCCATAACTTGTTATAAGCATTTTTTAATTTTAATATGTAATATGTGGTTAATAATTTGGCCGCTAGGTGATTCATTTTTTTTAATAGGAGACTTTTTACCAAAGTAAACATTGTGTTGCATTTGTTTTAATAGAAGACTTCCTACTAAAGTAAACATCACAACCATTATTTGGTGGGGTAAATACCAGAAATATTTTTCTTTAATGGTCAGAGTTTGTTTTTAATAATAACATATATACTATGACAAAGTTGTATTTTGCCATATACACACTAAGTCACTTTCAAAGAAACTAAAGAATATATAATATTTAGAGAACAACTAATTCCTATCTATGAAACAGAGCTTTAAATTTTTTTTTCTTGTAGCAAAAAATGAATATAATATACAATTATAAGATTTATGTACAATCATAAGATGAAAACCAGTTTCTATCCAACATATTAGAATGAAAACGAGAAAGTGTTTTCATTTAATAAATATTAAATTTTAAAAAAAATTAGTTACATTGTATGATTATTATGATTAATAGGTTGAGTCGATTTTTTGAATTTGAAATTAAGATTAATTAACATTTTTGGAATTTTGACCCAAACCAAATGAAAGATCAGAGGCAATATTTATTTGAAAAATGTTAAGCCTACGACACCAAGTTTTCCCAGGTGGTCACCCATCCAAGTACTAACTTGGCCCAATGTTGCTTAACTTCAGTGATTGGACGAGAACTGGTGCTTTCATCATGGTATGGCCGTAGACGTTTATCGATGGAAACTGTGGCGTAAAGGTATTTGTTTTATTTCTTTGTAAGACAATTTTTAAAAAATTGTAACCATATCCTAATTATACAACAAATTTTAAAAATTTATAATGCAAATACGACATTTTATATCTTCATATTGCAAAATTAAAATGAAAAAGAAAGATCAGAGGCAATATTTATACGACATTAAGTATTCCCAGGCGGTCACCCATCCAAGTACTAACTTGGTCCAATGTTGCTTAACTTCAGTGATCGGACGAGAACTGGTGTTTCAACATGGTATGGCCGTAGACATTGAATTAAAAAATACTTTCAATTTTCGGTTAGGTTTGGGTCAAAATTCCAAAAATGTTAGGCCTACGACACCAAGTATTCCCAGGCGGTCACCCATCCAAGTACTAACTTGGTTCAATGTTGCTTAACTTCAGTGATCCGATGAGAACTGGTGTTTTCAACATGGTATGGCCGTAGACGTTTATATATTGAAAATGTTGCAAATATTAAATGCAAAATGACACAGCACAGAAAAACATGCGTATTTTTTTAACGCAACCAGTGCTAGGTCTTGGTAATCTTGGTATATAAAAAAATGTGACAGTTTTTGCCTACGACACCAAGTATTCCCAGGCGGTCACCCATCCAAGTAATAACTTTGCCCAATGTTGCTTATCTTCAGTGATCGGACGAGAACTGGTGCTTTCAACATGGGATGGTCGTAGACATTGAATTACAAAATACTTTTCAAACTAGTGTGAGGTTCAGTTAGGTTTGGGTCAAAATTCCAAAAATTTTAGGTTTATGACACAAAGTATTCCCAGGCGGTCACCCATCCAAGTACTAACTTGGCCCAATGTTGCTTAACTTTAGTTATCTTACGAGAACTGGCGATTTCAACATGGTATGGCCGTAGACATTAAATTAAAAAATACTTTTCAAACTTGTGTTAGGTTTAGTTAGGTTTGGGTTAAAATTCCAAAAATGTTAAGCCTACGACACCAAGTATTCCCAGGCGGACACTCATCCAAGTACTAACTTGTCCTAATGTTGTTTAACTTCAGTGATCGGACGAGAACTGGTGCTTTCAACATGTAGCCTTCTACCTTTAATAGGAACTGAGATAATAGGTTAACAATTAAGTTTGGTAATTTATTATCAAATAGGGTTCTTGGAGAAAATTTTTTACTCCCCCCCCCCTTCTCCCCACAACGATTAATTTTGGAAATTCTTTATCAAATAGGTAACTTACACAAAAATTTTTAGAAAATAGTTTAACAGATCGCCACTTTTTTCGCCCCAGCGATTAAGTTTCGGCAAGGTTTTTGACTGTATGGTCATTAAGTATGTTATAGTTTTAAAACCCCAACAAGAGTTTACAGCATTTTTTTAAATACAAAAAAATACATCAAGCAAAAAATTTTAATTAATTTCTTTTATATTTCAAAATACTTTATAAGTAAAACTAGCAAAAAAATCAAACAAAATATTTTCTAATATATTACTAATGTTTCATAAAATCAGTAGGCGGAATCAATTTGCGTTTATGTTAAGATTTTACTTTATCATAAGTTGTGACATTCATATTTATGTATCGAAAGCCCCATTAAAGTTTCAAAAGTGACTTGCCTGTTATGGCTGCCGCTGCGCGGGGGGTATAAAAAGTGTCTTTCCCTTTTAAATCAAAAAATTTAAATTATTTCAAACACAGCCATATTGCATTTAAAAATGACCACATTGCAAAAACGAATCTGAAAAGCACTAGTTCAATTATCTAAAAACAGCTGATTTAGTCAAAATTGTTAATTTTGGTAGGTTATTTGATAATTATTTCATACTGAATTAATATTTTTTAAAACGGTTTTCAGATTTGTAATCAGCATTTCATTGCGGTCATTTTGATATGCAACATGCCTGTGCTTTAAGAAATTTTAATTAATCTTAATTTCAAATTCAAAAAATCGACTCAACCTATTAATCATAATAATCATACAATGTAACTAATTTTTTTTAAAATTTAATATTTATTAAATGAAAACACTTTCTCGTTTTCATTCTAATATGTTGGATAGAAACTGGTTTTCATCTAATGATTGTACATAAATCTTATAATTGTATATTATATTCATTTTTTGCTACAAGAAAAAAAAATTTAAAGCTCTGTTTCATAGATAGGAACTAGTTGTTCTCTAAATATTATTGAAATGTAAGAAATGCATTTTTTTCAAATGATAGTTACAAAATTTATTTATATTATTTTATTTTTTTGTTGTTTTAAAAAAACACTTGTATTGTACATTCGTACTTTCTTATACTCTATAATTTATGTATTTCATTGATTCTCAGTATTCTTTAGTTTCTTTGAAAGTGACTTAGTGTGTATGTTTAGGTAAATTTTAATTTTATTAAAAGCGAAGCTTTCCTATAATTAGGGTCGGTCCGTCCGAGATAGATAGCTTTTATTTGTTAATTTAGGTATGTTTTAATTTTCTTATTTATTTAAAACTTTGCATAATGATTCTTGTAGTATTTAGTTATGATTTACAAAGCATAGCAACTCTATAATCATTACCAGAATGTTCGTACGTCCATTTTAAACATGTTGATTATTCTACTTTTTTAACAACAAATTTTCAAGTGTTTTAATTATCCGTTTGATCTGATTATAGTTGAGATTGCGCGGCTTATGTTAATAGTAGAAAAACGTTATGTATATTGTTAGAACCGCTATGAAGTCTATTTTTTGGAAATATAAGAACCATTACTGTGCAACTTATAGTTTAGGAGCTACGTAGAAGAATGTCGTAACTGACTTAAAACTTGACTTGAGAGTAAATCTTTAAAGATTAAAAAAAGTTTGTGCAAAAATGCGGACATTTTTAAAATTCAAACTGCTTGTCTTGTGTGAATAGTAGAAAAATGTTATGTGCTAATTTTAGTTTAGGAGTTGTATTGATAAATGTGGGAAAAGTGGAAAAATTTAATCTTTAATGATTTTCTCGCAAGTCAAGTTTTAAGTCAGTGGGGACATTCTACCACATAGCTCATAAATTATACGTAGTACATGACTCCTGTTTATATTTCCAAAAAATAGACTTCCTAACGGTCCTAACCATATGCGTAACATTTTTCTACTATTAACACAAGCCGCGCAATTTCAATTTAAAAAAAGTCCGTATTTTTATTTGCATACCCTTTAATTTAATCTTTAATGATTTACTCGCAAGTCAAGTTTTAAGCTAGTTGGTACATTTTACCACATAGCTCCTAAACTATACATAGCATAGGAATCGTTATTATATTTCCAAAAAATAGACTTCATAACGATTCTAATGGTATGCATAACGTTTTTTTACTATTAACACAAGCCGCGCAATTTCAATTTTAAAAAAGTCCGTATTTTTATTTGATACCCTTTAATTTAATATTTAATGATTTACTCGCAATTTAAGTTTTAAGCCAGTTGGGACATTTTACCACATAGTTCCTAAACTATATGTAGCATAGGAATCGTTATTATATTTCCAAAAAATAGACTTCATAACGCTTGTCATGCAAACGCCCCTAGAGGCCTCTTGTGGCACTTTAAAATAGGCAATTTGGAATCATTTGAGACCATGTTATTTTTTTCATGTTGTTGTGCTGGCCGTTGGTTGTGATGATGATAAGCTTCCTGCTGGTGGCTATTTAATGAAGGTAAATATTGTAAAAACTCATTGCATTTTTAGTAGTAAAGCTATTCTATAATTTGAAATGTCCGTTTGTCCGTCTGTCCGTCCGTCCATATTTGCCCCTAGAGGCCTCTTGTGGCACTTTAAAATAGGCAATTTGGAATCATTTGAGACCATGTCATTTTTTTCAAAACAAATTTTTTATTATGTTATAAAATGTCGTCTTTGATACAAAATTTCCCGTTGTTTAAAGAAAACAACCATGGCGGTCTGACTGCCTTTTATCAGGTTCTTGGCTTTTTTTATGTGTTTTAATTTCCATCCAAGATTTTTGTGCTTCGCTACTTATGGATGTTGTCACCCTTGTTTAAAAAATAAAAGTTTTTCTAAAGGGGTATTTTCACGAAATGCATTTAAACTTAATTTAGTGAACTGCATATTTTTTGCTAGTTAACCCTTACAGATCGGGGGGGGGGGCTCAAAGAGCCCCCCCCTCTAGTTTTTTCAATCTCATTTTTTTTGTAGGTAAGATGGAGAGCTGTAACTTCATGACTTTTTAAGTTTAGTAATTATACGTCGGCAAGAGTTGATTTTATTTGGATATCTGCTCTGTGTCGGTCGTGGTGTCCGGTCAAAGTCGGTTGGGTAGCAAAAAAAATTTGAAAAAATTCTAAATAAATCTTAATTTCTACATTATGACTTTTGTGTATAAGGTAGAAACCTAAAATTTTTTTGGTGAATACTTAGATATCAATGACCATCTGAGAAAAGTGGTGTTATGACCGTTTGACCGCTCCCTGACCGACTTTATGACCGATTTTTGTCCGGCTTTTACTACAGACATATATCATGAATATCGTAACTTCTATTACAGCTAGAGACCTATAATTTTTTTTGGTAAATCCTTGAGCAATAATAAACAGATAAAAATATTAATTTGCGCCGCCAACCGCCGTTTTACCGCCGTAACCGCCGAAAATGGCGGTTTCCGTTATTTGCCGTTTTTCGGCGATGATCAGAAAAAGTAATTTTTTTGTTATGAAAAATAAAAGTTCGTCCTAAAATTTGGTCATCCTAGCTGCAAAATTGGCCGCTCTATAGCTGTTTTAAAATTTAGCGGCTGGCCGCTAAAAAGCGGCTAAGGAGCGGTCTGACTGCTATGACTAGAAACAGTAATTTTATGTCTTTATCTGTACCAGGAGCCGAGATAGAGGGGGGGGCTCTTTGAGCCCCCCCCCCAATCTATTAAGGTGGGAATTGGGGCCCGATCTGTAAGGGTTAATGGGTTAAACTAAATTATTATTACACTAGTCCCCAAAGTTTTACAATAACATTTTAAAATTCGTTAGCTCAACAACTTTGGGTACAACCAAATTTAATTTTGATTTATTGGTGAAAACAAAGTACAATATTATGAGCGAAGTAACTATATAATTAAGTCCTAAAATTTAAGAGTGTTCATAAACATTATCCTGTATCAAGCAGTTTTGAATAAATTGACTTACAATTTTGCTTTGACTATTATACATTTATATTATGATTATTCAAAAGATTTTATTTATATTGCTCCAATGGTTTTCTTTGAAATAACTTTTATTTTAGATAGTTGAACCAAGAATGTGTTTGGCGGCGCACCCAAGGATCCTCAGCTGCGCAACATTTATTTCGGTTGTGAGGTGGTGATTGCCACATCTGGCAGACCTTAGAAGGTAAATATATGACATGACAGATACCTTTTTTTGTTAATTTAGGCAAGTTAGAATTGTCCTATCGATTTATTTATAAAAGTAAAATAGCCTCAAACCATCTCAAGTCCTATATAAAGCTTTGCTCTAAAAGAGAACCATATCGGTTCAGTGGTTAGCGAGATCCTTTGCTACAAACAAAAAAAGCTTATTACTTTTAGAAAGCGTACCAACTCTATAATCAATAAAAGAATTTCCAAACGTCCATTTTATCATGTTGATTTTTTTACCATTTTAAGAACAAATTTTTATGTGATCTGATTATCTGATTGATTAAATTTTTGTTATATTGATTCCTGTGAAAACAAAGTACAATATTATGAGCGAAGTAACTATATAATTAAGTCCTAAAATTTAAGTGTGTTCATAAACATTATCCTGTATCAAGCAGTTTTTCAACAAATTTACTTACAATTTTGCTTCGACTATTATACATTTATATTATGATTATTCAAAAGATTTTATTTATATTGCTCCAATGGTTTTCTTTAAAATAACTTTTATTTTAGATAGTTGAACCAAGAATGTGTTTGGCGGCGCACCCAAGGGTCCTCAGCTGCGCAACATTTATTTCGGTTGTGAGGTGGTGATTGCCACATCTGGCAGACCTTAGAAGGTAAATATATGACATGACAGATACCTTTTTTTGTTAATTTAGGCAAGTTAGAATTGTCCTATCGATTTATTTATAAAAGTAAAATAGCCTCAAACCATCTCAAGTCCTATATAAAGCTTTGCTCTAAAAGAGAACCATATCGGTTCAGTGGTTAGCGAGATCCTTTGCTACAAACAAAAAAAGCTTATTACTTTTTATTATAGGATTGAAGGTAAATATAATGGTTTTTTTCTACTTCATTTTGAAGTTTAGTATATTATTTCTTGATTTTTAAAAGTGAAGTTTTTCTAAAATTAGGGTCGGTCCGTAAGTCCGTCCGTCCAAGACAAATACCTTTTTTTGTTAATTTAGGCAAGTTAGAATTGTCCTATCGATTTCAAACTTTGCATGGTGATTCCTGTTAGGTACAATTTAGAAAGCGTACCAACTCTATAATCAATAAAAGAATTTCCAAACGTCCATTTTATCATGTTGATTTTTTTACCATTTTAAGAACAAATTTTTATATGATCTGATTATCTGATTGATTAAATTTTTGTTATATTGATTCCTGTGAAAACAAAGTACATTCAATTATAAATATTGAAAAAGAAATATATAATTCATAATCATTTTGTCTATATATGATGTATATTTCTTTTTTTAATTATTAAATATTGACATGATTAACCGGACAAGTCTGAAACCCTTGTCAGAAAGTAAGTGACAGCACTGTTATAGATATCACTAAATACATAACAATTTATTTAACAACTTTTGTTTTATGACCTTTTTTACTTATAAATTTCAACAGCGGTAATTTTTCTATTTTTGAAGCTAGAATAACATTTTTTTGCAAAAAATGTTTATCTTTATGTAAATGGAGGGAGGGGATATTTTACTTTAAGTTTACCTCAATTATAAACTCTTACATAGGTGTATTTTTTTCAATATTAACATTAATTAATCTGTTTGTTTTAGATTAAATCTTCTACCTTCTTACACGAGAACTGGTGCTTTCAACATGGTATCGCCATAAACATTAGGTAAGTGGAAATGTGGCATGTTCTTTTAAAATGTCGTCTTTGTATTAGAATATATGCCACATTAACCCCTTACAGTCGGTCCCCTTGCCGCACCTTAATCAGTCGGGTGGGGGGGGGGGGGGGGGGGGTGGGCATTGTTATCTTAGTTCCTATTAGAACGAGAGTGCTAAATTTTTTTGTATAAGTCCCCTGTGTTATGATGAATTTACGACCTTAAGTAATTCAAGGTCAATTTTCGCTTCCTTCACCCTTTTATTTAACAACTTTTGTTCTTAGGTCCTTTTTTACTTAAAAATTTCAAATGGCTGTAATTTTTTTTATTTTTGAAACTAGAATACAAATTTTTTGCCAAAAAATGTTAATCTTTATGTAAATTTTATATTTTAAATATCAAATTATAAATTTCAGCGGACGCGGCTGTACTTGGCAGCTGCCAGCCGCCGCAATCGCCGTTCGGCGGGAAAACGGCGGCGGATCTTATGAAATTTTAATAACTTGTGTAGACATGTAAGAAAAACTTAAGTTTAAAATTTGAAGTCTCTAAGTCAAAAATTCCGGCCACAGGAGCCATTTAAAGATTTCTGGAGACCTGGAGGATCAGGACCTGCAGGATCATACATGGAACCTGAAGTTGACTTGAACACCTATTTTAAAACTTAATCCTAATTCATATTGATAACAAAAACTTAATGTTTTGCAGGGACGTGTTTTTACCAGAAAGAAATCTGAATATCTAATTATCTGTCTTTAAACTTAAAACTTTCAGGGATATCAAATACAGAACTAAACAAATATCTTAAACTTAATTTAATAATCTCCTTACTAGGTACATCTTAACACCAGAATGAAAAATAAATATCTTAATCGTAAATCTTAAAGCTTAACCAGTACTATGATACTATAATATGACTATTTAGGATATTTCATTGGGCCCATGGACGCTTTTTTTCAAACAAACGTGAAGCTAAAGGACTCAAGCCTAAGGCAGCACCTCGCCCCCAAGAGGTATTTTCCAGGTATTAATATAGTTCTTTTTCAATATAGTATCTCATAGGTTGAAAAAACATTTATTAATGTTTTTTGAGATAGTACAGTAGCCAATACCTTCCAACAGATTTTTTTCACTCTAAAGATACTTTTAGTTAATCATGAATATATTTTAAGGGAGGGGGGGGGGGAGGTGGGTGATACCACTTAGGAGCACATTTTTATCTTAATATAGTGTTCAAAATTCATTTCTCCGCGTTCAATGATACAGCCAGAAAATAACACCAGAATTTAAATACTAAATAAAAACGAAATTAATAAAGAATATCCTAACATTTAAGTAGCAAACATAATGTACATTACAAAAGAACAACTATTAACATTAATTAATCTTTATGTTTTAGAGGAAATCTGTCTTCTTACATTGTTTGTTACAATCACCTAGTGATCGGACGAGAACTGGTGCTTTCAACATGGTATAATAACAGAAATTATATGTCGTCTTTGTATTAAAATTATCTTAAATGACACCAGCAAGAAATACCACGTTTTAAATGCTTAAAGACTGCCATAAGTAGACCCAATTCCCCAAATGTAAAGCCTTCAGCTTCAATAACAAAAAGTTCTAGGCATTTCAAAATAGCATTGTATGTACAATGAAAGTTTTGAAAGATTCCCAATGCTAATGAAAGAAAAAACAATATTAAATTACGTCGCCTAGACATAAAATTATAACCTTATCTTTGTCACAAACTTAAATTGCCTGTAACTGATTACATTTTTACAATAAAAACACCACATTTCATAGTCAAAATATATTTTAAAAATTCAATTTAAATTGCATTTGTAAACGAAAATCATCGCAGAAACAAAGGGGTAAACTAATATAATCTCAGCTGTGATTGGATGCAGTACACTCGTTACAATGCAAGTTAAACTTAATTTTTTTTAATGATTTTGACTATAAAAATGGCTATTTTTATTATAAAAATATAATTAGATACTAGCAACCTAAATTTATGCCAAAAATTATATTATGATTTTGTTTCTAGGCCACGTAGTTTATTTTCAAAATTTATAACATAAACAGCGAAATTCTTTCAAAATTCTCATTATAAATAAAATGTCATTTTAAAATGCCTAAAACTTTTTTGTTACAGAAGCTGAAGGCTTCAAATTTGGGATATTTGGTCTACTTGTGGCAGTCTTTCAGCAGTTAAAGCGTGGTGTTTTTTGCACCCTTCCTTTAAAGTATTTCATTAAATTTACATAAATCATAACCAAGAAATAGCGTTATTTATAAATGTTTAAAATATTCGTTCTTAAAATATAGAAGTTCATCTTTCATTACTATTAGTTGAAAGCAAAATTATCTTATTTTATGCAGTATGAAGTCATAATATGTCGTCTTTGTATTACAAATTTGGTTAAATTGGTTGTTTATATGTTTTTTTTTTAATTCCTTTCTATATTTTCTTACAAACAATAAAAAAAATATGGAAAATTGTTTAAGACCTTAAACATTTATTTTATCATAATTAAGCAAAAAACCAAACTTTACCTAAATTGTATGATATGAAGAAATTAATGTCGTCTTAGTATTAGGATTATATTGAATTGATTAATTAAATCTACATTAATCATTAATATAATATTATACACTATATTCATTAATAAATAAATAATAATGCTCACACATATTTCAATTTTAATTATTGGCGCAAAACAAAAGATACCTATGTAACTATGTACCAGTTTTTACCTACATCATGTACATTTATCCTTATACTAAAGTAACAGGATGTTGTTTGTCTATTCAAATTTGAAAATCGAGCATAGCGAGACGTAAGAGTTGAGCGCAGCGAAAAAAATCTAGCGAAGCGAGACGACCAGAAAATTAGAGGGGCCGAAGGCCCCGAAATTTTCTTGTGCCGCCTAGACCATCAAGCCTGGCTTGTGCCCTGTTAACTGTCAGTAGCAGCCTGTAATTCATCAATTTACCTGCCGATTGCTTCCAGCTGTGATCCTGGATTGATGGATGGCCGTCCGTCAGAGCCAGCAGTCGTGGCCGAGTGGTTAAGGCGTTGGACTTGAAATCCAATGGGGTTTCCCCGCGCAGGTTCGAATCCTGCCGGCTGCGAATTACAGATTTTGTTAGTTTCTAGTGTTTTATTCATTTTTTTTTTGCAAAACCAGAAAGTTACCTTGCAACTCACATGGCCTTCCTGGTATAGTGTTAAAATAAGACTTTTGTCAGGTGTGGGGTTCGAACCCACGCAATCTTACGATTATGAGAGCTTAAATCTCACGCCTTAGACCACTCGGCCAACCTGACAGGTTGCCACAATGCGGCACTCATTGCAAAACGCATGAAATCACGACTGACAAGCACTGATTTAGCAAAGCTCCACAAAATAATTCTCGCGACGAAGATGGGATTCGAACCCACGCGGGCAGAGCCCATTGGATTAGCAGTCCAACGCCTTAACCAATCGGCCACCTCGTCTGTGAAAGAAGTTAACCTACATTACTTGCAAAGCATACATAACAACAACAACAACAAACACAAAAACAACAAAGTATATATTGCATCACTCGTGTCAAAAGACTTCCCACGCCGGGAGTTGAACCCGGGCCTCCTGGGTGAAAGCCAGATATCCTAGCCGTTAGACCACGTGGGATTCTGTTTCCGTCCGGGATCGAACCGGAGACCTTCTGCGTGTTAGGCAGATGTGATAACCGCTACACCACGGAAACTTGTTACAATCAGATAGACAGCTTTATTGCCATAATTTTTTTCTTTAAACTCCTGACTAAAGTGTGCTAGTTACTAGGCAAAAATGTATTTGTGGTTTTCACTTTTGAGTACATTATAGTTCTGTACAATAAGCGTCAGTGGTATAGTGGTGAGCATAGCTGCCTTCCAAGCAGTTGACCCGGGTTCGATTCCCGGCTGACGCATTTTCATCTGTGTTGCCTAGGAGTACATTTTTGTACATTTAAAAAGTGTAGTAATCCTACACTGCCAACAAGCCTCCGTAGCGCAGTAGGCAGCGCGTCAGTCTCATAATCTGAAGGCCGTGAGTTCGAGCCTCACCGGGGGCAGGCAAACACTTTTTCATCTCCTGGTTGTGTTTTGAAAAAATAGTTTTGTCAGAAGTGGGATTCGAACCCACGCCCTCATCGAGGACCAGAATTCTCACAACCACTCTCTATCAGAGAGCAAGGAAGTTGTCCTTGAGTCTGGCGCCTTAGACCACTCGGCCATCCTGACTGTTAATATAGTGTTCACGGATTAAGAAATCCCATGTTTTGATAAGCCAAAAAGGTTAGCCAAAATGCAATGTTAGCATCCCATCTGGGGATCGAACCCAGGACCTTTGGATTAGAAGTCCAACGCGCTATCCTCTGCGCTAATGGGACTTGGTTAGAGAAAAGAAAATAGTAGCATTTGTTGACAGAAAACATTATGGAAGGCAAGAAAAAGAAAATCAAGTAGAGAAGAAAAAAAGTATGTAGTTTTTGTATTGTGCTTATACTTATACACATCATATCAGTCAGGCCCGTTAGCTCAGTTGGTTAGAGCGTCGTGCTAATAACGCGAAGGTCACGGGTTCGATCCCCCTACGGGCCAGATAATACTTTTACCAAATTGAACAGTTTGCAGTGGCGGAAATATTTAATGGAAAAAAAAAGAAATTTCACAAGGTTGAAAAAGTTATCTCTCCCCGACCGGGAATCGAACCCGGGCCTTCCACGTGACAGGCGGAGATCCTCACCACTAGACTATCGAGGAATTCTTATAAATCAGCCATTTTCTAGTCACTACGTACGTACCACACTGATTGGAGACTTGAACAAAAGATGGGAGCGCCCGAGCAGGGGCTCGAACCCTGGACCGTTAGGTTAAAAGCCTAACGCTCTACCGACTGAGCTACCCGGGCATCATGCTAATTTAAAATTACAGTAACAAAATTGTCTCACCAGATGGCAGCAGCATTTTAGTTCATGGTAGGCTTGGTTTTCTCTCTGTTTATTTTTGGTTAAGTGCAACCTGAGTTGTATAGAATAAATCATCCCTCCATAATTTTCCTGTATTGTAGCATTTTGCATTTAGTATAAGTCACATTTTCCATGGTCAAATGTCTACGGCCATACCATGTTGAAAGCACCAGTTCTCGTCCGATCACTGAAGTTAAGCAACATTGGGCCAAGTTAGTACTTGGATGGGTGACCGCCTGGGAATACTTGGTGTCGTAGGCAAATCTTTTCATCCTTTTTTATAAGTTGAGAAAAAAAAAACAAAGTCTGAGAAATGTAAACCAGACAACTGCTTATGTTCATTTTTTACACCTAAAGCCCTTATACAATGCAACCACTATGATATAATATGTAGTTACTGTTTTTGTCACCAGATGGCAGCTCTATTTAGTTCCCAGTTAGGATTTGTTTTCTCCGTGTTAAGGCATAAGTTTTAAGTTGACAACTATTAATGTTCGATAAAATGATATCTTTTAGTATTACACATACCTATTTGGATTAATATTTTAGTTACTTCGTGCTTGTATTTTATGAAAATTAACTTTTCCGGTCGGACCTTTAACAAATATCAAAAATATATGATTGTCCAAGTAACTTTACATCATTGTCTAAAACGACCAAGCTAATATTGCTTGATTCACTTCTACAAGAGGTGTGTATCAGCTCTGCTTCGGTGGGTCGCTCAACTTGAGTCCGCTCGGGTTGAGTGTCTGTCTTAGTCAGTCACAATCATCTTTATTCAGGGTTAAAGAGAACCCACTAATCACTGAAACCAATCAAGAACATAGAATTATTTACCGCAGATACCTGTACGTATTTTCTCTTGGTAATGCATTTTCCATTTAGTTTATGCCACATTTTCCTTTGATAAATGTCTACGGCCATACCATGTTGAAAGCACCAGTTCTCGTCTGATCACTGAAGTTAAGCAACATTGGGCCAAGTTAGTACTTGGATGGGTGACCGCCTGGGAATACTTGGTGTCGTAGGCTTTAACATTTTATCCATATTTCAAAATTTGTCTCTTTTTCTTCCTTGTCCGTAGATTCCTGTACTGTTGAGCGTTTTGCATTCATTTCACGCCACATTTTCTCTTCGTAATGCATTTTGCATTTAATTTACGCCACATTTTCCGTTGATATATGTCTACGGCCATACCATGTTGAAAGCACCAGTTCTCGTCTGATCACTGAAGTTAAGCAACATTGGGCCAAGTTAGTACTTGGATGGGTGACCGCCTGGGAATACTTGGTGTCGTAGGCTCAATATTTTTGGAATTTTGACCCAACCAATTCTAGCCCAAACCTGACTAAACCTCACACAAGTTTGAAAATCATGTTGTAACTTTATGTCTACGGCCATACCATGTTGAAAGCACCAGTTCTCGTCCGATCACTGAAGTTAAGCAACATTGGGCCAAGTTAGTACTTGGATGGGTGACCGCCTGGGAATACTTGGTGTCGTAAACTCTACATCTTTCTTTCTTACCTTGTCACTGAAAACAGAAAAGTTGTGTTAACGTAGAAAATAACTGCTGCAACGTCCGGGAATCGAACCCGGGCCGCCCGCGTGGCAGGCGAGCATTCTACCACTGAACCAACGTTGCTGGCATGCTCTTTGGCTATTCGTATAACCCAACCCCTTGCTGAAAATCATTATTCAGAAATCTGTCAATTTATAACCCAAATACAGATTGATATAGCTTTACACCTGAACGATTAATATGACTTGCTGTAAGTAGACTTTGGCAGTAGGTAAGGACTTTCTTCAGCCCGGCAAGACAATATCTGAGTGATCCTTGGTTCACTTGTACACACCTTTTAGTGAAGTGAATCAAGCAAGTATAGCTTGGTCAGTTTAGACAAATGGTAACTGCAATTTTAGCCATTCCTACCGTAGGCTATTTGTCAGCATGGTTGGCCAGTTTTATTTTTACAAATTTGAAGCAGTTGGTTGGAGATGAATGGTTTTGTGGTAAACACATCCTGACATCCTGTCCCAACATGCCTGTTGTAATATGTTTCTTTAAGTGGGCTCTCTCATGAAAAGCCTTCAGATAAATTGGATGTAATTCCAATATGATCCACTTACACGGAAATCTTTAGTAAAAGGCGAAAGATTTATTCGTGCTGTAGGTAGATCCTGGACATGCTCAAACAACACAAATAGCTCCATATCCTTGGCAGCTGTTAGGCTTGTTCCATTGACCAATCTAATGTAGTTGTCAGCAAAGACATGTAGAGATTGTGTCAAAGTTCAGCTTATTCACCAAAAAAACACAAGCCCCTAGAATAACTTGAGGCAGAAAATTATCCAATAAATGACATTCAACTTTAGGGGTTTGCACCACCTAGCATTAAAACATTGAACTACATAAAGGAAGTGGAGCCATTGTGCTTTTGGCAGCATGCTTGTTGACTTGTGCAAACTTGATACAGGTTGTACACAATGTATTGAGTGGTCCAGTTTAGAAGTGGGGACAAGTGGGCCGATCCTGGTGGTACTGCAATACCAGGCCAACCCGTGATAAGGCTGGAGCAAGCTCCAAGTCCTCATCCCCTAACAAAAATGAGTTTAATATCGAAGGGGACACATGGTCCCCGTATCAGATATTAAGCTGATAAGAACAGATACTACACTTTGATCTTAGCCAAAAGGCCGAGAAGCGATGCCAAGGAATAGTTCCACTATACTACCTTAGAGTCATAACCTGACTATGGTACTGTCTGGCAAAAGATTGGCATGCAGCCTGCCTAATCATTGTTAGAGAGAGTATAGTCAATCTGCCTAGTTCAAAGCAAAGACTTTACTTTAAATTGGGCTTCGATAGAAGCCTTTTTCTGGCCAACTACACAAACTTTAGCAATTCCTGGTGTGTAAAATTTGAACTAGATGGTTAAGTTAAACATTCTAATTCTGTTGTCTGTTCTGTATTTGTTAGGGGATGCGCGAACGCAGTCCCCAACTACCAAAAGTTGTGCGTTCGAGTTACCCACGTTTGGGGTAATCATAGGGGTCAGCCATGCCTGAGTGCAATGGCACAGCCTCACCCTAGAGGAACCACCTTAGTGATCATGGTTAACCTCCACGCCAGGTAAGTATGAGGGAAAGAGTCGATTTCAGTGTATGGGTGACAAAGACTATAGATATTTTGCTGACCAGCTTCACGACTTTACACAAAACATAATTCAGTTGAAGTGTCCCCTCAGAAATGCTATATTTATACTTTTTCAAATGGTTGGTGACATACATTGTTGATGAAACCTTCGGTAGGAGGTCTTCCATTGAAACAAATGCGACACCTAGAGGCCAAATTATTGACTACATAAAATACATGTTTGCTACTTTACAGGTTATGCATTCCTATTGCAAATAGTGAGCTATCATCAGCTCTGACAGAAATAACATTACAGTTCACACTGCAACCACTGGATCTATACACACCTCTTAGTGAAGTGAATCAAGCAAATTTAGCTTGGTCAGTTTAGACAAATACATAATGCAAACTGTCACTTGTTATAACAAGATTACCAAGAGTTAGCACTGGTCGCAACGCAACAAACCATACAGAAGGATGGTATGGTAATATCCACATTATAATGTGAAAATGCCTTACCAAATGTCTACGGCCATACCATGTTGAAAGCACCAGTTCTCGTCCGATCACTGAAGTTAAGCAACATTGGGCCAAGTTAGTACTTGGGTGGGTGACCGCCTGGGAATACTTGGTGTCGTAGACTTAACATTTTTGGAATTTTGACCCAAACAATCCTAGCCCAAACCTAACTAAACCCCACACAATTAATGTCTACGGCCATACCATGTTGAAAGCACCAGTTCTCGTCCGATCACTGAAGTTAAGCAACATTGGGCCAAGTTAGTACTTGGATGGGTGACCGCCTGGGAATACTTGGTGTCGTAGGCTCAATCGTTTTGGAATTTTGACCCAACCAATCCTAGCGCAAACCTAACTAAACCCCACACAATTAATGTCTACGGCCATACCATGTTGAAAGCACCAGTTCTCGTCCGATCACTGCAGTTAAGCAACATTGGGCCAAGTTAGTACTTGGATGGGTGACCGCCTGGGAATACTTGGTGTCGTAGGCTTATCCTTTTTTCAAAAATTGCCTCAAAAAAGTTGTGATACTGTAGAAAATAATTGCTGCAACGTCCGGGAATCGAACCCGGGCCGCCCGCGTGGCAGGCGAGCATTCTACCACTGAACCAACGTTGCTGGCTTGCTCTCATGATATTCGTGTAGTTAGTTTTTGTGTACCTATTGCAAAGACCAACCATACAAAGTGCAGAGCCCAGGCAGCCAACATAGCCCGGCTAGCTCAGTCGGTAGAGCATGAGACTCTTAATCTCAGGGTCGTGGGTTCGAGCCCCACGTTGGGCGAATTTTTTTTTATATGGAACAGTTTTTAAAAATATATTTGAATTTGTTTCGTGATTTACTGACAACAGGGTAATTCAGGCGCCATGGCTTAGTTGGTTAAAGCGCCTGTCTCGTAAACAGGAGATCCCGAGTTCGACTCTCGGTGGTGCCTTGATCCTTTTATTACTACTATCCATGGCTACACATACAATAACAACAACAACAACAAACACAAAAACAACAAAGTAAATATTGCATCACTCGTGTCAAAAGACTTCCCACGCCGGGAGTTGAACCCGGGCCTCCTGGGTGAAAGCCAGATATCCTAGCCGTTAGACCACGTGGGATTCTGTTTCCGTCCGGGATCGAACCGGAGACCTTCTGCGTGTTAGGCAGATGTGATAACCGCTACACCACGGAAACTTGTTACATCAGATAGACAGCTTTATTGCCATAATTTTTTTCTTTAAACTCCTGACTAAAGTGTGCTAGTTACTAGGCAAAAATGTATTTGTGGTTTTCACTTTTGAGTACATTATAGTTCTGTACAATAAGCGTCAGTGGTATAGTGGTGAGCATAGCTGCCTTCCAAGCAGTTGACCCGGGTTCGATTCCCGGCTGACGCATTTTCATCTGTGTTGCCTAGGAGTACATTTTTGTACATTTAAAAAGTGTAGTAATCCTACACTGCCAACAAGCCTCCGTAGCGCAGTAGGCAGCGCGTCAGTCTCATAATCTGAAGGCCGTGAGTTCGAGCCTCACCGGGGGCAGGCAAACACTTTTTCATCTCCTGGTTGTGTTTTGAAAAAATAGTTTTGTCAGAAGTGGGATTCGAACCCACGCCCTCATCGAGGACCAGAATTCTCACAACCACTCTCTATCAGAGAGCAAGGAAGTTGTCCTTGAGTCTGGCGCCTTAGACCACTCGGCCATCCTGACTGTTAATATAGTGTTCACGGATTAAGAAATCACATGTTTTGATAAGCCAAAAAGGTTAGCCAAAATGCAATGTTAGCATCCCATCTGGGGATCGAACCCAGGACCTTTGGATTAGAAGTCCAACGCGCTATCCTCTGCGCTAATGGGACTTGGTTAGAGAAAAGAAAATAGTAGCATTTGTTGACAGAAAACATTATGGAAGGCAAGAAAAAGAAAATCAAGTAGAGAAGAAAAAAAGTATGTAGTTTTTGTATTGTGCTTATACTTATACACATCATATCAGTCAGGCCCGTTAGCTCAGTTGGTTAGAGCGTCGTGCTAATAACTCGAAGGTCACGGGTTCGATCCCCCTACGGGCCAGATAATACTTTTACCAAATTGAACAGTTTGCAGTGGCGGAAATATTTAATGGAAAAAAAAAGAAATTTCACAAGGTTGAAAAAGTTATCTCTCCCCGACCGGGAATCGAACCCGGGCCTTCCACGTGACAGGCGGAGATCCTCACCACTAGACTATCGAGGAATTCTTATAAATCAGCCATTTTCTAGTCACTACGTACGTATCACACTGATTGGAGACTTGAACAAAAGATGGGAGCGCCCGAGCAGGGGCTCGAACCCTGGACCGTTAGGTTAAAAGCCTAACGCTCTACCGACTGAGCTACCCGAGCATCATGCTAATTTAAAATTACAGTAACAAAATTGTCTCACCAGATGGCAGCAGCATTTTAGTTCATGGTAGGCTTGGTTTTCTCTCTGTTTATTTTTGGTTAAGTGCAACCTGAGTTGTATAGAATAAATCATCCCTCCATAATTTTCCTGTATTGTAGCATTTTGCATTTAGTATAAGTCACATTTTCCATGGTCAAATGTCTACGGCCATACCATGTTGAAAGCACCAGTTCTCGTCCGATCACTGAAGTTAAGCAACATCGGGCCAAGTTAGTACTTGGATGGGTGACCGCCTGGGAATACTTGGTGTCGTAGGCAAATCTTTTCATCCTTTTTTATAAGTTGAGAAAAAAAAAAAAAAAAAAAAAAAGTCTGAGAAATGTAAACCAGACAACTGCTTATGTTCATTTTTTACACCTAAAGCCCTTATACAATGCAACCACTATGATATAATATGTAGTTACTGTTTTTGTCACCAGATGGCAGCTCTATTTAGTTCCCAGTTAGGCTTTGTTTTCTCCGTGTTAAGGCATAAGTTTTAAGTTGACAACTATTAATGTTCGATAAAATGATATCTTTTAGTATTACACATACCTATTTGGATTAATATTTTAGTTACTTTGTGCTTGTATTTTATGAAAATTAACTTTTCCGGTCGGACCTTTAACAAATATCAAAAATATATGATTGTCCAAGTAACTTTACATCATTGTCTAAAACGACCAAGCTAATATTGCTTGATTCACTTCTACAAGAGGTGTGTATCAGCTCTGCTTCGATGGGTCGCTCACCTTGAGTCCGCTCGGGTTGAGTGTCTGTCTTAGTCAGTCACAAACATCTTTTTTCAGGGTTAAAGAGAACCCACTAATCACTGAAACCAATCAAGAACATAGATTTATTTACCGTAGATACCTGTACGTATTTTCTCTTGGTAATGCATTTTCCATTTAGTTTATGCCACATTTTCCTTTGATAAATGTCTACGGCCATACCATGTTGAAAGCACCAGTTCTCGTCTGATCACTGAAGTTAAGCAACATTGGGCCAAGTTAGTACTTGGATGGGTGACCGCCTGGGAATACTTGGTGTCGTAGGCTTTAACATTTTATCCATATTTCAAAATTTGTCTCTTTTTCTTCCTTGTCCGTAGATTCCTGTACTGTTGAGCGTTTTGCATTCATTTCACGCCACATTTTCTCTTCGTAATGCATTTTGCATTTAATTTACGCCACATTTTCCGTTGATATATGTCTACGGCCATACCATGTTGAAAGCACCAGTTCTCGTCCGATCACTGCAGTTAAGCAACATTGGGCCAAGTTAGTACTTGGATGGGTGACCGCCTGGGAATACTTGGTGTCGTAGGCTCTAACATTTTATCCATATTTCAAATTTGTCTCTTTTTCTTTCTTGTCCAAGAGAAATTTCTAATCACTGAGAACATAAGGTGAAACCCAAGGGGATGTAGCTCAGATGGTAGAGCGCTCGCTTAGCATGCGAGAGGTACGGGGATCGATACCCCGCATCTCCAAGTATCATTTTTCCCCCTACTGCACAAGCACCAAACAAAAAAATAAACACACAAAGAAAAACAAAAGTCTGAAAATTTAAACCAGTAAAACTTTAAACCTTTTTGTTGCATTAGAATGTTATTTAATAAACCAGAAGTTAGAAGAGCCTTTGCTCAGAGTAAATGTCTACGGCCATACCATGTTGAAAGCACCAGTTCTCGTCTGATCACTGAAGTTAAGCAACATTGGGCCAAGTTAGTACTTGGATGGGTGACCGCCTGGGAATACTTGGTGTCGTAGGCTCAATATTTTTGGAATTTTGACCCAACCAATCCTAGCCCAAACCTGACTAAACCTCACACAAGTTTGAAAATCATGTTGTAACTTTATGTCTACGGCCATACCATGTTGAAAGCACCAGTTCTCGTCCGATCACTGAAGTTAAGCAACATTGGGCCAAGTTAGTACTTGGATGGGTGACCGCCTGGGAATACTTGGTGTCGTAAACTCTACATCTTTCTTTCTTACCTTGTCACTGAAAACAGAAAAGTTGTGTTAACGTAGAAAATAACTGCTGCAACGTCCGGGAATCGAACCCGGGCCGCCCGCGTGGCAGGCGAGCATTCTACCACTGAACCAACGTTGCTGGCATGCTCTTTGGCTATTCGTATAACCCAACCCCTTGCTGAAAATCATTATTCAGAAATCTGTCAATTTATAACCCAAATACAGATTGATATAGCTTTACACCTGAACGATTAATATGACTTGCTGTAAGTAGACTTTGGCAGTAGGTAAGGACTTTCTTCAGCCCGGCAAGACAATATCTGAGTGATCCTTGGTTCACTTGTACACACCTTTTAGTGAAGTGAATCAAGCAAGTATAGCTTGGTCAGTTTAGACAAATGGTAACTGCAATTTTAGCCATTCCTACCGTAGGCTATTTGTCAGCATGGTTGGCCAGTTTTATTTTTACAAATTTGAAGCAGTTGGTTGGAGATGAATGGTTTTGTGGTAAACACATCCTGACATCCTGTCCCTACATGCCTGTTGTAATATGTTTCTTTAAGTGGGCTCTCTCATGGAAAGCCTTCAGATAAATTGGATGTAATTCCAATATGATCCACTTACACGGAAATCTTTAGTAAAAGGCGAAAGATTTATTCGTGCTGTAGGTAGATCCTGGACATGCTCAAACAACACAAATAGCTCCATATCCTTGGCAGCTGTTAGGCTTGTTCCATTGACCAATCTAATGTAGTTGTCAGCAAAGACATGTAGAGATTGTGTCAAAGTTCAGCTTATTCACCAAAAAAAACACAAGCCCCTAGAATAACTTGAGGCAGAAAATTATCCATTAAATGACATTCAACTTTAGGGGTTTGCACCACCTAGCATTAAAACATTGAACTACATAAAGGAAGTGGAGCCATTGTGCTTTTGGCAGCATGCTTGTTGACTTGTGCAAACTTGATACAGGTTGTACACAATGTATTGAGTGGTCCAGTTTAGAAGTGGGGACAAGTGGGCCGATCCTGGTGGTACTGCAATACCAGGCCAACCCGTGATAAGGCTGGAGCAAGCTCCAAGTCCTCATCCCCTAACAAAAATGAGTTTAATATCAAAGGGGACACATGGTCCCCGTATCAGATATTAAGCTGATAAGAACAGATACTACACTTTGATCTTAGCCAAAAGGCCGAGAAGCGATGCCAAAGAATAGTTCCAGTATACTACCTTAGAGTCATAACCTGACTATGGTACTGTCTGGCAAAAGATTGGCATGCAGGCTGCCTAATCATTGTTAGAGAGAGTATAGTCAATCTGCCTAGTTCAAAGCAAAGACTTTACTTTAAATTGGGCTTCGATAGAAGCCTTTTTCTGGCCAACTACACAAAGTTTAGCAATTCCTGGTGTGTAAAATTTGAACTAGATGGTTAAGTTAAACATTCTAATTCTGTTGTCTGTTCTGCATTTATTAGGGGATGCGCGAACGCAGTCCCCAACTACCAAAAATTGTGCGTTCGAGTTACCCACATTTGGGGTAATCGTAGGGGTCAGCCATGCCTGAGTGCAATGGCACAGCCTCACCCTAGAGGAACCACCTTAGTGATCATGGTTAACCTCCACGCCAGGTAAGTATGAGGGAAAGAGTCGATTTCAGTGTATGGGTGACAAAGACTATAGATATTTTGCTGACCAGCTCCACGACTTTACACAAAACATGATTCAGTTGAAGTGTCCCCTCAGAAATGCTATATTTATACTTTTTCAAATAGTTGGTGACATACTTTGTTGATGAAACCTTCGGTAGGAGGTCTTCCATTGAAACAAATGCGACACCTAGAGGCCAAATTATTGACTACATAATATACATGTTTGCTACTTCACAGGTTATGCATTCCTATTGTAGATAGTGAGCTATCATCAGCTCTGACAGAAATAGCATTACAGTTCACACTGCAACCACTGGATCTATACACACCTCTTAGTGAAGTGAATCAAGCAAATTTAGCTTGGTCAGTTTAGACAATTACAAGATGCAAACTGTCACTTGTTATAACAAGATTACCAAGAGTTAGCACTGGTCGCAACGCAACAAACCATACAGAAGGATGGTATGGTAATATCCACATTATAATGTGAAAATGCCTTGCCAAATGTCTACGGCCATACCATGTTGAAAGCACCAGTTCTCGTCCGATCACTGAAGTTAAGCAACATTGGGCCAAGTTAGTACTTGGATGGGTGACCGCCTGGGAATACTTGGTGTCGTAGACCTAACATTTTTGGAATTTTGACCCAAACAATCCTAGCCCAAACCTAACTAAACCCCACACAATTAATGTCTACGGCCATACCATGTTGAAAGCACCAGTTCTCGTCCGATCACTGAAGTTAAGCAACATTGGGCCAAGTTAGTACTTGGATGGGTGACCGCCTGGGAATACTTGGTGTCGTAGGCTTATCCTTTTTTCAAAAATTGCCTCAAAAAAGTTGTGATACTGTAGAAAATGATTGCTGCAACGTCCGGGAATCGAACCCGGGCCGCCCGCGTGGCAGGCGAGCATTCTACCACTGAACCAACGTTGCTGGCTTGCTCTCATGATATTCGTGTAGTTAGTTTTTGTGTACCTATTGCAAAGACCAACCATACAAAGTGCAGAGCCCTGGCAGCCAACATAGCCCGGCTAGCTCAGTCGGTAGAGCATGAGACTCTTAATCTCAGGGTCGTGGGTTCGAGCCCCACGTTGGGCGAATTTTTTTTTAAATGGAACAGTTTTTAAAAATATATTTGAATTTGTTTCGTGATATACTGACAATAGGGTAATTCAGGCGCCATGGCTTAGTTGGTTAAAGCGCCTGTCTCGTAAACAGGAGATCCCGAGTTCGACTCTCGGTGGTGCCTTGATCCTTTTATTACTACTATCCATGGCTACACATACATAGGGTAAAGATTTGCAAAAATGCCGCGACCCGGGATCGAACCGGGGACCTTTAGATCTTCAGTCTAACGCTCTCCCAACTGAGCTATCACGGCTAGTTAAAATGATGTTGCTTATCTTGGTCAAGATGGAAAAAAGATCACTTTTACATGACTCTAAAAAGTTTAGGTCCTACCGAGATTTGAACTCGGATCGCTGGATTCAGAGTCCAGAGTGCTAACCATTACACCATAGGACCTTGATGCAGATCCAAACTCCAAAGGGTAAAAAAAAATTTTGTATAAAAAGAAAAGAAAAAAAACCTTATGTAATGGTTCCTGCCGGGATCGAACCGGCGACCTTGTCCGTGTGAAGGACACGTGATAACCACTACACTAAGGAACCATTGTCAACTAAGAAACCAAGCCAAGATACATAACAAACAGACATAAAATGTGCAACTACAAAGCCACGTCATTAAGTTAAGCCAGGTCTCGTGGCGCAACGGATAACGCGTCTGACTACGGATCAGAAGATTGCAGGTTCGAATCCTGCCGAGATCGAAAATTTTAAAGATTCGTTTGGCTATTAAAGAAAATTGCTATAAAATAAGTCGCCCCCGGGTGGGCTCGAACCACCAACCTTTCGGTTAACAGCCGAACGCGCTAGCCGATTGCGCCACGGAGGCTGATACAAGCTAATAACATTACATTATTTTTAATATTATTCTATGGAGCCTTAAAATATAAAAACAAAAAAAGATTGGTTTACTTATGTTGGTAGGGCTAATTACCACCGAACACTCATTAGCGCGGTCCGACTACTGACCGACACGGAAGCTCTTGGCTGCTGGGTTTCCCCTCTGGCCCAATCCGCCCCTCATTAAGCAACCTGATCACCTAGGACTCCCCCTAGGTGGCCATGTTGATGCCAGGCTTAGTGCGGACGCCAATTCAACGTGTTTCAATGGTAACCAGGCGTTCCCTGCCTCAAACCATCCCAAACTCTGACCTCCCAGTAGCAGGATTACAGAACCTCGCCACGGTTCCAGTCAACAATCATATCAATTTCTGTCACAATGTACCAGTTGAATTGCAATTTTTTTCATGTTTAATTTTGGGTATAATTACGCCAGCTTCCGTTATGGTCTAGTGGTTAGGATAGCTGGCTCTCACCCAGCAGGCCCGGGTTCGATTCCCGGTAACGGAAAAATACATTTTGTCGAACCCCCAAGTAATTATATCAACATCCCCGATCCAAAAAAAAAAGGAGATAAAAAAGATAGAGAATTGGATATTTCTAAGTTTTTACTTTTCAGCCAGGGTGACACCAAGCCTGCGTGGCCTAATGGATAAGGCGTCGGTCTCCTAAACCGAAGATTGCGAGTTCGAGTCTCGCCGTGGGTAACATTATCTTTTTAGCAAAAGTTGTTTTGGTTGCAGTGCTTCCAAGGTTTCTTGAAGGCAGTGTAGTAGCAAATATGGAAAGTGAAAGCAAGCTGCTCTAGTGGCGCAATCGGTTAGCGCACGGTACTTATAGACAGTACAACAAGTTATGCCGGGGTTGTGAGTTCGAGCCTCACCTAGAGCAAGCACTTTTTCAACCCTTAAACCTGGCAGGGTCTTCCACGAAAAGAGCAAAAATAAATTTTTTTTTACTTAATCAAAGCATTTTATCTTACCAAAATACTAAAATATTCTCTAGCAGTACCTCATAATATCAAATACAGGTACTGTGGTTCGATTTCAAAAATTTTTTGTAACTATGCTTTACTAACCAACAATCAATCAAGGAAAAAAGTTTGTTAAAGAATATAGATAGATTGGTATTTTCTTTTTACTACTGTTTTAAATCTATCAAGTTAATAACAAATTCGATAAAATTGACTGAATAACCATATAAATGTATAAAGATTTGTGATTTAAATTATGCCATGAAAAATCCTCCAATGTGTTTTGTAAAAATCTTTGAAACTTTTGATTTCATTGTTTATGTATGTACACTCAAGAATGATGAATCTTATCTGATCTAGAAAGGCAGAAGGATACTAAATTGTAATTGTAATTCATAGTAACCGAGTTATTACTAAAATAAATTTTTGACAGCTGTGGGATTCGAACCCACGCCCTTGCGGACTGGTGCCTAAAACCAGCGCCTTAGACCACTCGGCCAAACTGCCTGTTGTGCTGGCAGTTGTGCGAATAAGAAAAATTGTTTCTTAAGTTTTTTTTTCAGCCTTACTGTGTAAAAGCATCAAACACCTAAAAAAAAATTTGTTTTTCCAGTGAGTGATTTTACAAAATTAACTGCCTCCAGAGAGGATTGAACTCTCGACCCCTGGTTTACAAGACCAGTGCTCTGCCACTGAGCTATAGAGGCTTGCCTGTTCACGTGGCACAATTTAAACCTAGCCTAACCTAGCCTAACCTAACCTAACCTAAGCCATTGCGGTTGGCACCTTGTGTTAAAGACTTTGAAATTGCTAAAAGATTCATTTGAGTATTAGTCAGCTCATGCATTCAACAGGGGGATGTAGCTCAGTGGTAGAGCGCATGCTTTGCATGTATGAGGCCCCGGGTTCGATCCCCGGCATCTCCAATTATCAATGATTTTTGTTATTTCTTTGAAGTTGTCTGTTGTTCAAAATGAGTACTTTAGTGAAAAAATATTTGTATGGGGTTATGCGGACACAAAAATGTGGAACGCTTCACGATTTTGCGTGTCATCCTTGCGCAGGGGCCATGCTAATCTTCTCTGTATCGTTCCAATTTTAGTATATGTACTGCCGAAGCAAGTACATTTGAGAATAGAATTTAGTTGTCCATAAAGATCAGCATTTGTTACACAAATTGCAAAAAAACAATTCTGTTGACCCTGACGTGATTTGAACACGCAGCCTTCTGATCTGGAGTCAGACGCGCTACCGTTGCGCCACAGAGTCAGATGTTTGAATTGCTGCAACTTTGAATTCATGCAAAACTAAAGGAAAGTCTTTTTTTCCCTTTTTTCTATCCACTATACAATGCAAGCGACCAATAGAAAAAAGGCGCTGCTTTCGTCCGGCCCCTATGATGGAGACCAGGGGTCGTAGCTCAGCTGGTAGAGCGTCTGATTCGCATTTAGAAGGTCTCGGGTTCAAATCCCGACGACTCCAAATTTTTTTTCTTTTCAATTTTCAAAAGTATTAGGCAAAACCATGGGCTTGACCGGGAGTTGAACCCGGGACCTCTCGCACCCGAAGCGAGAATCATCATTATAAAGACCGAAGAGCCTTAATTATTTCTTACATTACTTAAATTTAACCCCAATTTTTCATGTTTGTTGTAAAATTTCCTTAATTCTCAACAATCCATTGCATAGAGGGGTAAGGCATCATTCACACACACATACACACACACATACACATGCACATAGTATGTAAGGTATTCAACATTATTAACGGCCGATATGCGGCTCACGTTAACAATGTCTCGTAACCTACACACACCCACATGGTGTGGGCTAATCAACATCATTAACGGCCGATATGCGGCTCACGCTAACATGTTTCATAACCTACCCACGGGGATTTGAACCTACGACCTTTCCGTAGGTTTTACACCGTCCTTACCACTAAGCTACGGTGACTGATGAATTTTGATAGAAATATTTACATATTAACAAAAAATCTCGCAACCTATAGTCTATAGTAGGGGGAGGGTGGGTATTTTCCTTCTATGGTCAGCATTAGTTTCTAATAACAAAATTAATAGTAGTATAAAATGTAACTGTTGTTTGCCTAATCTGACCAAGCTTAACTTGCTTGGAATACTTCATTGAGAGGTGTGATAGCAGATAAATTTTTTAAGGGTGTATTTTAACCCATCGGCTCGTTTTAATGTAAGAAAAGGTAGGTTTATACATATATTGCTCCTGGAGAGGATCCTTAATTGTTGTGTTTCATGAGTAAGAGATTATAAGGTAATTTTTAAAATATTTACTATATACTATAACCAAGCTATCATTGCTTGGTATTTCATTAGGAAGTGTTTTGCTTTTCTTTCATGGTCAAACTTATCCCATAACTTGTCATAAGCACTTTTTACTTTTAATATGTTATATGTAGTTAATAATTTGGCCGCTAGGTGTTGTGTTTATTTTAATAAAAGATTTCCTACTGAATTAAGCTTCATAACCTACATTATTGGGGGGGTAAACATCAGAAATATTTTACTTCAATGGTCAGAGTTTGATTTGCCTATGACACCAAGTATTCCCAGGTAGTCACCCATCCAAGTACTGACTTGGAAAAATAGATTATAAGGTAATAACTGTTTCAATTATTTACTATGTACTTTAACCAAGCTAATATAAAGAGGTGTGTTGTCATATGCTTTTATTTCAGGGTGAAATTTATCCCATAACTTGTCATAAGCATTTTTTAATTTTAATATGTAATATGTGGTTAATAATTTGGCCGCTAGGTGATTCATTTTTTTTAATAGGAGACTTTTTACCAAAGTAAACATTGTGTTGCATTTGTTTTAATAGAAGACTTCCTACTAAAGTAAACATCACAACCATTATTTGGTGGGGTAAATACCAGAAATATTTTTCTTTAATGGTCAGAGTTTGTTTTTAATAACAACATATATACTATGACAAAGTTGTATGATAAAATATTGTATCAAAGACGACATTTTATAACATAATAAAAGATTTGTTTTTGGCTATTATTATTATGGCCCAATAGATAGGAACCGGTTCTCATCTATACAAAAAAACTATGTGTATGTATTATAACCAGCTTTCTATTAATATAATGCTAGACATAGTTTTTTCGTAATGATGAGAACCGGTTCCTATCCACCTGATTCGAATGAATATGAGAAAATTTATACAAGTCTGCAAAGTTGTTAAGCCAACGAATAAGAAAACAATATAATAAAACTTTGTTAATTTAGGCAAGTTAGAATTGTCCTATCGATTTCAAACTTTGCATGGTGATTTCTGTTAGGTACAATTTAGAAAGCGTAGCAACTCTATAATCATTAAAAGAATATCTATACTTCCATTTTAAACATGTTAATTTTTTTACCATTTTAAGAACAAATTTTTATGTGATCTGATTATCTGATTGATTAAATTTTTGTTATATTGATTCCTGTGAAAACAAAGTACAATATTATGAGCGAAGCAACTATATAATTAAGTCTTAAAATTTAAGTGTGTTCATAAACATTATCCTGTATCAAGCAGTTTTTCAACAAATTTACTTACAATTTTGCTTCAACTATTATACATTTATATTATGATTATTCATATTATATTATTGGTCCAATGGTTTTCTTTAAAATAACTTTTATTTTAGATAGTTGGCCCTGCAAGTTGAGAAGGTTGGCTAACAGTTCTGCCAGAGCAGTAGAACCAAGAACGTTTTTGGCGGCGCACCCAAGGGTCCTGAGCTGCGCAACGGTTGTGAGGTGGTGATTGCCACATCTGGCAGACCTTAGTAGGTAAATATAATGGTTTTTTTCTACTTCATTTTGAAGTTTAGAATATTATTTCTTGATTTTTAAAAGTGAAGTTTTTCTAAAATTAGGGTCGGTCCGTCCGTCCAAGACAAATACCTTTTTTTGTTAATTTAGGTAAGTTAGAATTGTCCTATCGATTTCAAACTTTGCATGGTGATTCCTGTTAAGTACAATTTAGAAAACGTACCAACTCTATAATCATTAAAAGAATTTCCATACGTCCATTTTAAACATATTTTAAACTATATAATTAAGTCCTAAAATTTAAGTGTGTTCATAAACATTATCCTGTATCAAGCAGTTTTTCAACAAATTTACTTACAATTTTGCTTCAACTATTATACATTTATATTATGATTATTCAAAAGCTAGTAGTAAAGCTATTCTATAATTCGAAATGTCCGTTCATCCGTCTGTCTGTCCATCCATATTTGCCCCTTTTATGATGGTATGAAATGTCGTCTTTGATGAAAAATTTTAGTATATTTTAAATTGAAAATACAATTTTTAGTAGCAAAGCTACTCTACAATTCGAAATTTCTGTCTGTCCGTCCTTCCATGTGAGATAGAATAGGGGAAACGTGATTTTCTCGGCTCTTATTAAAGATAGACAGCTGAAATTTTTTGACAACATTCCCATTCAGTTATTGATATCAAAATTAAATTTCCTGTCGTTTATATACATGACGGCCACACTATCATTCAGTGTTTATGGTCCGATTTTAAAAGTTTTTTCAGTTATAGATATCAAAATTAGTCGTTATCCTCTTAGAAAATTTTTTTTCAACTTTTTCCAATTTTGTACACCCCCCCCCCGACTACCGACGAACAACTATTTTATGTTAGGTTAGGTTTTAGGCTAGGGTGCCGAGCGCTGCGGCTAGGCAGGCAAGGGTTCATAGTTCGCTGTCGAGGGGGGTGCGGGGGGGGGGGTACTCAAATTTTCAATATTGAAAAAAAGATTTCTAAGAGGATAATACCCAAAATTAAATTTCCCGTTGTTTAAAGAAAACAGGTTTTTGGCTTTTTTTATGTGTTTTAATTTCCATCCAAGATTTTTGTGCTTCGCTACTTATGGATGTTGTCACCCTTGTTTTAAAAATAAAAGTTTTTCTAAAGGGGTATTTTCACGAAATGCATTTAAACTTAATTTAGTGAACTGCATATTTTTTGCTAGTTAATGGGTTAAATTAAATTATTATTACACTAGTCCCCAAAGTTTTACAATAACATTTTAAAATTCGTTAGCTCAACAACTTTGGGTACAACCAAATTTAATTTTGATTTATTGGTGAAAACAAAGTACAATATTATGAGCGAAGTAACTATATAATTAAGTCCTAAAATTTAAGAGTGTTCATAAACATTATCCTGTATCAAGCAGTTTTTGAATAAATTTACTTACAATTTTGCTTCGACTATTATACATTTATATTATGATTATTCAAAAGATTTTATTTATATTGCTCCAATGGTTTTCTTTAAAATAACTTTTATTTTAGATAGTTGAACCAAGAATGTGTTTGGCGGCGCACCCAAGGGTCCTCAGCTGCGCAACATTTATTTCGGTTGTGAGGTGGTGATTGCCACATCTGGCAGACCTTAGAAGGTAAATATATGACATGACAGATACCTTTTTTTGTTAATTTAGGCAAGTAAGAATTGTCTTATCGATTTATTTATAAAAGTAAAATAGCCTCAAACCATCTCAAGTCCTATATAAAGCTTTGCTCTAAAAGAGAACCATATCGGTTCAGTGGTTAGCGAGATCCTTTGCTACAAACAAAAAAAGCTTATTACTTTTAGAAAGCGTACCAACTCTATAATCAATAAAAGAATTTCCAAACGTCCATTTTATCATGTTGATTTTTTTACCATTTTAAGAACAAATTTTTATGTGATCTGATTATCTGATTGATTAAATTTTTGTTATATTGATTCCTGTGAAAACAAAGTACAATATTATGAGCGAAGTAACTATATAATTAAGTCCTAAAATTTAAGTGTGTTCATAAACATTATCCTGTATCAAGCAGTTTTTCAACAAATTTACTTACAATTTTGCTTCGACTATTATACATTTATATTATGATTATTCAAAAGATTTTATTTATATTGCTCCAATGGTTTTCTTTAAAATAACTTTTATTTTAGATAGTTGAACCAAGAATGTGTTTGGCGGCGCACCCAAGGGTCCTCAGCTGCGCAACATTTAGTTCGGTTGTGATGTGGTGATTGCCACATCTGGCAGACCTTAGAAGGTAAATATATGACATGACAGATACCTTTTTTTGTTAATTTAGGCAAGTTAGAATTGTCCTATCGATTTATTTATAAAAGTAAAATAGCCTCAAACCATCTCAAGTCCTATATAAAGCTTTGCTCTAAAAGAGAACCATATCGGTTCAGTGGTTAGCGAGATCCTTTGCTACAAACAAAAAAAGCTTATTACTTTTAGAAAGTGTAACAACTCTATAATCAATAAAAGAATTTCCAAATGTCCATTTTATCATGTTGATTTTTTTACCATTTTAAGAACAAATTTTTATGTGATCTGATTATCTGATTGATTAAATTTTTGTTATATTGATTCCTGTGAAAATAAAGTACAATATTATGAGCGAAGTAACTATATAATTAAGTCCTAAAATTTAAGAGTGTTCATAAACATTTTCCTGTATCAAGCAGTTTTTCAACAAATTTACTTACAATTTTGCTTCGACTATTATACATTTATATTATGATTATTCAAAAGTTTTTATTTATATTGCTCCAATGATTTACTTTAAAATAACTTTTATTTTATATAGTTGAACCAAGAACGTGTTTGGCGGCGCACCCAAGGGTCTTCAGCTGCGCGGCATTTAGAACAGTTGTGAGCTGGTGATTGCCACATCCGGCAGACCTTAGAAGGTAAATATATGACATGACAGATACCTTTTTTTGTTAATTTAGGCAAGTTAGAATTGTCCCTTCCAGATTTGTTCTCGTATTCATTTGAATCCGGTGGATAGGAACCGGTTTTCATCCATATGAAAAAACTATGTCTATGTATTATAACCAGCTTTCTATCAATACAATGCTAGACATAATTCATATTGATGAGAACCGGTTCCTATCCACCGGATTCGAATGAATACGAGAAAATTCATTACAAGTCTGCAAATTTGTTAAGCCAACGAATAAAAAAACGTTATAATAAAACTTTGGTCCAATGGTTTTCTTTAAAATAACTTTTATTTTAGATATTTGGCCCAGCTAATTCAGAAGGTTGCCCAACAGTACGGCCAGAGCAAGAGAACCAAGAACATTTGTGTGTTTGGCAGCGCACCAAAGGGTCCTCAGCTGCGCGATATTAATGATGCCATCAGCATGTAGATGGCTATTTGTAACTATATTGGTATTTGGGGAGCCAACAAGCCCCCAAATACTATTTGAAAGTTACTGGAAAAACTGGATAGATGATTATAATCACAAAGCATCTAACAATAATATTAATTTGACGGATGATCAATTGAAACAATTGGTCTTAGTTGACCTGTTAAATAATTTACAGGTTTTCAACAAATCATTGGAGAATTACAATCTTCCCATACCAACAGAGGAAGATATTATAAATTTACAATTTCAAATATCAATGGAAGAAGAACTACAATATTCAGTTCAAGATTTACAAAATACATTAAAACAAAAAGAAAGTTTTAGTCAGGAACAAAACAGGATATTTGAAAAAATAATGAATAATATTGGCGCCAATGAACAAACCCTTTTGTTCATTGATGCCAGAGGAGGTTGTGGAAAAAACATATCTTTTAAACACAATCCTTGCAGCTGTCAGATTAAGTGAAGAAAATGCAATTGCCATTGCATCAGCAACAACAGGCATTGCATCAATACTATTAGACTTAGGAGGCACCTTGCACAACAAATTGAAAATACCGCTAACATTAGATGAAAGTACTGTTTTAAACATAACTGTACAAAGCAAAGTTGCGAAAAATATACAAAATGCTAAACTGATAATCATTGATGAAGCTACAATGATGGATCGCTTAATTTTAGAAGCAATAGACAGATCCTTCAAAGACATCATGAACAATGATTTACCGTTTGGTAATAAAACAATCATACTATCTGGTGATTTTAGACAATGCTTACCAGTCATACCTAAAGCACGTAAAAACCAAATATTAAGCAAAACAATAAAAAATTCACATTTATGGAATAACTTTGAAATAATGAGTTTAACTCAAAACATGAGATTAGAAGCTAATCAAATACCATTTGATAATTGGCTGCTTCAAATTGGTAATGGACAAATTTCAGATGTTTCACTTTTTCATAAAATAACACATTTAAAGTGTTCTGATGAAATTGAGGCAATGAACAGTATAATTAATGCTACATTTCCTAATATTAATCAAAATATTACAATAGCAAACTGTAATTTTATCCACAGTCATTGTATATTAGCACCAACAAATAAATCAGTAGATATGATCAATGACAAAATATTGAACTCAATGACAAATGCAGAAACAATTGAAAAGTATTCTATAGATACGGTTATTGATTCATCTAGTAATTTTTACCCAACAGAGCTCTTGAATACTTTAAAACCACCAGGTTTTCCACCACATAAGTTAATATTAAAACCTGGTACACCATTATTGTTATTACGCAATCTTTTACTGAAACAAGGATTATGTAATGGAACTAGACTTCTTTTCATTTCAATGGTTGGTAGATTTATTTTAAAATGTAAAAACCTTACAAATGGAAAAATAGTTCTAATTCCTAGAATAAAATTGAATACTACAGAAAAGAATTGTTATGTTCTTTTTTCTAGACATCAATTTCCAGTAACACCAGCATTCGCTATGACAATAAACAAAAGTCAAGGACAAACCTTAGGTACTGTTGGTTTGTATCTTGCAAATGATGTTTTTACCCATGGTCAACTCTATGTTGCTTTATCAAGGGTAAAAAAACCAGAATCATTGATTGTGGTAACTTTGAAAGAAAAACTTCAAAATATAGTCTTTAATGAAGTTCTTATGTAACTAATTTGTTTAAAATAATAGGAACTCTTTTATATTATTTACCAAATTCCTTTCTGATTAATGGAAATTACCTTCATGCCAGGTAAAGTATTTAACAACACACCCTGTTAATTTTAATAATTAACAAAATTTTCAATTATTGAAAAAATCAAATTTAAAGTCAAATTCATTTGATTTTAAATAACAAAAATGAAACAATTTGTTTCTATCATACAAGTGTTAACATTGAAATTAATCATTTCATTATACACTGATTTCTACTACTGTTCTATTTTGCATAGACAGTAGTAGACCACTGTTAAGTAAAACTTGGGAAATTATATGCCTTTTTTTTGACAAATTGGTTAATATTTATGTAATTTTAAATGGGAGAACAAATTTTTTTGTAAATAAACACAGAGATCACCAAATTCAAAATAATATTACTAACAGTGGAAACTGGCGGACTAATCATTTTCAATTATAAATATTGAAAAAGAAATATATAATTCATAATCATTTTGTCTATATATGATGTATATTTCTTTTTTTAATTATTAAATATTGACATGATTAACCGGACAAGTCTGAAACCCTTGTCAGAAAGTAAGTGACAGCACTGTTATAGATATCACTAAATACATAACAATTTATTTAACAACTTTTGTTTTATGACCTTTTTTATTTATAAATTTCAACAGCGGTAATTTTTCTATTTTTGAAGCTAGAATAACATTTTTTTGCAAAAAATGTTTATCTTTATGTAAATGGAGGGAGGGGATATTTTACTTTAAGTTTACCTCAATTATAAACTCTTACATAGGTGTATTTTTTTCAATATTAACATTAATTAATCTAGAGTGTATTATGATTATTCAAAAGATTTTATTTATATTGCTCCAATGGTTTTCTTTAAAATAACTTTTATTTTAGATAGTTGAACCAAGAATGTGTTTGGCGGCGCACCCAAGGGTCCTCAGCTGCGCAACATTCAGTTCGGTTGTGAGGTGGTGATTGCCACATCTGGCAGACCTTAGAAGGTAAATATATGACATGACAGATACCTTTTTTTGTTAATTTAGGCAAGTTAGAATTGTCCTATCGATTTATTTATAAAAGTAAAATAGCCTCAAACCATCTCAAGTCCTATATAAAGCTTTGCTCTAAAAGAGAACCATATCGGTTCAGTGGTTAGCGAGATCCTTTGCTACAAACAAAAAAAGCTTATTACTTTTTATTATAGGATTGAAGGTAAATATAATGGTTTTTTCCTACTTCATTTTGAAGTTTAGTATATTATTTCTTGATTTTTAAAAGTGAAGCTTTTCTAAAATTAGGGTCAGTCCTTAAGTCCGTCCGTCCAAGACAAATACCTTTTTTTGTTAATTTAGGCAAGTTAGAATTGTCCTATCGATTTCAAACTTTGCATGGTGATTCCTGTTAGGTACAATTTAAAAAGCGTACCAACTCTATAATCAATAAAAGAATTTCCAAACGTCCATTTTATCATGTTGATTTTTTTACCATTTTAAGAACAAATTTTTATGTGATCTGATTATCTGATTGATTAAATTTTTGTTATTCTGATTCCTGTGAAAACAAAGTACAATATTATGAGCGAAGTAACTATATAATTAAGTCCTAAAATTTAAGTGTGTTCATAAACATTATCCTGTATCAAGCAGTTTTTCAACAAATTTACTTACAATTTTGCTTCGACTATTATACATTTATATTATGATTATTCAAAAGATTTTATTTATATTGCTCCAATGGTTTTCTTTAAAATAACTTTTATTTTAGATAGTTGAACCAAGAATGTGTTTGGCGGCGCACCCAAGGGTCCTCGTGATCGGACGAGAACTGGTGCTTTCAACATGGTATAATAACAGAAATTATATGTCGTCTTTGTATTAAAATTATCTTAAAGGACACCAGCAAGAAATACCACGTTTTAAATGCTTAAAGACTGCCATAAGTAGACCCAATTCCCCAAATGTAAAGCCTTCAGCTTCAATAACAAAAAAGTTCTAGGCATTTCAAAATAGCATTGTATGTACAATGAAAGTTTTGAAAGATTCCCAATGCTAATGAAAGAAAAAACAATATTAAATTACGTCGCCTAGACATAAAATTATAACCTTATCTTTGTCACAAACTTAAATTGCCTGTAACTGATTACATTTTTACAATAAAAACACCACATTTCATAGTCAAAATATATTTAAAAAATTCAATTTAAATTGCATTTGTAAACGAAAATCATCGCAGAAACAAAGGGGTAAACTAATATAATCTCAGCTGTGATTGGATGCAGTACACTCGTTACAATGCAAGTTAAACTTAATTTTTTTTAATGATTTTGACTATAAAAATGGCTATTTTTATTATAAAAATATAATTAGATACTAGCAACCTAAATTTATGCCAAAAATTATATTATGATTTTGTTTCTAGGCCACGTAGTTTATTTTCAAAATTTATAACATAAACAGCGAAATTCTTTCAAAATTCTCATTATAAATACAATGTCATTTTAAAATGCCTAAAACTTTTTTGTTACAGAAGCTGAAGGCTTCAAATTTGGGATATTTGGTCTACTTGTGGCAGTCTTTCAGCAGTTAAAGCGTGGTGTTTTTTGCACCCTTCCTTTAAAGTATTTCATTAAATTTACATAAATCATAACCAAGAAATAGCGTTATTTATAAATGTTTAAAATATTCGTTCTTAAAATATAGAAGTTCATCTTTCATTACTATTAGTTGAAAGCAAAATTATCTTATTTTATGCAGTATGAAGTCATAATATGTCGTCTTTGTATTAAAAATTTGGTTAAATTGGTTGTTTATATGTTTTTTTTTTAATTCCTTTCTATATTTTCTTACAAACAATAAAAAAAATATGGAAAATTGTTTAAGACCTTAAACATTTATTTTATCATAATTAAGCAAAAAACCAAACTTTACCTAAATTGTATGATATGAAGAAATTAATGTCGTCTTAGTATTAGGATTATATTGAAATGATTAATTAAATCTACATTAATCATTAATATAATATTATACACTATATTCATTAATAAATAAATAATAATGCTCACACATATTTCAATTTTAATTATTGGCGCAAAACAAAAGATACCTATGTAACTATGTACCAGTTTTTACCTACATCATGTACATTTATCCTTATACTAAAGTAACAGGATGTTGTTTGTCTATTCAAATTTGAAAATCGAGCATAGCGAGACGTAAGAGTTGAGCGCAGCGAAAAAAATCGAGCGAAGCGAGACGACCAGAAAATTAGAGGGGCCGAAGGCCCCGAAATTTTCTTGTGCCGCCTAGACCATCAAGCCTGGCTTGTGCCCTGTTAACTGTCAGTAGCAACCTGTAATTCATCAATTTACCTGCCGATTGCTTCCAGCTGTGATCCTGGATTGATGGATGGCCGTCTGCCAGAGCCAGCAGTCGTGGCCGAGTGGTTAAGGCGTTGGACTTGAAATCCAATGGGGTTTCCCCGCGCAGGTTCGAATCCTGCCGGCTGCGAATTACAGATTTTGTTAGTTTCTAGTGTTTTATTCATTTTTTTTTTGCAAAACCAGAAAGTTACCTTGCAACTCACATGGCCTTCCTGGTATAGTGTTAAAATAAGTCTTTTGTCAGGTGTGGGGTTCGAACCCACGCAATCTTACGATTATGAGAGCTTAAATCTCACGCCTTAGACCACTCGGCCAACCTGACAGGTTGCCACAATGCGGCACTCATTGCAAAACGCATGAAATCACGACTGACAAGCACTGATTTAGCAAAGCTCCACAAAATAATTCTCGCGACGAAGATGGGATTCGAACCCACGCGGGCAGAGCCCATTGGATTAGCAGTCCAACGCCTTAACCACTCGGCCACCTCGTCTGTGAAAGAGATTAAGCTAGATTACTTGCAAAGCATACATAACAACAACAACAACAAACACAAAAACAACAAAGTAAATATTGCATCACTCGTGTCAAAAGACTTCCCACGCCGGGAGTTGAACCCGGGCCTCCTGGGTGAAAGCCAGATATCCTAGCCGTTAGACCACGTGGGATTCTGTTTCCGTCCGGGATCGAACCGGAGACCTTCTGCGTGTTAGGCAGATGTGATAACCGCTACACCACGGAAACTTGTTACATCAGATAGACAGCTTTATTGCCATAATTTTTTTCTTTAAACTCCTGACTAAAGTGTGCTAGTTACTAGGCAAAAATGTATTTGTGGTTTTCACTTTTGAGTACATTATAGTCCTGTACAATAAGCGTCAGTGGTATAGTGGTGAGCATAGCTGCCTTCCAAGCAGTTGACCCGGGTTCGATTCCCGGCTGACGCATTTTCATCTGTGTTGCCTAGGAGTACATTTTTGTACATTTAAAAAGTGTAGTAATCCTATATTGCCAACAAGCCTCCGTAGCGCAGTAGGCAGCGCGTCAGTCTCATAATCTGAAGGCCGTGAGTTCGAGCCTCACCGGGGGCAGGCAAACATTTTTTCATCTCCTGGTTGTGTTTTGAAAAAATGTGAAAAAATAGTTTTGTCAGAAGTGGGATTCGAACCCACGCCCTCATCGAGGACCAGAATTCTCACATCCACTCTCTATCAGAGAGCAAGGAAGTTGTCCTTGAGTCTGGCGCCTTAGACCACTCGGCCATCCTGACTGTTAATAAAGTGTTCACGGATTAAGAAATCCCATGTTTTGATAAGCCAAAAAGGTTAGCCAAAATGCAATGTTAGCATCCCATCTGGGGATCGAACCCAGGACCTTTGGATTAGAAGTCCAACGCGCTATCCTCTGCGCTAATGGGACTTGGTTAGAGAAAAGAAAATAGTAGCATTTGTTGACAGAAAACATTATGGAAGGCAAGAAAAAGAAAATCAAGTAGAGAAGAAAAAAAGTATGTAGTTTTTGTATTGTGCTTATACTTATACACATCATGTCAGTCAGGCCCGTTAGCTCAGTTGGTTAGAGCGTCGTGCTAATAACGCGAAGGTCACGGGTTCGATCCCCCTACGGGCCAGATAATACTTTTACCAAATTGAACAGTTTGCAGTGGCGGAAATATTTAATGGTAAAAAAAAGAAATTTCACAAGGTTGAAAAAGTTATCTCTCCCCGACCGGGAATCGAACCCGGGCCTTCCACGTGACAGGCGGAGATCCTCACCACTAGACTATCGAGGAATTCTTATAAATCAGCCATTTTCTAGTCGCTACGTACGTATCACACTGATTGGAGACTTGAACAAAAGATGGGAGCGCCCGAGCAGGGGCTCGAACCCTGGACCGTTAGGTTAAAAGCCTAACGCTCTACCGACTGAGCTACCCGGGCATCATGCTATTCTAAAATTACAGTAACAAAATTGTCTCACCAGATGGCAGCAGCATTTTAGTTCATGGTAGGCTTGGTTTTCTCTCTGTTTATTTTTGGTTAAGTGCAACCTGAGTTGTATAGAATAAATCATCCCTCCATAATTTTCCTGTATTGTAGCATTTTGCATTTAGTATAAGTCACATTTTCCATGGTCAAATGTCTACGGCCATACCATGTTGAAAGCACCAGTTCTCGTCCGATCACTGAAGTTAAGCAACATTGGGCCAAGTTAGTACTTGGATGGGTGACCGCCTGGGAATACTTGGTGTCGTAGGCAAATCTTTTCATCCTTTTTTATAAGTTGAGAAAAAAAAAAACAAAGTCTGAGAAATGTAAACCAGACAACTGCTTATGTTCATTTTTTACACCTAAAGCCCTTATACAATGCAACCACTATGATATAATGTGTAGTTACTGTTTTTGTCACCAGATGGCAGCTCTATTTAGTTCCCAGTTAGGCTTTGTTTTCTCCGTGTTAAGGCATGAGTTTTGGGTTGACAACTATTATTGTTCGATAAAATGATATCTTTTAGTATCACACATACCTATTTGGATTAATATTTTAGTTACTTTGTGCTTGTATTTTATGAAAATTAACTTTTCCGGTCGGACCTTTAACAAATATCAAAAATATATGATTGTCCAAGTAACTTTACATCATTGTCTAAAACGACCAAGCTAATATTGCTTGATTCACTTCTACAAGAGGTGTGTATCAGCTCTGCTTCGATGGTTCGCTCACCTTGAGTCCGCTCGGGTTGAGTGTCTGTCTTAGTCAGTCACAAACTTCTTTATTCAGGGTTAAAGAGAACCCACTAATTACTGAAACCAATCAAGAACTTAAAATCATTTACCGTAGATACCTGTACGTAATTTCTCTTGGTAATGCATTTTCCATTTAGTTTATGCCACATTTTCCTTTGATAAATGTCTACGGCCATACCATGTTGAAAGCACCAGTTCTCGTCTGATCACTGAAGTTAAGCAACATTGGGCCAAGTTAGTACTTGGATGGGTGACCGCCTGGGAATACTTGGTGTCGTAGGCTTTAACATTTTATCCATATTTCAAAATTTGTCTCTTTTTCTTCCTTGTCCGTAGATTCCTGTACTGTTGGACGTTTTGCATTCATTTCACGCCACATTTTCTCTTCGTAATGCATTTTGCATTTAATTGACGCCAAATTTTCCGTTGATATATGTCTACGGCCATACCATGTTGAAAGCACCAGTTCTCGTCCGATCACTGCAGTTAAGCAACATTGGGCCAAGTTAGTACTTGGATGGGTGACCGCCTGGGAATACTTGGTGTCGTAGGCAAATCTTTTCATCCTTTTTTATAAGTTGAGAAAAAAAAAACAAAGTCTGAGAAATGTAAACCAGACAACTGCTTATGTTCATTTTTTACACCTAAAGCCCTTATACAATGCAACCACTATGATATAATGTGTAGTTACTGTTTTTGTCACCAGATGGCAGCTCTATTTAGTTCCCAGTTAGGCTTTGTTTTCTCCGTGTTAAGGCATGAGTTTTGGGTTGACAACTATTATTGTTCGATAAAATGATATCTTTTAGTATCACACATACCTATTTGGATTAATATTTTAGTTACTTTGTGCTTGTATTTTATGAAAATTAACTTTTCCGGTCGGACCTTTAACAAATATCAAAAATATATGATTGTCCAAGTAACTTTACATCATTGTCTAAAACGACCAAGCTAATATTGCTTGATTCACTTCTACAAGAGGTGTGTATTAGCTCTGCTTCGATGGTTCGCTCACCTTGAGTCCGCTCGGGTTGAGTGTCTGTCTTAGTCAGTCACAAACTTCTTTATTCAGGGTTAAAGAGAACCCACTAATCACTGAAACCAATCAAGAACTTAAAATCATTTACCGTAGATACCTGTACGTAATTTCTCTTGGTAATGCATTTTCCATTTAGTTTATGCCACATTTTCCTTTGATAAATGTATACGGCCATACCATGTTGAAAGCACCAGTTCTCGTCTGATCACTGAAGTTAAGCAACATTGGGCCAAGTTAGTACTTGGATGGGTGACCGCCTGGGAATACTTGGTGTCGTAGGCTTTAACATTTTATCCATATTTCAAAATTTGTCTCTTTTTCTTCCTTGTCCGTAGATTCCTGTACTGTTGGACGTTTTGCATTCATTTCACGCCACATTTTCTCTTCGTAATGCATTTTGCATTTAATTGACGCCACATTTTCCGTTGATATATGTCTACGGCCATACCATGTTGAAAGCACCAGTTCTCGTCCGATCACTGCAGTTAAGCAACATTGGGCCAAGTTAGTACTTGAATGGGTGACCGCCTGGGAATACTTGGTGTCGTAGGCTCTAACATTTTATCCATATTTCAAATTTGTCTCTTTTTCTTTCTTGTCCAAGAGAAATTTCTAATCACTGAGAACATAAGGTGAAACCCAAGGGGATGTAGCTCAGATGGTAGAGCGCTCGCTTAGCATGCGAGAGGTACGGGGATCGATACCCCGCATCTCCAAGTATCATTTATCCCCCTACTACACAAGCACCAAACAAAAAAATAAACACTCAAAGAAAAACAAAAGTCTGAAAATTTAAACCAGTAAAACTTTAAACCTTTTTGTTGCATTAGAATGTTATTTAATAAACCAGAAGTTAGCCTTTGCTTAGAGTAAATGTCTACGGCCATACTATGTTGAAAGCACCAGTTCTCGTCTGATCACTGAAGTTAAGCAACATTGGGCCAAGTTAGTACTTGGATGGGTGACCGCCTGGGAATACTTGGTGTCGTAGGCTCAATATTTTTGGAATTTTGACCCAACCAATCCTAGCCCAAACCTGACTAAACCTCACACAAGTTTGAAAATCATGTTGTAACTTTATGTCTACGGCCATACCATGTTGAAAGCACCAGTTCTCGTCCGATCACTGAAGTTAAGCAACATTGGGCCAAGTTAGTACTTGGATGGGTGACCGCCTGGGAATACTTGGTGTCGTAAACTCTACATCTTTCTTTCTTATCTTGTCACTGAAAACAGAAAAGTTGTGTTAACGTAGAAAATAATTGCTGCAACGTCCGGGAATCGAACCCGGGCCGCCCGCGTGGCAGGCGAGCATTCTACCACTGAACCAACGTTGCTGGCATGCTCGTTGGCTATTCGTATAACACAACCCCTTGCTGAAAATCATTATTCAGAAATCTGTCAATTTATAACCCAAATACAGATTGATATAGCTTTACACCTGAACGATGAATATGACTTGCTGTAAGTAGACTTTGGCAGTAGGTAAGGACTTTCTTCAGCCCGGCAAGACAATATCTGAGTGATCCTTGGTTCACTTGTACACACCTTTTAGTGAAGTGAATCAAGCAAGTATAGCTTGGTCAGTTTAGACAAATGGTAACTGCAATTTTAGTTATTCCTACCGTAGGCTATTTGTCATTTGTCATATATTTTGTGGTAAACACATCCTGACATCCTGTCCCTACATGCCTGTTGTAATATGTTTCTTTAAGTGGGCTCTCTCATGGAAAGCCTTCAGATAAATTGGATGTAATTCCAATATGATCCACTTACACGGAAATCTTTAGTAAAAGGCGAAAGATTTATTCGTGCTGTAGGTAGATCCTGGACATGCTCAAACAACACAAATAGCTCCATATCCTTGGCAGCTGTTAGGCTTGTTCCATTGACCAATCTAATGTAGTTGTCAGCAAAGACATGTAGAGATTGTGTCAAAG
>NC_137274.1:277500-297500 GCF_053477335.1 Acartia tonsa | reverse complement strand
TGAAGGACACGTGATAACCACTACACTAAGGAACCATTGTCAACTAAGAAACCAAGCCAAGATACATAACAAACAGACATAAAATGTGCAACTACAAAGCCACGTCATTAAGTTAAGCCAGGTCTCGTGGCGCAACGGATAACGCGTCTGACTACGGATCAGAAGATTGCAGGTTCGAATCCTGCCGAGATCGAAAATTTTAAAGATTCGTTTGGCTATTAAAGAAAATTGCTATAAAATAAGTCGCCCCCGGGTGGGCTCGAACCACCAACCTTTCGGTTAACAGCCGAACGCGCTAGCCGATTGCGCCACGGAGGCTGATACAAGCTAATAACATTACATTATTTTTAATATTATTCTATGGAGCCTTAAAATATAAAAACAAAAAAAGATTGGTTTACTTATGTTGGTAGGGCTAATTACCACCGAACACTCATTAGCGCGGTCCGACTACTGACCGACACGGAAGCTCTTGGCTGCTGGGTTTCCCCTCTGGCCCAATCCGCCCCTCATTAAGCAACCTGATCACCTAGGACTCCCCCTAGGTGGCCATGTTGATGCCAGGCTTAGTGCGGACGCCAATTCAACGTGTTTCAATGGTAACCAGGCGTTCCCTGCCTCAAACCATCCCAAACTCTGACCTCCCAGTAGCAGGATTACAGAACCTCGCCACGGTTCCAGTCAACAATCATATCAATTTCTGTCACAATGTACCAGTTGAATTGCAATTTTTTTCATGTTTAATTTTGGGTATAATTACGCCAGCTTCCGTTATGGTCTAGTGGTTAGGATAGCTGGCTCTCACCCAGCAGGCCCGGGTTCGATTCCCGGTAACGGAAAAATACATTTTGTCGAACCCCCAAGTAATTATATCAACATCCCCGATCCAAAAAAAAAAGGAGATAAAAAAGATAGAGAATTGGATATTTCTAAGTTTTTACTTTTCAGCCAGGGTGACACCAAGCCTGCGTGGCCTAATGGATAAGGCGTCGGTCTCCTAAACCGAAGATTGCGAGTTCGAGTCTCGCCGTGGGTAACATTATCTTTTTAGCAAAAGTTGTTTTGGTTGCAGTGCTTCCAAGGTTTCTTGAAGGCAGTGTAGTAGCAAATATGGAAAGTGAAAGCAAGCTGCTCTAGTGGCGCAATCGGTTAGCGCACGGTACTTATAGACAGTACAACAAGTTATGCCGGGGTTGTGAGTTCGAGCCTCACCTAGAGCAAGCACTTTTTCAACCCTTAAACCTGGCAGGGTCTTCCACGAAAAGAGCAAAAATAAATTTTTTTTTACTTAATCAAAGCATTTTATCTTACCAAAATACTAAAATATTCTCTAGCAGTACCTCATAATATCAAATACAGGTACTGTGGTTCGATTTCAAAAATTTTTTGTAACTATGCTTTACTAACCAACAATCAATCAAGGAAAAAAGTTTGTTAAAGAATATAGATAGATTGGTATTTTCTTTTTACTACTGTTTTAAATCTATCAAGTTAATAACAAATTCGATAAAATTGACTGAATAACCATATAAATGTATAAAGATTTGTGATTTAAATTATGCCATGAAAAATCCTCCAATGTGTTTTGTAAAAATCTTTGAAACTTTTGATTTCATTGTTTATGTATGTACACTCAAGAATGATGAATCTTATCTGATCTAGAAAGGCAGAAGGATACTAAATTGTAATTGTAATTCATAGTAACCGAGTTATTACTAAAATAAATTTTTGACAGCTGTGGGATTCGAACCCACGCCCTTGCGGACTGGTGCCTAAAACCAGCGCCTTAGACCACTCGGCCAAACTGCCTGTTGTGCTGGCAGTTGTGCGAATAAGAAAAATTGTTTCTTAAGTTTTTTTTTCAGCCTTACTGTGTAAAAGCATCAAACACCTAAAAAAAAATTTGTTTTTCCAGTGAGTGATTTTACAAAATTAACTGCCTCCAGAGAGGATTGAACTCTCGACCCCTGGTTTACAAGACCAGTGCTCTGCCACTGAGCTATAGAGGCTTGCCTGTTCACGTGGCACAATTTAAACCTAGCCTAACCTAGCCTAACCTAACCTAACCTAAGCCATTGCGGTTGGCACCTTGTGTTAAAGACTTTGAAATTGCTAAAAGATTCATTTGAGTATTAGTCAGCTCATGCATTCAACAGGGGGATGTAGCTCAGTGGTAGAGCGCATGCTTTGCATGTATGAGGCCCCGGGTTCGATCCCCGGCATCTCCAATTATCAATGATTTTTGTTATTTCTTTGAAGTTGTCTGTTGTTCAAAATGAGTACTTTAGTGAAAAAATATTTGTATGGGGTTATGCGGACACAAAAATGTGGAACGCTTCACGATTTTGCGTGTCATCCTTGCGCAGGGGCCATGCTAATCTTCTCTGTATCGTTCCAATTTTAGTATATGTACTGCCGAAGCAAGTACATTTGAGAATAGAATTTAGTTGTCCATAAAGATCAGCATTTGTTACACAAATTGCAAAAAAACAATTCTGTTGACCCTGACGTGATTTGAACACGCAGCCTTCTGATCTGGAGTCAGACGCGCTACCGTTGCGCCACAGAGTCAGATGTTTGAATTGCTGCAACTTTGAATTCATGCAAAACTAAAGGAAAGTCTTTTTTTCCCTTTTTTCTATCCACTATACAATGCAAGCGACCAATAGAAAAAAGGCGCTGCTTTCGTCCGGCCCCTATGATGGAGACCAGGGGTCGTAGCTCAGCTGGTAGAGCGTCTGATTCGCATTTAGAAGGTCTCGGGTTCAAATCCCGACGACTCCAAATTTTTTTTCTTTTCAATTTTCAAAAGTATTAGGCAAAACCATGGGCTTGACCGGGAGTTGAACCCGGGACCTCTCGCACCCGAAGCGAGAATCATGCCGCCTAGACCATCAAGCCTGGCTTGTGCCCTGTTAACTGTCAGTAGCAACCTGTAATTCATCAATTTACCTGCCGATTGCTTCCAGCTGTGATCCTGGATTGATGGATGGCCGTCTGCCAGAGCCAGCAGTCGTGGCCGAGTGGTTAAGGCGTTGGACTTGAAATCCAATGGGGTTTCCCCGCGCAGGTTCGAATCCTGCCGGCTGCGAATTACAGATTTTGTTAGTTTCTAGTGTTTTATTCATTTTTTTTTGCAAAACCAGAAAGTTACCTTGCAACTCACATGGCCTTCCTGGTATAGTGTTAAAATAAGTCTTTTGTCAGGTGTGGGGTTCGAACCCACGCAATCTTACGATTATGAGAGCTTAAATCTCACGCCTTAGACCACTCGGCCAACCTGACAGGTTGCCACAATGCGGCACTCATTGCAAAACGCATGAAATCACGACTGACAAGCACTGATTTAGCAAAGCTCCACAAAATAATTCTCGCGACGAAGATGGGATTCGAACCCACGCGGGCAGAGCCCATTGGATTAGCAGTCCAACGCCTTAACCACTCGGCCACCTCGTCTGTGAAAGAGATTAAGCTAGATTACTTGCAAAGCATACATAACAACAACAACAACAAACACAAAAACAACAAAGTAAATATTGCATCACTCGTGTCAAAAGACTTCCCACGCCGGGAGTTGAACCCGGGCCTCCTGGGTGAAAGCCAGATATCCTAGCCGTTAGACCACGTGGGATTCTGTTTCCGTCCGGGATCGAACCGGAGACCTTCTGCGTGTTAGGCAGATGTGATAACCGCTACACCACGGAAACTTGTTACATCAGATAGACAGCTTTATTGCCATAATTTTTTTCTTTAAACTCCTGACTAAAGTGTGCTAGTTACTAGGCAAAAATGTATTTGTGGTTTTCACTTTTGAGTACATTATAGTCCTGTACAATAAGCGTCAGTGGTATAGTGGTGAGCATAGCTGCCTTCCAAGCAGTTGACCCGGGTTCGATTCCCGGCTGACGCATTTTCATCTGTGTTGCCTAGGAGTACATTTTTGTACATTTAAAAAGTGTAGTAATCCTATATTGCCAACAAGCCTCCGTAGCGCAGTAGGCAGCGCGTCAGTCTCATAATCTGAAGGCCGTGAGTTCGAGCCTCACCGGGGGCAGGCAAACATTTTTTCATCTCCTGGTTGTGTTTTGAAAAAATGTGAAAAAATAGTTTTGTCAGAAGTGGGATTCGAACCCACGCCCTCATCGAGGACCAGAATTCTCACATCCACTCTCTATCAGAGAGCAAGGAAGTTGTCCTTGAGTCTGGCGCCTTAGACCACTCGGCCATCCTGACTGTTAATAAAGTGTTCACGGATTAAGAAATCCCATGTTTTGATAAGCCAAAAAGGTTAGCCAAAATGCAATGTTAGCATCCCATCTGGGGATCGAACCCAGGACCTTTGGATTAGAAGTCCAACGCGCTATCCTCTGCGCTAATGGGACTTGGTTAGAGAAAAGAAAATAGTAGCATTTGTTGACAGAAAACATTATGGAAGGCAAGAAAAAGAAAATCAAGTAGAGAAGAAAAAAAGTATGTAGTTTTTGTATTGTGCTTATACTTATACACATCATGTCAGTCAGGCCCGTTAGCTCAGTTGGTTAGAGCGTCGTGCTAATAACGCGAAGGTCACGGGTTCGATCCCCCTACGGGCCAGATAATACTTTTACCAAATTGAACAGTTTGCAGTGGCGGAAATATTTAATGGTAAAAAAAAGAAATTTCACAAGGTTGAAAAAGTTATCTCTCCCCGACCGGGAATCGAACCCGGGCCTTCCACGTGACAGGCGGAGATCCTCACCACTAGACTATCGAGGAATTCTTATAAATCAGCCATTTTCTAGTCGCTACGTACGTATCACACTGATTGGAGACTTGAACAAAAGATGGGAGCGCCCGAGCAGGGGCTCGAACCCTGGACCGTTAGGTTAAAAGCCTAACGCTCTACCGACTGAGCTACCCGGGCATCATGCTATTCTAAAATTACAGTAACAAAATTGTCTCACCAGATGGCAGCAGCATTTTAGTTCATGGTAGGCTTGGTTTTCTCTCTGTTTATTTTTGGTTAAGTGCAACCTGAGTTGTATAGAATAAATCATCCCTCCATAATTTTCCTGTATTGTAGCATTTTGCATTTAGTATAAGTCACATTTTCCATGGTCAAATGTCTACGGCCATACCATGTTGAAAGCACCAGTTCTCGTCCGATCACTGAAGTTAAGCAACATTGGGCCAAGTTAGTACTTGGATGGGTGACCGCCTGGGAATACTTGGTGTCGTAGGCAAATCTTTTCATCCTTTTTTATAAGTTGAGAAAAAAAAAACAAAGTCTGAGAAATGTAAACCAGACAACTGCTTATGTTCATTTTTTACACCTAAAGCCCTTATACAATGCAACCACTATGATATAATGTGTAGTTACTGTTTTTGTCACCAGATGGCAGCTCTATTTAGTTCCCAGTTAGGCTTTGTTTTCTCCGTGTTAAGGCATGAGTTTTGGGTTGACAACTATTATTGTTCGATAAAATGATATCTTTTAGTATCACACATACCTATTTGGATTAATATTTTAGTTACTTTGTGCTTGTATTTTATGAAAATTAACTTTTCCGGTCGGACCTTTAACAAATATCAAAAATATATGATTGTCCAAGTAACTTTACATCATTGTCTAAAACGACCAAGCTAATATTGCTTGATTCACTTCTACAAGAGGTGTGTATCAGCTCTGCTTCGATGGTTCGCTCACCTTGAGTCCGCTCGGGTTGAGTGTCTGTCTTAGTCAGTCACAAACTTCTTTATTCAGGGTTAAAGAGAACCCACTAATTACTGAAACCAATCAAGAACTTAAAATCATTTACCGTAGATACCTGTACGTAATTTCTCTTGGTAATGCATTTTCCATTTAGTTTATGCCACATTTTCCTTTGATAAATGTCTACGGCCATACCATGTTGAAAGCACCAGTTCTCGTCTGATCACTGAAGTTAAGCAACATTGGGCCAAGTTAGTACTTGGATGGGTGACCGCCTGGGAATACTTGGTGTCGTAGGCTTTAACATTTTATCCATATTTCAAAATTTGTCTCTTTTTCTTCCTTGTCCGTAGATTCCTGTACTGTTGGACGTTTTGCATTCATTTCACGCCACATTTTCTCTTCGTAATGCATTTTGCATTTAATTGACGCCAAATTTTCCGTTGATATATGTCTACGGCCATACCATGTTGAAAGCACCAGTTCTCGTCCGATCACTGCAGTTAAGCAACATTGGGCCAAGTTAGTACTTGGATGGGTGACCGCCTGGGAATACTTGGTGTCGTAGGCAAATCTTTTCATCCTTTTTTATAAGTTGAGAAAAAAAAAACAAAGTCTGAGAAATGTAAACCAGACAACTGCTTATGTTCATTTTTTACACCTAAAGCCCTTATACAATGCAACCACTATGATATAATGTGTAGTTACTGTTTTTGTCACCAGATGGCAGCTCTATTTAGTTCCCAGTTAGGCTTTGTTTTCTCCGTGTTAAGGCATGAGTTTTGGGTTGACAACTATTATTGTTCGATAAAATGATATCTTTTAGTATCACACATACCTATTTGGATTAATATTTTAGTTACTTTGTGCTTGTATTTTATGAAAATTAACTTTTCCGGTCGGACCTTTAACAAATATCAAAAATATATGATTGTCCAAGTAACTTTACATCATTGTCTAAAACGACCAAGCTAATATTGCTTGATTCACTTCTACAAGAGGTGTGTATCAGCTCTGCTTCGATGGTTCGCTCACCTTGAGTCCGCTCGGGTTGAGTGTCTGTCTTAGTCAGTCACAAACTTCTTTATTCAGGGTTAAAGAGAACCCACTAATCACTGAAACCAATCAAGAACTTAAAATCATTTACCGTAGATACCTGTACGTAATTTCTCTTGGTAATGCATTTTCCATTTAGTTTATGCCACATTTTCCTTTGATAAATGTATACGGCCATACCATGTTGAAAGCACCAGTTCTCGTCTGATCACTGAAGTTAAGCAACATTGGGCCAAGTTAGTACTTGGATGGGTGACCGCCTGGGAATACTTGGTGTCGTAGGCTTTAACATTTTATCCATATTTCAAAATTTGTCTCTTTTTCTTCCTTGTCCGTAGATTCCTGTACTGTTGGACGTTTTGCATTCATTTCACGCCACATTTTCTCTTCGTAATGCATTTTGCATTTAATTGACGCCACATTTTCCGTTGATATATGTCTACGGCCATACCATGTTGAAAGCACCAGTTCTCGTCCGATCACTGCAGTTAAGCAACATTGGGCCAAGTTAGTACTTGGATGGGTGACCGCCTGGGAATACTTGGTGTCGTAGGCTCTAACATTTTATCCATATTTCAAATTTGTCTCTTTTTCTTTCTTGTCCAAGAGAAATTTCTAATCACTGAGAACATAAGGTGAAACCCAAGGGGATGTAGCTAAGATGGTAGAGCGCTCGCTTAGCATGCGAGAGGTACGGGGATCGATACCCCGCATCTCCAAGTATCATTTATCCCCCTACTACACAAGCACCAAACAAAAAAATAAACACTCAAAGAAAAACAAAAGTCTGAAAATTTAAACCAGTAAAACTTTAAACCTTTTTGTTGCATTAGAATGTTATTTAATAAACCAGAAGTTAGCCTTTGCTTAGAGTAAATGTCTACGGCCATACTATGTTGAAAGCACCAGTTCTCGTCTGATCACTGAAGTTAAGCAACATTGGGCCAAGTTAGTACTTGGATGGGTGACCGCCTGGGAATACTTGGTGTCGTAGGCTCAATATTTTTGGAATTTTGACCCAACCAATCCTAGCCCAAACCTGACTAAACCTCACACAAGTTTGAAAATCATGTTGTAACTTTATGTCTACGGCCATACCATGTTGAAAGCACCAGTTCTCGTCCGATCACTGAAGTTAAGCAACATTGGGCCAAGTTAGTACTTGGATGGGTGACCGCCTGGGAATACTTGGTGTCGTAAACTCTACATCTTTCTTTCTTATCTTGTCACTGAAAACAGAAAAGTTGTGTTAACGTAGAAAATAATTGCTGCAACGTCCAGGAATCGAACCCGGGCCGCCCGCGTGGCAGGCGAGCATTCTACCACTGAACCAACGTTGCTGGCATGCTCGTTGGCTATTCGTATAACACAACCCCTTGCTGAAAATCATTATTCAGAAATCTGTCAATTTATAACCCAAATACAGATTGATATAGCTTTACACCTGAACGATGAATATGACTTGCTGTAAGTAGACTTTGGCAGTAGGTAAGGACTTTCTTCAGCCCGGCAAGACAATATCTGAGTGATCCTTGGTTCACTTGTACACACCTTTTAGTGAAGTGAATCAAGCAAGTATAGCTTGGTCAGTTTAGACAAATGGTAACTGCAATTTTAGTTATTCCTACCGTAGGCTATTTGTCATTTGTCATATATTTTGTGGTAAACACATCCTGACATCCTGTCCCTACATGCCTGTTGTAATATGTTTCTTTAAGTGGGCTCTCTCATGGAAAGCCTTCAGATAAATTGGATGTAATTCCAATATGATCCACTTACACGGAAATCTTTAGTAAAAGGCGAAAGATTTATTCGTGCTGTAGGTAGATCCTGGACATGCTCAAACAACACAAATAGCTCCATATCCTTGGCAGCTGTTAGGCTTGTTCCATTGACCAATCTAATGTAGTTGTCAGCAAAGACATGTAGAGATTGTGTCAAAGTTCAGCTTATTCACCAAAAAAAACACAAGCCCCTAGAATAACTTGAGGCAGAAAATTATCCATTAAATGACATTCAACTTTAGGGGTTTGCACCACCTAGCATTAAAACATTGAACTACATAAAGGAAGTGGAGCCATTGTGCTTTTGGCAGCATGCTTGTTGACTTGTGCAAACTTGATACAGGTTGTACACAATGTATTGAGTGGTCCAGTTTAGAAGTGGGGACAAGTGGGCCGATCCTGGTGGTACTGCAATACCAGGCCAACCCGTGATAAGGCTGGAGCAAGCTCCAAGTCCTCATCCCCTAACAAAAATGAGTTTAATATCAAAGGGGACACATGGTCCCCGTATCAGATATTAAGCTGATAAGAACAGATACTACACTTTGATCTTAGCCAAAAGGCCGAGAAGCGATGCCAAAGAATAGTTCCAGTATACTACCTTAGAGTCATAACCTGACTATGGTACTGTCTGGCAAAAGATTGGCATGCAGGCTGCCTAATCATTGTTAGAGAGAGTATAGTCAATCTGCCTAGTTCAAAGCAAAGACTTTACTTTAAATTGGGCTTCGATAGAAGCCTTTTTCTGGCCAACTACACAAAGTTTAGCAATTCCTGGTGTGTAAAATTTGAACTAGATGGTTAAGTTAAACATTCTAATTCTGTTGTCTGTTCTGCATTTATTAGGGGATGCGCGAACGCAGTCCCCAACTACCAAAAATTGTGCGTTCGAGTTACCCACATTTGGGGTAATCGTAGGGGTCAGCCATGCCTGAGTGCAATGGCACAGCCTCACCCTAGAGGAACCACCTTAGTGATCATGGTTAACCTCCACGCCAGGTAAGTATGAGGGAAAGAGTCGATTTCAGTGTATGGGTGACAAAGACTATAGATATTTTGCTGACCAGCTCCACGACTTTACACAAAACATGATTCAGTTGAAGTGTCCCCTCAGAAATGCTATATTTATACTTTTTCAAATAGTTGGTGACATACTTTGTTGATGAAACCTTCGGTAGGAGGTCTTCCATTGAAACAAATGCGACACCTAGAGGCCAAATTATTGACTACATAATATACATGTTTGCTACTTCACAGGTTATGCATTCCTATTGTAGATAGTGAGCTATCATCAGCTCTGACAGAAATAGCATTACAGTTCACACTGCAACCACTGGATCTATACACACCTCTTAGTGAAGTGAATCAAGCAAATTTAGCTTGGTCAGTTTAGACAATTACAAGATGCAAACTGTCACTTGTTATAACAAGATTACCAAGAGTTAGCACTGGTCGCAACGCAACAAACCATACAGAAGGATGGTATGGTAATATCCACATTATAATGTGAAAATGCCTTGCCAAATGTCTACGGCCATACCATGTTGAAAGCACCAGTTCTCGTCCGATCACTGAAGTTAAGCAACATTGGGCCAAGTTAGTACTTGGATGGGTGACCGCCTGGGAATACTTGGTGTCGTAGACCTAACATTTTTGGAATTTTGACCCAAACAATCCTAGCCCAAACCTAACTAAACCCCACACAATTAATGTCTACGGCCATACCATGTTGAAAGCACCAGTTCTCGTCCGATCACTGAAGTTAAGCAACATTGGGCCAAGTTAGTACTTGGATGGGTGACCGCCTGGGAATACTTGGTGTCGTAGGCTTATCCTTTTTTCAAAAATTGCCTCAAAAAAGTTGTGATACTGTAGAAAATGATTGCTGCAACGTCCGGGAATCGAACCCGGGCCGCCCGCGTGGCAGGCGAGCATTCTACCACTGAACCAACGTTGCTGGCTTGCTCTCATGATATTCGTGTAGTTAGTTTTTGTGTACCTATTGCAAAGACCAACCATACAAAGTGCAGAGCCCTGGCAGCCAACATAGCCCGGCTAGCTCAGTCGGTAGAGCATGAGACTCTTAATCTCAGGGTCGTGGGTTCGAGCCCCACGTTGGGCGAATTTTTTTTTAAATGGAACAGTTTTTAAAAATATATTTGAATTTGTTTCGTGATATACTGACAATAGGGTAATTCAGGCGCCATGGCTTAGTTGGTTAAAGCGCCTGTCTCGTAAACAGGAGATCCCGAGTTCGACTCTCGGTGGTGCCTTGATCCTTTTATTACTACTATCCATGGCTACACATACATAGGGTAAAGATTTGCAAAAATGCCGCGACCCGGGATCGAACCGGGGACCTTTAGATCTTCAGTCTAACGCTCTCCCAACTGAGCTATCACGGCTAGTTAAAATGATGTTGCTTATCTTGGTCAAGATGGAAAAAAGATCACTTTTACATGACTCTAAAAAGTTTAGGTCCTACCGAGATTTGAACTCGGATCGCTGGATTCAGAGTCCAGAGTGCTAACCATTACACCATAGGACCTTGATGCAGATCCAAACTCCAAAGGGTAAAAAAAAATTTTGTATAAAAAGAAAAGAAAAAAAACCTTATGTAATGGTTCCTGCCGGGATCGAACCGGCGACCTTGTCCGTGTGAAGGACACGTGATAACCACTACACTAAGGAACCATTGTCAACTAAGAAACCAAGCCAAGATACATAACAAACAGACATAAAATGTGCAACTACAAAGCCACGTCATTAAGTTAAGCCAGGTCTCGTGGCGCAACGGATAACGCGTCTGACTACGGATCAGAAGATTGCAGGTTCGAATCCTGCCGAGATCGAAAATTTTAAAGATTCGTTTGGCTATTAAAGAAAATTGCTATAAAATAAGTCGCCCCCGGGTGGGCTCGAACCACCAACCTTTCGGTTAACAGCCGAACGCGCTAGCCGATTGCGCCACGGAGGCTGATACAAGCTAATAACATTACATTATTTTTAATATTATTCTATGGAGCCTTAAAATATAAAAACAAAAAAAGATTGGTTTACTTATGTTGGTAGGGCTAATTACCACCGAACACTCATTAGCGCGGTCCGACTACTGACCGACTGGCTGCTGGGTTTCCCCTCTGGCCCAATCCGCCCCTCATTAAGCAACCTGATCACCTAGGACTCCCCCTAGGTGGCCATGTTGATGCCAGGCTTAGTGCGGACGCCAATTCAACGTGTTTCAATGGTAACCAGGCGTTCCCTGCCTCAAACCATCCCAAACTCTGACCTCCCAGTAGCAGGATTACAGAACCTCGCCACGGTTCCAGTCAACAATCATATCAATTTCTGTCACAATGTACCAGTTGAATTGCAATTTTTTTCATGTTTAATTTTGGGTATAATTACGCCAGCTTCCGTTATGGTCTAGTGGTTAGGATAGCTGGCTCTCACCCAGCAGGCCCGGGTTCGATTCCCGGTAACGGAAAAATACATTTTGTCGAACCCCCAAGTAATTATATCAACATCCCCGATCCAAAAAAAAAAGGAGATAAAAAAGATAGAGAATTGGATATTTCTAAGTTTTTACTTTTCAGCCAGGGTGACACCAAGCCTGCGTGGCCTAATGGATAAGGCGTCGGTCTCCTAAACCGAAGATTGCGAGTTCGAGTCTCGCCGTGGGTAACATTATCTTTTTAGCAAAAGTTGTTTTGGTTGCAGTGCTTCCAAGGTTTCTTGAAGGCAGTGTAGTAGCAAATATGGAAAGTGAAAGCAAGCTGCTCTAGTGGCGCAATCGGTTAGCGCACGGTACTTATAGACAGTACAACAAGTTATGCCGGGGTTGTGAGTTCGAGCCTCACCTAGAGCAAGCACTTTTTCAACCCTTAAACCTGGCAGGGTCTTCCACGAAAAGAGCAAAAATAAATTTTTTTTTACTTAATCAAAGCATTTTATCTTACCAAAATACTAAAATATTCTCTAGCAGTACCTCATAATATCAAATACAGGTACTGTGGTTCGATTTCAAAAATTTTTTGTAACTATGCTTTACTAACCAACAATCAATCAAGGAAAAAAGTTTGTTAAAGAATATAGATAGATTGGTATTTTCTTTTTACTACTGTTTTAAATCTATCAAGTTAATAACAAATTCGATAAAATTGACTGAATAACCATATAAATGTATAAAGATTTGTGATTTAAATTATGCCATGAAAAATCCTCCAATGTGTTTTGTAAAAATCTTTGAAACTTTTGATTTCATTGTTTATGTATGTACACTCAAGAATGATGAATCTTATCTGATCTAGAAAGGCAGAAGGATACTAAATTGTAATTGTAATTCATAGTAACCGAGTTATTACTAAAATAAATTTTTGACAGCTGTGGGATTCGAACCCACGCCCTTGCGGACTGGTGCCTAAAACCAGCGCCTTAGACCACTCGGCCAAACTGCCTGTTGTGCTGGCAGTTGTGCGAATAAGAAAAATTGTTTCTTAAGTTTTTTTTTCAGCCTTACTGTGTAAAAGCATCAAACACCTAAAAAAAAATTTGTTTTTCCAGTGAGTGATTTTACAAAATTAACTGCCTCCAGAGAGGATTGAACTCTCGACCCCTGGTTTACAAGACCAGTGCTCTGCCACTGAGCTATAGAGGCTTGCCTGTTCACGTGGCACAATTTAAACCTAGCCTAACCTAGCCTAACCTAACCTAACCTAAGCCATTGCGGTTGGCACCTTGTGTTAAAGACTTTGAAATTGCTAAAAGATTCATTTGAGTATTAGTCAGCTCATGCATTCAACAGGGGGATGTAGCTCAGTGGTAGAGCGCATGCTTTGCATGTATGAGGCCCCGGGTTCGATCCCCGGCATCTCCAATTATCAATGATTTTTGTTATTTCTTTGAAGTTGTCTGTTGTTCAAAATGAGTACTTTAGTGAAAAAATATTTGTATGGGGTTATGCGGACACAAAAATGTGGAACGCTTCACGATTTTGCGTGTCATCCTTGCGCAGGGGCCATGCTAATCTTCTCTGTATCGTTCCAATTTTAGTATATGTACTGCCGAAGCAAGTACATTTGAGAATAGAATTTAGTTGTCCATAAAGATCAGCATTTGTTACACAAATTGCAAAAAAACAATTCTGTTGACCCTGACGTGATTTGAACACGCAGCCTTCTGATCTGGAGTCAGACGCGCTACCGTTGCGCCACAGAGTCAGATGTTTGAATTGCTGCAACTTTGAATTCATGCAAAACTAAAGGAAAGTCTTTTTTTCCCTTTTTTCTATCCACTATACAATGCAAGCGACCAATAGAAAAAAGGCGCTGCTTTCGTCCGGCCCCTATGATGGAGACCAGGGGTCGTAGCTCAGCTGGTAGAGCGTCTGATTCGCATTTAGAAGGTCTCGGGTTCAAATCCCGACGACTCCAAATTTTTTTTCTTTTCAATTTTCAAAAGTATTAGGCAAAACCATGGGCTTGACCGGGAGTTGAACCCGGGACCTCTCGCACCCGAAGCGAGAATCATGCCGCCTAGACCATCAAGCCTGGCTTGTGCCCTGTTAACTGTCAGTAGCAACCTGTAATTCATCAATTTACCTGCCGATTGCTTCCAGCTGTGATCCTGGATTGATGGATGGCCGTCTGCCAGAGCCAGCAGTCGTGGCCGAGTGGTTAAGGCGTTGGACTTGAAATCCAATGGGGTTTCCCCGCGCAGGTTCGAATCCTGCCGGCTGCGAATTACAGATTTTGTTAGTTTCTAGTGTTTTATTCATTTTTTTTTTGCAAAACCAGAAAGTTACCTTGCAACTCACATGGCCTTCCTGGTATAGTGTTAAAATAAGTCTTTTGTCAGGTGTGGGGTTCGAACCCACGCAATCTTACGATTATGAGAGCTTAAATCTCACGCCTTAGACCACTCGGCCAACCTGACAGGTTGCCACAATGCGGCACTCATTGCAAAACGCATGAAATCACGACTGACAAGCACTGATTTAGCAAAGCTCCACAAAATAATTCTCGCGACGAAGATGGGATTCGAACCCACGCGGGCAGAGCCCATTGGATTAGCAGTCCAACGCCTTAACCACTCGGCCACCTCGTCTGTGAAAGAGATTAAGCTAGATTACTTGCAAAGCATACATAACAACAACAACAACAAACACAAAAACAACAAAGTAAATATTGCATCACTCGTGTCAAAAGACTTCCCACGCCGGGAGTTGAACCCGGGCCTCCTGGGTGAAAGCCAGATATCCTAGCCGTTAGACCACGTGGGATTCTGTTTCCGTCCGGGATCGAACCGGAGACCTTCTGCGTGTTAGGCAGATGTGATAACCGCTACACCACGGAAACTTGTTACATCAGATAGACAGCTTTATTGCCATAATTTTTTTCTTTAAACTCCTGACTAAAGTGTGCTAGTTACTAGGCAAAAATGTATTTGTGGTTTTCACTTTTGAGTACATTATAGTCCTGTACAATAAGCGTCAGTGGTATAGTGGTGAGCATAGCTGCCTTCCAAGCAGTTGACCCGGGTTCGATTCCCGGCTGACGCATTTTCATCTGTGTTGCCTAGGAGTACATTTTTGTACATTTAAAAAGTGTAGTAATCCTATATTGCCAACAAGCCTCCGTAGCGCAGTAGGCAGCGCGTCAGTCTCATAATCTGAAGGCCGTGAGTTCGAGCCTCACCGGGGGCAGGCAAACATTTTTTCATCTCCTGGTTGTGTTTTGAAAAAATGTGAAAAAATAGTTTTGTCAGAAGTGGGATTCGAACCCACGCCCTCATCGAGGACCAGAATTCTCACATCCACTCTCTATCAGAGAGCAAGGAAGTTGTCCTTGAGTCTGGCGCCTTAGACCACTCGGCCATCCTGACTGTTAATAAAGTGTTCACGGATTAAGAAATCCCATGTTTTGATAAGCCAAAAAGGTTAGCCAAAATGCAATGTTAGCATCCCATCTGGGGATCGAACCCAGGACCTTTGGATTAGAAGTCCAACGCGCTATCCTCTGCGCTAATGGGACTTGGTTAGAGAAAAGAAAATAGTAGCATTTGTTGACAGAAAACATTATGGAAGGCAAGAAAAAGAAAATCAAGTAGAGAAGAAAAAAAGTATGTAGTTTTTGTATTGTGCTTATACTTATACACATCATGTCAGTCAGGCCCGTTAGCTCAGTTGGTTAGAGCGTCGTGCTAATAACGCGAAGGTCACGGGTTCGATCCCCCTACGGGCCAGATAATACTTTTACCAAATTGAACAGTTTGCAGTGGCGGAAATATTTAATGGTAAAAAAAAGAAATTTCACAAGGTTGAAAAAGTTATCTCTCCCCGACCGGGAATCGAACCCGGGCCTTCCACGTGACAGGCGGAGATCCTCACCACTAGACTATCGAGGAATTCTTATAAATCAGCCATTTTCTAGTCGCTACGTACGTATCACACTGATTGGAGACTTGAACAAAAGATGGGAGCGCCCGAGCAGGGGCTCGAACCCTGGACCGTTAGGTTAAAAGCCTAACGCTCTACCGACTGAGCTACCCGGGCATCATGCTATTCTAAAATTACAGTAACAAAATTGTCTCACCAGATGGCAGCAGCATTTTAGTTCATGGTAGGCTTGGTTTTCTCTCTGTTTATTTTTGGTTAAGTGCAACCTGAGTTGTATAGAATAAATCATCCCTCCATAATTTTCCTGTATTGTAGCATTTTGCATTTAGTATAAGTCACATTTTCCATGGTCAAATGTCTACGGCCATACCATGTTGAAAGCACCAGTTCTCGTCCGATCACTGAAGTTAAGCAACATTGGGCCAAGTTAGTACTTGGATGGGTGACCGCCTGGGAATACTTGGTGTCGTAGGCAAATCTTTTCATCCTTTTTTATAAGTTGAGAAAAAAAAAACAAAGTCTGAGAAATGTAAACCAGACAACTGCTTATGTTCATTTTTTACACCTAAAGCCCTTATACAATGCAACCACTATGATATAATGTGTAGTTACTGTTTTTGTCACCAGATGGCAGCTCTATTTAGTTCCCAGTTAGGCTTTGTTTTCTCCGTGTTAAGGCATGAGTTTTGGGTTGACAACTATTATTGTTCGATAAAATGATATCTTTTAGTATCACACATACCTATTTGGATTAATATTTTAGTTACTTTGTGCTTGTATTTTATGAAAATTAACTTTTCCGGTCGGACCTTTAACAAATATCAAAAATATATGATTGTCCAAGTAACTTTACATCATTGTCTAAAACGACCAAGCTAATATTGCTTGATTCACTTCTACAAGAGGTGTGTATCAGCTCTGCTTCGATGGTTCGCTCACCTTGAGTCCGCTCGGGTTGAGTGTCTGTCTTAGTCAGTCACAAACTTCTTTATTCAGGGTTAAAGAGAACCCACTAATTACTGAAACCAATCAAGAACTTAAAATCATTTACCGTAGATACCTGTACGTAATTTCTCTTGGTAATGCATTTTCCATTTAGTTTATGCCACATTTTCCTTTGATAAATGTCTACGGCCATACCATGTTGAAAGCACCAGTTCTCGTCTGATCACTGAAGTTAAGCAACATTGGGCCAAGTTAGTACTTGGATGGGTGACCGCCTGGGAATACTTGGTGTCGTAGGCTTTAACATTTTATCCATATTTCAAAATTTGTCTCTTTTTCTTCCTTGTCCGTAGATTCCTGTACTGTTGGACGTTTTGCATTCATTTCACGCCACATTTTCTCTTCGTAATGCATTTTGCATTTAATTGACGCCAAATTTTCCGTTGATATATGTCTACGGCCATACCATGTTGAAAGCACCAGTTCTCGTCCGATCACTGCAGTTAAGCAACATTGGGCCAAGTTAGTACTTGGATGGGTGACCGCCTGGGAATACTTGGTGTCGTAGGCAAATCTTTTCATCCTTTTTTATAAGTTGAGAAAAAAAAAACAAAGTCTGAGAAATGTAAACCAGACAACTGCTTATGTTCATTTTTTACACCTAAAGCCCTTATACAATGCAACCACTATGATATAATGTGTAGTTACTGTTTTTGTCACCAGATGGCAGCTCTATTTAGTTCCCAGTTAGGCTTTGTTTTCTCCGTGTTAAGGCATGAGTTTTGGGTTGACAACTATTATTGTTCGATAAAATGATATCTTTTAGTATAACACATACCTATTTGGATTAATATTTTAGTTACTTTGTGCTTGTATTTTATGAAAATTAACTTTTCCGGTCGGACCTTTAACAAATATCAAAAATATATGATTGTCCAAGTAACTTTACATCATTGTCTAAAACGACCAAGCTAATATTGCTTGATTCACTTCTACAAGAGGTGTGTATCAGCTCTGCTTCGATGGTTCGCTCACCTTGAGTCCGCTCGGGTTGAGTGTCTGTCTTAGTCAGTCACAAACTTCTTTATTCAGGGTTAAAGAGAACCCACTAATCACTGAAACCAATCAAGAACTTAAAATCATTTACCGTAGATACCTGTACGTAATTTCTCTTGGTAATGCATTTTCCATTTAGTTTATGCCACATTTTCCTTTGATAAATGTATACGGCCATACCATGTTGAAAGCACCAGTTCTCGTCTGATCACTGAAGTTAAGCAACATTGGGCCAAGTTAGTACTTGGATGGGTGACCGCCTGGGAATACTTGGTGTCGTAGGCTTTAACATTTTATCCATATTTCAAAATTTGTCTCTTTTTCTTCCTTGTCCGTAGATTCCTGTACTGTTGGACGTTTTGCATTCATTTCACGCCACATTTTCTCTTCGTAATGCATTTTGCATTTAATTGACGCCACATTTTCCGTTGATATATGTCTACGGCCATACCATGTTGAAAGCACCAGTTCTCGTCCGATCACTGCAGTTAAGCAACATTGGGCCAAGTTAGTACTTGGATGGGTGACCGCCTGGGAATACTTGGTGTCGTAGGCTCTAACATTTTATCCATATTTCAAATTTGTCTCTTTTTCTTTCTTGTCCAAGAGAAATTTCTAATCACTGAGAACATAAGGTGAAACCCAAGGGGATGTAGCTCAGATGGTAGAGCGCTCGCTTAGCATGCGAGAGGTACGGGGATCGATACCCCGCATCTCCAAGTATCATTTATCCCCCTACTACACAAGCACCAAACAAAAAAATAAACACTCAAAGAAAAACAAAAGTCTGAAAATTTAAACCAGTAAAACTTTAAACCTTTTTGTTGCATTAGAATGTTATTTAATAAACCAGAAGTTAGCCTTTGCTTAGAGTAAATGTCTACGGCCATACTATGTTGAAAGCACCAGTTCTCGTCTGATCACTGAAGTTAAGCAACATTGGGCCAAGTTAGTACTTGGATGGGTGACCGCCTGGGAATACTTGGTGTCGTAGGCTCAATATTTTTGGAATTTTGACCCAACCAATCCTAGCCCAAACCTGACTAAACCTCACACAAGTTTGAAAATCATGTTGTAACTTTATGTCTACGGCCATACCATGTTGAAAGCACCAGTTCTCGTCCGATCACTGAAGTTAAGCAACATTGGGCCAAGTTAGTACTTGGATGGGTGACCGCCTGGGAATACTTGGTGTCGTAAACTCTACATCTTTCTTTCTTATCTTGTCACTGAAAACAGAAAAGTTGTGTTAACGTAGAAAATAATTGCTGCAACGTCCAGGAATCGAACCCGGGCCGCCCGCGTGGCAGGCGAGCATTCTACCACTGAACCAACGTTGCTGGCATGCTCGTTGGCTATTCGTATAACACAACCCCTTGCTGAAAATCATTATTCAGAAATCTGTCAATTTATAACCCAAATACAGATTGATATAGCTTTACACCTGAACGATGAATATGACTTGCTGTAAGTAGACTTTGGCAGTAGGTAAGGACTTTCTTCAGCCCGGCAAGACAATATCTGAGTGATCCTTGGTTCACTTGTACACACCTTTTAGTGAAGTGAATCAAGCAAGTATAGCTTGGTCAGTTTAGACAAATGGTAACTGCAATTTTAGTTATTCCTACCGTAGGCTATTTGTCATTTGTCATATATTTTGTGGTAAACACATCCTGACATCCTGTCCCTACATGCCTGTTGTAATATGTTTCTTTAAGTGGGCTCTCTCATGGAAAGCCTTCAGATAAATTGGATGTAATTCCAATATGATCCACTTACACGGAAATCTTTAGTAAAAGGCGAAAGATTTATTCGTGCTGTAGGTAGATCCTGGACATGCTCAAACAACACAAATAGCTCCATATCCTTGGCAGCTGTTAGGCTTGTTCCATTGACCAATCTAATGTAGTTGTCAGCAAAGACATGTAGAGATTGTGTCAAAGTTCAGCTTATTCACCAAAAAAAACACAAGCCCCTAGAATAACTTGAGGCAGAAAATTATCCATTAAATGACATTCAACTTTAGGGGTTTGCACCACCTAGCATTAAAACATTGAACTACATAAAGGAA
>NC_137274.1:257500-275000 GCF_053477335.1 Acartia tonsa | reverse complement strand
GGCGCAACGGATAACGCGTCTGACTACGGATCAGAAGATTGCAGGTTCGAATCCTGCCGAGATCGAAAATTTTAAAGATTCGTTTGGCTATTAAAGAAAATTGCTATAAAATAAGTCGCCCCCGGGTGGGCTCGAACCACCAACCTTTCGGTTAACAGCCGAACGCGCTAGCCGATTGCGCCACGGAGGCTGATACAAGCTAATAACATTACATTATTTTTAATATTATTCTATGGAGCCTTAAAATATAAAAACAAAAAAAGATTGGTTTACTTATGTTGGTAGGGCTAATTACCACCGAACACTCATTAGCGCGGTCCGACTACTGACCGACACGGAAGCTCTTGGCTGCTGGGTTTCCCCTCTGGCCCAATCCGCCCCTCATTAAGCAACCTGATCACCTAGGACTCCCCCTAGGTGGCCATGTTGATGCCAGGCTTAGTGCGGACGCCAATTCAACGTGTTTCAATGGTAACCAGGCGTTCCCTGCCTCAAACCATCCCAAACTCTGACCTCCCAGTAGCAGGATTACAGAACCTCGCCACGGTTCCAGTCAACAATCATATCAATTTCTGTCACAATGTACCAGTTGAATTGCAATTTTTTTCATGTTTAATTTTGGGTATAATTACGCCAGCTTCCGTTATGGTCTAGTGGTTAGGATAGCTGGCTCTCACCCAGCAGGCCCGGGTTCGATTCCCGGTAACGGAAAAATACATTTTGTCGAACCCCCAAGTAATTATATCAACATCCCCGATCCAAAAAAAAAAGGAGATAAAAAAGATAGAGAATTGGATATTTCTAAGTTTTTACTTTTCAGCCAGGGTGACACCAAGCCTGCGTGGCCTAATGGATAAGGCGTCGGTCTCCTAAACCGAAGATTGCGAGTTCGAGTCTCGCCGTGGGTAACATTATCTTTTTAGCAAAAGTTGTTTTGGTTGCAGTGCTTCCAAGGTTTCTTGAAGGCAGTGTAGTAGCAAATATGGAAAGTGAAAGCAAGCTGCTCTAGTGGCGCAATCGGTTAGCGCACGGTACTTATAGACAGTACAACAAGTTATGCCGGGGTTGTGAGTTCGAGCCTCACCTAGAGCAAGCACTTTTTCAACCCTTAAACCTGGCAGGGTCTTCCACGAAAAGAGCAAAAATAAATTTTTTTTTACTTAATCAAAGCATTTTATCTTACCAAAATACTAAAATATTCTCTAGCAGTACCTCATAATATCAAATACAGGTACTGTGGTTCGATTTCAAAAATTTTTTGTAACTATGCTTTACTAACCAACAATCAATCAAGGAAAAAAGTTTGTTAAAGAATATAGATAGATTGGTATTTTCTTTTTACTACTGTTTTAAATCTATCAAGTTAATAACAAATTCGATAAAATTGACTGAATAACCATATAAATGTATAAAGATTTGTGATTTAAATTATGCCATGAAAAATCCTCCAATGTGTTTTGTAAAAATCTTTGAAACTTTTGATTTCATTGTTTATGTATGTACACTCAAGAATGATGAATCTTATCTGATCTAGAAAGGCAGAAGGATACTAAATTGTAATTGTAATTCATAGTAACCGAGTTATTACTAAAATAAATTTTTGACAGCTGTGGGATTCGAACCCACGCCCTTGCGGACTGGTGCCTAAAACCAGCGCCTTAGACCACTCGGCCAAACTGCCTGTTGTGCTGGCAGTTGTGCGAATAAGAAAAATTGTTTCTTAAGTTTTTTTTTCAGCCTTACTGTGTAAAAGCATCAAACACCTAAAAAAAAATTTGTTTTTCCAGTGAGTGATTTTACAAAATTAACTGCCTCCAGAGAGGATTGAACTCTCGACCCCTGGTTTACAAGACCAGTGCTCTGCCACTGAGCTATAGAGGCTTGCCTGTTCACGTGGCACAATTTAAACCTAGCCTAACCTAGCCTAACCTAACCTAACCTAAGCCATTGCGGTTGGCACCTTGTGTTAAAGACTTTGAAATTGCTAAAAGATTCATTTGAGTATTAGTCAGCTCATGCATTCAACAGGGGGATGTAGCTCAGTGGTAGAGCGCATGCTTTGCATGTATGAGGCCCCGGGTTCGATCCCCGGCATCTCCAATTATCAATGATTTTTGTTATTTCTTTGAAGTTGTCTGTTGTTCAAAATGAGTACTTTAGTGAAAAAATATTTGTATGGGGTTATGCGGACACAAAAATGTGGAACGCTTCACGATTTTGCGTGTCATCCTTGCGCAGGGGCCATGCTAATCTTCTCTGTATCGTTCCAATTTTAGTATATGTACTGCCGAAGCAAGTACATTTGAGAATAGAATTTAGTTGTCCATAAAGATCAGCATTTGTTACACAAATTGCAAAAAAACAATTCTGTTGACCCTGACGTGATTTGAACACGCAGCCTTCTGATCTGGAGTCAGACGCGCTACCGTTGCGCCACAGAGTCAGATGTTTGAATTGCTGCAACTTTGAATTCATGCAAAACTAAAGGAAAGTCTTTTTTTCCCTTTTTTCTATCCACTATACAATGCAAGCGACCAATAGAAAAAAGGCGCTGCTTTCGTCCGGCCCCTATGATGGAGACCAGGGGTCGTAGCTCAGCTGGTAGAGCGTCTGATTCGCATTTAGAAGGTCTCGGGTTCAAATCCCGACGACTCCAAATTTTTTTTCTTTTCAATTTTCAAAAGTATTAGGCAAAACCATGGGCTTGACCATTTTTGCAAAACCAGAAAGTTACCTTGCAACTCACATGGCCTTCCTGGTATAGTGTTAAAATAAGTCTTTTGTCAGGTGTGGGGTTCGAACCCACGCAATCTTACGATTATGAGAGCTTAAATCTCACGCCTTAGACCACTCGGCCAACCTGACAGGTTGCCACAATGCGGCACTCATTGCAAAACGCATGAAATCACGACTGACAAGCACTGATTTAGCAAAGCTCCACAAAATAATTCTCGCGACGAAGATGGGATTCGAACCCACGCGGGCAGAGCCCATTGGATTAGCAGTCCAACGCCTTAACCACTCGGCCACCTCGTCTGTGAAAGAGATTAAGCTAGATTACTTGCAAAGCATACATAACAACAACAACAACAAACACAAAAACAACAAAGTAAATATTGCATCACTCGTGTCAAAAGACTTCCCACGCCGGGAGTTGAACCCGGGCCTCCTGGGTGAAAGCCAGATATCCTAGCCGTTAGACCACGTGGGATTCTGTTTCCGTCCGGGATCGAACCGGAGACCTTCTGCGTGTTAGGCAGATGTGATAACCGCTACACCACGGAAACTTGTTACATCAGATAGACAGCTTTATTGCCATAATTTTTTTCTTTAAACTCCTGACTAAAGTGTGCTAGTTACTAGGCAAAAATGTATTTGTGGTTTTCACTTTTGAGTACATTATAGTCCTGTACAATAAGCGTCAGTGGTATAGTGGTGAGCATAGCTGCCTTCCAAGCAGTTGACCCGGGTTCGATTCCCGGCTGACGCATTTTCATCTGTGTTGCCTAGGAGTACATTTTTGTACATTTAAAAAGTGTAGTAATCCTATATTGCCAACAAGCCTCCGTAGCGCAGTAGGCAGCGCGTCAGTCTCATAATCTGAAGGCCGTGAGTTCGAGCCTCACCGGGGGCAGGCAAACATTTTTTCATCTCCTGGTTGTGTTTTGAAAAAATGTGAAAAAATAGTTTTGTCAGAAGTGGGATTCGAACCCACGCCCTCATCGAGGACCAGAATTCTCACATCCACTCTCTATCAGAGAGCAAGGAAGTTGTCCTTGAGTCTGGCGCCTTAGACCACTCGGCCATCCTGACTGTTAATAAAGTGTTCACGGATTAAGAAATCCCATGTTTTGATAAGCCAAAAAGGTTAGCCAAAATGCAATGTTAGCATCCCATCTGGGGATCGAACCCAGGACCTTTGGATTAGAAGTCCAACGCGCTATCCTCTGCGCTAATGGGACTTGGTTAGAGAAAAGAAAATAGTAGCATTTGTTGACAGAAAACATTATGGAAGGCAAGAAAAAGAAAATCAAGTAGAGAAGAAAAAAAGTATGTAGTTTTTGTATTGTGCTTATACTTATACACATCATGTCAGTCAGGCCCGTTAGCTCAGTTGGTTAGAGCGTCGTGCTAATAACGCGAAGGTCACGGGTTCGATCCCCCTACGGGCCAGATAATACTTTTACCAAATTGAACAGTTTGCAGTGGCGGAAATATTTAATGGTAAAAAAAAGAAATTTCACAAGGTTGAAAAAGTTATCTCTCCCCGACCGGGAATCGAACCCGGGCCTTCCACGTGACAGGCGGAGATCCTCACCACTAGACTATCGAGGAATTCTTATAAATCAGCCATTTTCTAGTCGCTACGTACGTATCACACTGATTGGAGACTTGAACAAAAGATGGGAGCGCCCGAGCAGGGGCTCGAACCCTGGACCGTTAGGTTAAAAGCCTAACGCTCTACCGACTGAGCTACCCGGGCATCATGCTATTCTAAAATTACAGTAACAAAATTGTCTCACCAGATGGCAGCAGCATTTTAGTTCATGGTAGGCTTGGTTTTCTCTCTGTTTATTTTTGGTTAAGTGCAACCTGAGTTGTATAGAATAAATCATCCCTCCATAATTTTCCTGTATTGTAGCATTTTGCATTTAGTATAAGTCACATTTTCCATGGTCAAATGTCTACGGCCATACCATGTTGAAAGCACCAGTTCTCGTCCGATCACTGAAGTTAAGCAACATTGGGCCAAGTTAGTACTTGGATGGGTGACCGCCTGGGAATACTTGGTGTCGTAGGCAAATCTTTTCATCCTTTTTTATAAGTTGAGAAAAAAAAAACAAAGTCTGAGAAATGTAAACCAGACAACTGCTTATGTTCATTTTTTACACCTAAAGCCCTTATACAATGCAACCACTATGATATAATGTGTAGTTACTGTTTTTGTCACCAGATGGCAGCTCTATTTAGTTCCCAGTTAGGCTTTGTTTTCTCCGTGTTAAGGCATGAGTTTTGGGTTGACAACTATTATTGTTCGATAAAATGATATCTTTTAGTATCACACATACCTATTTGGATTAATATTTTAGTTACTTTGTGCTTGTATTTTATGAAAATTAACTTTTCCGGTCGGACCTTTAACAAATATCAAAAATATATGATTGTCCAAGTAACTTTACATCATTGTCTAAAACGACCAAGCTAATATTGCTTGATTCACTTCTACAAGAGGTGTGTATCAGCTCTGCTTCGATGGTTCGCTCACCTTGAGTCCGCTCGGGTTGAGTGTCTGTCTTAGTCAGTCACAAACTTCTTTATTCAGGGTTAAAGAGAACCCACTAATTACTGAAACCAATCAAGAACTTAAAATCATTTACCGTAGATACCTGTACGTAATTTCTCTTGGTAATGCATTTTCCATTTAGTTTATGCCACATTTTCCTTTGATAAATGTCTACGGCCATACCATGTTGAAAGCACCAGTTCTCGTCTGATCACTGAAGTTAAGCAACATTGGGCCAAGTTAGTACTTGGATGGGTGACCGCCTGGGAATACTTGGTGTCGTAGGCTTTAACATTTTATCCATATTTCAAAATTTGTCTCTTTTTCTTCCTTGTCCGTAGATTCCTGTACTGTTGGACGTTTTGCATTCATTTCACGCCACATTTTCTCTTCGTAATGCATTTTGCATTTAATTGACGCCAAATTTTCCGTTGATATATGTCTACGGCCATACCATGTTGAAAGCACCAGTTCTCGTCCGATCACTGCAGTTAAGCAACATTGGGCCAAGTTAGTACTTGGATGGGTGACCGCCTGGGAATACTTGGTGTCGTAGGCAAATCTTTTCATCCTTTTTTATAAGTTGAGAAAAAAAAAACAAAGTCTGAGAAATGTAAACCAGACAACTGCTTATGTTCATTTTTTACACCTAAAGCCCTTATACAATGCAACCACTATGATATAATGTGTAGTTACTGTTTTTGTCACCAGATGGCAGCTCTATTTAGTTCCCAGTTAGGCTTTGTTTTCTCCGTGTTAAGGCATGAGTTTTGGGTTGACAACTATTATTGTTCGATAAAATGATATCTTTTAGTATAACACATACCTATTTGGATTAATATTTTAGTTACTTTGTGCTTGTATTTTATGAAAATTAACTTTTCCGGTCGGACCTTTAACAAATATCAAAAATATATGATTGTCCAAGTAACTTTACATCATTGTCTAAAACGACCAAGCTAATATTGCTTGATTCACTTCTACAAGAGGTGTGTATCAGCTCTGCTTCGATGGTTCGCTCACCTTGAGTCCGCTCGGGTTGAGTGTCTGTCTTAGTCAGTCACAAACTTCTTTATTCAGGGTTAAAGAGAACCCACTAATCACTGAAACCAATCAAGAACTTAAAATCATTTACCGTAGATACCTGTACGTAATTTCTCTTGGTAATGCATTTTCCATTTAGTTTATGCCACATTTTCCTTTGATAAATGTATACGGCCATACCATGTTGAAAGCACCAGTTCTCGTCTGATCACTGAAGTTAAGCAACATTGGGCCAAGTTAGTACTTGGATGGGTGACCGCCTGGGAATACTTGGTGTCGTAGGCTTTAACATTTTATCCATATTTCAAAATTTGTCTCTTTTTCTTCCTTGTCCGTAGATTCCTGTACTGTTGGACGTTTTGCATTCATTTCACGCCACATTTTCTCTTCGTAATGCATTTTGCATTTAATTGACGCCACATTTTCCGTTGATATATGTCTACGGCCATACCATGTTGAAAGCACCAGTTCTCGTCCGATCACTGCAGTTAAGCAACATTGGGCCAAGTTAGTACTTGGATGGGTGACCGCCTGGGAATACTTGGTGTCGTAGGCTCTAACATTTTATCCATATTTCAAATTTGTCTCTTTTTCTTTCTTGTCCAAGAGAAATTTCTAATCACTGAGAACATAAGGTGAAACCCAAGGGGATGTAGCTCAGATGGTAGAGCGCTCGCTTAGCATGCGAGAGGTACGGGGATCGATACCCCGCATCTCCAAGTATCATTTATCCCCCTACTACACAAGCACCAAACAAAAAAATAAACACTCAAAGAAAAACAAAAGTCTGAAAATTTAAACCAGTAAAACTTTAAACCTTTTTGTTGCATTAGAATGTTATTTAATAAACCAGAAGTTAGCCTTTGCTTAGAGTAAATGTCTACGGCCATACTATGTTGAAAGCACCAGTTCTCGTCTGATCACTGAAGTTAAGCAACATTGGGCCAAGTTAGTACTTGGATGGGTGACCGCCTGGGAATACTTGGTGTCGTAGGCTCAATATTTTTGGAATTTTGACCCAACCAATCCTAGCCCAAACCTGACTAAACCTCACACAAGTTTGAAAATCATGTTGTAACTTTATGTCTACGGCCATACCATGTTGAAAGCACCAGTTCTCGTCCGATCACTGAAGTTAAGCAACATTGGGCCAAGTTAGTACTTGGATGGGTGACCGCCTGGGAATACTTGGTGTCGTAAACTCTACATCTTTCTTTCTTATCTTGTCACTGAAAACAGAAAAGTTGTGTTAACGTAGAAAATAATTGCTGCAACGTCCAGGAATCGAACCCGGGCCGCCCGCGTGGCAGGCGAGCATTCTACCACTGAACCAACGTTGCTGGCATGCTCGTTGGCTATTCGTATAACACAACCCCTTGCTGAAAATCATTATTCAGAAATCTGTCAATTTATAACCCAAATACAGATTGATATAGCTTTACACCTGAACGATGAATATGACTTGCTGTAAGTAGACTTTGGCAGTAGGTAAGGACTTTCTTCAGCCCGGCAAGACAATATCTGAGTGATCCTTGGTTCACTTGTACACACCTTTTAGTGAAGTGAATCAAGCAAGTATAGCTTGGTCAGTTTAGACAAATGGTAACTGCAATTTTAGTTATTCCTACCGTAGGCTATTTGTCATTTGTCATATATTTTGTGGTAAACACATCCTGACATCCTGTCCCTACATGCCTGTTGTAATATGTTTCTTTAAGTGGGCTCTCTCATGGAAAGCCTTCAGATAAATTGGATGTAATTCCAATATGATCCACTTACACGGAAATCTTTAGTAAAAGGCGAAAGATTTATTCGTGCTGTAGGTAGATCCTGGACATGCTCAAACAACACAAATAGCTCCATATCCTTGGCAGCTGTTAGGCTTGTTCCATTGACCAATCTAATGTAGTTGTCAGCAAAGACATGTAGAGATTGTGTCAAAGTTCAGCTTATTCACCAAAAAAAACACAAGCCCCTAGAATAACTTGAGGCAGAAAATTATCCATTAAATGACATTCAACTTTAGGGGTTTGCACCACCTAGCATTAAAACATTGAACTACATAAAGGAAGTGGAGCCATTGTGCTTTTGGCAGCATGCTTGTTGACTTGTGCAAACTTGATACAGGTTGTACACAATGTATTGAGTGGTCCAGTTTAGAAGTGGGGACAAGTGGGCCGATCCTGGTGGTACTGCAATACCAGGCCAACCCGTGATAAGGCTGGAGCAAGCTCCAAGTCCTCATCCCCTAACAAAAATGAGTTTAATATCAAAGGGGACACATGGTCCCCGTATCAGATATTAAGCTGATAAGAACAGATACTACACTTTGATCTTAGCCAAAAGGCCGAGAAGCGATGCCAAAGAATAGTTCCAGTATACTACCTTAGAGTCATAACCTGACTATGGTACTGTCTGGCAAAAGATTGGCATGCAGGCTGCCTAATCATTGTTAGAGAGAGTATAGTCAATCTGCCTAGTTCAAAGCAAAGACTTTACTTTAAATTGGGCTTCGATAGAAGCCTTTTTCTGGCCAACTACACAAAGTTTAGCAATTCCTGGTGTGTAAAATTTGAACTAGATGGTTAAGTTAAACATTCTAATTCTGTTGTCTGTTCTGCATTTATTAGGGGATGCGCGAACGCAGTCCCCAACTACCAAAAATTGTGCGTTCGAGTTACCCACATTTGGGGTAATCGTAGGGGTCAGCCATGCCTGAGTGCAATGGCACAGCCTCACCCTAGAGGAACCACCTTAGTGATCATGGTTAACCTCCACGCCAGGTAAGTATGAGGGAAAGAGTCGATTTCAGTGTATGGGTGACAAAGACTATAGATATTTTGCTGACCAGCTCCACGACTTTACACAAAACATGATTCAGTTGAAGTGTCCCCTCAGAAATGCTATATTTATACTTTTTCAAATAGTTGGTGACATACTTTGTTGATGAAACCTTCGGTAGGAGGTCTTCCATTGAAACAAATGCGACACCTAGAGGCCAAATTATTGACTACATAATATACATGTTTGCTACTTCACAGGTTATGCATTCCTATTGTAGATAGTGAGCTATCATCAGCTCTGACAGAAATAGCATTACAGTTCACACTGCAACCACTGGATCTATACACACCTCTTAGTGAAGTGAATCAAGCAAATTTAGCTTGGTCAGTTTAGACAATTACAAGATGCAAACTGTCACTTGTTATAACAAGATTACCAAGAGTTAGCACTGGTCGCAACGCAACAAACCATACAGAAGGATGGTATGGTAATATCCACATTATAATGTGAAAATGCCTTGCCAAATGTCTACGGCCATACCATGTTGAAAGCACCAGTTCTCGTCCGATCACTGAAGTTAAGCAACATTGGGCCAAGTTAGTACTTGGATGGGTGACCGCCTGGGAATACTTGGTGTCGTAGACCTAACATTTTTGGAATTTTGACCCAAACAATCCTAGCCCAAACCTAACTAAACCCCACACAATTAATGTCTACGGCCATACCATGTTGAAAGCACCAGTTCTCGTCCGATCACTGAAGTTAAGCAACATTGGGCCAAGTTAGTACTTGGATGGGTGACCGCCTGGGAATACTTGGTGTCGTAGGCTTATCCTTTTTTCAAAAATTGCCTCAAAAAAGTTGTGATACTGTAGAAAATGATTGCTGCAACGTCCGGGAATCGAACCCGGGCCGCCCGCGTGGCAGGCGAGCATTCTACCACTGAACCAACGTTGCTGGCTTGCTCTCATGATATTCGTGTAGTTAGTTTTTGTGTACCTATTGCAAAGACCAACCATACAAAGTGCAGAGCCCTGGCAGCCAACATAGCCCGGCTAGCTCAGTCGGTAGAGCATGAGACTCTTAATCTCAGGGTCGTGGGTTCGAGCCCCACGTTGGGCGAATTTTTTTTTAAATGGAACAGTTTTTAAAAATATATTTGAATTTGTTTCGTGATATACTGACAATAGGGTAATTCAGGCGCCATGGCTTAGTTGGTTAAAGCGCCTGTCTCGTAAACAGGAGATCCCGAGTTCGACTCTCGGTGGTGCCTTGATCCTTTTATTACTACTATCCATGGCTACACATACATAGGGTAAAGATTTGCAAAAATGCCGCGACCCGGGATCGAACCGGGGACCTTTAGATCTTCAGTCTAACGCTCTCCCAACTGAGCTATCACGGCTAGTTAAAATGATGTTGCTTATCTTGGTCAAGATGGAAAAAAGATCACTTTTACATGACTCTAAAAAGTTTAGGTCCTACCGAGATTTGAACTCGGATCGCTGGATTCAGAGTCCAGAGTGCTAACCATTACACCATAGGACCTTGATGCAGATCCAAACTCCAAAGGGTAAAAAAAAATTTTGTATAAAAAGAAAAGAAAAAAAACCTTATGTAATGGTTCCTGCCGGGATCGAACCGGCGACCTTGTCCGTGTGAAGGACACGTGATAACCACTACACTAAGGAACCATTGTCAACTAAGAAACCAAGCCAAGATACATAACAAACAGACATAAAATGTGCAACTACAAAGCCACGTCATTAAGTTAAGCCAGGTCTCGTGGCGCAACGGATAACGCGTCTGACTACGGATCAGAAGATTGCAGGTTCGAATCCTGCCGAGATCGAAAATTTTAAAGATTCGTTTGGCTATTAAAGAAAATTGCTATAAAATAAGTCGCCCCCGGGTGGGCTCGAACCACCAACCTTTCGGTTAACAGCCGAACGCGCTAGCCGATTGCGCCACGGAGGCTGATACAAGCTAATAACATTACATTATTTTTAATATTATTCTATGGAGCCTTAAAATATAAAAACAAAAAAAGATTGGTTTACTTATGTTGGTAGGGCTAATTACCACCGAACACTCATTAGCGCGGTCCGACTACTGACCGACACGGAAGCTCTTGGCTGCTGGGTTTCCCCTCTGGCCCAATCCGCCCCTCATTAAGCAACCTGATCACCTAGGACTCCCCCTAGGTGGCCATGTTGATGCCAGGCTTAGTGCGGACGCCAATTCAACGTGTTTCAATGGTAACCAGGCGTTCCCTGCCTCAAACCATCCCAAACTCTGACCTCCCAGTAGCAGGATTACAGAACCTCGCCACGGTTCCAGTCAACAATCATATCAATTTCTGTCACAATGTACCAGTTGAATTGCAATTTTTTTCATGTTTAATTTTGGGTATAATTACGCCAGCTTCCGTTATGGTCTAGTGGTTAGGATAGCTGGCTCTCACCCAGCAGGCCCGGGTTCGATTCCCGGTAACGGAAAAATACATTTTGTCGAACCCCCAAGTAATTATATCAACATCCCCGATCCAAAAAAAAAAGGAGATAAAAAAGATAGAGAATTGGATATTTCTAAGTTTTTACTTTTCAGCCAGGGTGACACCAAGCCTGCGTGGCCTAATGGATAAGGCGTCGGTCTCCTAAACCGAAGATTGCGAGTTCGAGTCTCGCCGTGGGTAACATTATCTTTTTAGCAAAAGTTGTTTTGGTTGCAGTGCTTCCAAGGTTTCTTGAAGGCAGTGTAGTAGCAAATATGGAAAGTGAAAGCAAGCTGCTCTAGTGGCGCAATCGGTTAGCGCACGGTACTTATAGACAGTACAACAAGTTATGCCGGGGTTGTGAGTTCGAGCCTCACCTAGAGCAAGCACTTTTTCAACCCTTAAACCTGGCAGGGTCTTCCACGAAAAGAGCAAAAATAAATTTTTTTTTACTTAATCAAAGCATTTTATCTTACCAAAATACTAAAATATTCTCTAGCAGTACCTCATAATATCAAATACAGGTACTGTGGTTCGATTTCAAAAATTTTTTGTAACTATGCTTTACTAACCAACAATCAATCAAGGAAAAAAGTTTGTTAAAGAATATAGATAGATTGGTATTTTCTTTTTACTACTGTTTTAAATCTATCAAGTTAATAACAAATTCGATAAAATTGACTGAATAACCATATAAATGTATAAAGATTTGTGATTTAAATTATGCCATGAAAAATCCTCCAATGTGTTTTGTAAAAATCTTTGAAACTTTTGATTTCATTGTTTATGTATGTACACTCAAGAATGATGAATCTTATCTGATCTAGAAAGGCAGAAGGATACTAAATTGTAATTGTAATTCATAGTAACCGAGTTATTACTAAAATAAATTTTTGACAGCTGTGGGATTCGAACCCACGCCCTTGCGGACTGGTGCCTAAAACCAGCGCCTTAGACCACTCGGCCAAACTGCCTGTTGTGCTGGCAGTTGTGCGAATAAGAAAAATTGTTTCTTAAGTTTTTTTTTCAGCCTTACTGTGTAAAAGCATCAAACACCTAAAAAAAAATTTGTTTTTCCAGTGAGTGATTTTACAAAATTAACTGCCTCCAGAGAGGATTGAACTCTCGACCCCTGGTTTACAAGACCAGTGCTCTGCCACTGAGCTATAGAGGCTTGCCTGTTCACGTGGCACAATTTAAACCTAGCCTAACCTAGCCTAACCTAACCTAACCTAAGCCATTGCGGTTGGCACCTTGTGTTAAAGACTTTGAAATTGCTAAAAGATTCATTTGAGTATTAGTCAGCTCATGCATTCAACAGGGGGATGTAGCTCAGTGGTAGAGCGCATGCTTTGCATGTATGAGGCCCCGGGTTCGATCCCCGGCATCTCCAATTATCAATGATTTTTGTTATTTCTTTGAAGTTGTCTGTTGTTCAAAATGAGTACTTTAGTGAAAAAATATTTGTATGGGGTTATGCGGACACAAAAATGTGGAACGCTTCACGATTTTGCGTGTCATCCTTGCGCAGGGGCCATGCTAATCTTCTCTGTATCGTTCCAATTTTAGTATATGTACTGCCGAAGCAAGTACATTTGAGAATAGAATTTAGTTGTCCATAAAGATCAGCATTTGTTACACAAATTGCAAAAAAACAATTCTGTTGACCCTGACGTGATTTGAACACGCAGCCTTCTGATCTGGAGTCAGACGCGCTACCGTTGCGCCACAGAGTCAGATGTTTGAATTGCTGCAACTTTGAATTCATGCAAAACTAAAGGAAAGTCTTTTTTTCCCTTTTTTCTATCCACTATACAATGCAAGCGACCAATAGAAAAAAGGCGCTGCTTTCGTCCGGCCCCTATGATGGAGACCAGGGGTCGTAGCTCAGCTGGTAGAGCGTCTGATTCGCATTTAGAAGGTCTCGGGTTCAAATCCCGACGACTCCAAATTTTTTTTCTTTTCAATTTTCAAAAGTATTAGGCAAAACCATGGGCTTGACCATTTTTGCAAAACCAGAAAGTTACCTTGCAACTCACATGGCCTTCCTGGTATAGTGTTAAAATAAGTCTTTTGTCAGGTGTGGGGTTCGAACCCACGCAATCTTACGATTATGAGAGCTTAAATCTCACGCCTTAGACCACTCGGCCAACCTGACAGGTTGCCACAATGCGGCACTCATTGCAAAACGCATGAAATCACGACTGACAAGCACTGATTTAGCAAAGCTCCACAAAATAATTCTCGCGACGAAGATGGGATTCGAACCCACGCGGGCAGAGCCCATTGGATTAGCAGTCCAACGCCTTAACCACTCGGCCACCTCGTCTGTGAAAGAGATTAAGCTAGATTACTTGCAAAGCATACATAACAACAACAACAACAAACACAAAAACAACAAAGTAAATATTGCATCACTCGTGTCAAAAGACTTCCCACGCCGGGAGTTGAACCCGGGCCTCCTGGGTGAAAGCCAGATATCCTAGCCGTTAGACCACGTGGGATTCTGTTTCCGTCCGGGATCGAACCGGAGACCTTCTGCGTGTTAGGCAGATGTGATAACCGCTACACCACGGAAACTTGTTACATCAGATAGACAGCTTTATTGCCATAATTTTTTTCTTTAAACTCCTGACTAAAGTGTGCTAGTTACTAGGCAAAAATGTATTTGTGGTTTTCACTTTTGAGTACATTATAGTCCTGTACAATAAGCGTCAGTGGTATAGTGGTGAGCATAGCTGCCTTCCAAGCAGTTGACCCGGGTTCGATTCCCGGCTGACGCATTTTCATCTGTGTTGCCTAGGAGTACATTTTTGTACATTTAAAAAGTGTAGTAATCCTATATTGCCAACAAGCCTCCGTAGCGCAGTAGGCAGCGCGTCAGTCTCATAATCTGAAGGCCGTGAGTTCGAGCCTCACCGGGGGCAGGCAAACATTTTTTCATCTCCTGGTTGTGTTTTGAAAAAATGTGAAAAAATAGTTTTGTCAGAAGTGGGATTCGAACCCACGCCCTCATCGAGGACCAGAATTCTCACATCCACTCTCTATCAGAGAGCAAGGAAGTTGTCCTTGAGTCTGGCGCCTTAGACCACTCGGCCATCCTGACTGTTAATAAAGTGTTCACGGATTAAGAAATCCCATGTTTTGATAAGCCAAAAAGGTTAGCCAAAATGCAATGTTAGCATCCCATCTGGGGATCGAACCCAGGACCTTTGGATTAGAAGTCCAACGCGCTATCCTCTGCGCTAATGGGACTTGGTTAGAGAAAAGAAAATAGTAGCATTTGTTGACAGAAAACATTATGGAAGGCAAGAAAAAGAAAATCAAGTAGAGAAGAAAAAAAGTATGTAGTTTTTGTATTGTGCTTATACTTATACACATCATGTCAGTCAGGCCCGTTAGCTCAGTTGGTTAGAGCGTCGTGCTAATAACGCGAAGGTCACGGGTTCGATCCCCCTACGGGCCAGATAATACTTTTACCAAATTGAACAGTTTGCAGTGGCGGAAATATTTAATGGTAAAAAAAAGAAATTTCACAAGGTTGAAAAAGTTATCTCTCCCCGACCGGGAATCGAACCCGGGCCTTCCACGTGACAGGCGGAGATCCTCACCACTAGACTATCGAGGAATTCTTATAAATCAGCCATTTTCTAGTCGCTACGTACGTATCACACTGATTGGAGACTTGAACAAAAGATGGGAGCGCCCGAGCAGGGGCTCGAACCCTGGACCGTTAGGTTAAAAGCCTAACGCTCTACCGACTGAGCTACCCGGGCATCATGCTATTCTAAAATTACAGTAACAAAATTGTCTCACCAGATGGCAGCAGCATTTTAGTTCATGGTAGGCTTGGTTTTCTCTCTGTTTATTTTTGGTTAAGTGCAACCTGAGTTGTATAGAATAAATCATCCCTCCATAATTTTCCTGTATTGTAGCATTTTGCATTTAGTATAAGTCACATTTTCCATGGTCAAATGTCTACGGCCATACCATGTTGAAAGCACCAGTTCTCGTCCGATCACTGAAGTTAAGCAACATTGGGCCAAGTTAGTACTTGGATGGGTGACCGCCTGGGAATACTTGGTGTCGTAGGCAAATCTTTTCATCCTTTTTTATAAGTTGAGAAAAAAAAAACAAAGTCTGAGAAATGTAAACCAGACAACTGCTTATGTTCATTTTTTACACCTAAAGCCCTTATACAATGCAACCACTATGATATAATGTGTAGTTACTGTTTTTGTCACCAGATGGCAGCTCTATTTAGTTCCCAGTTAGGCTTTGTTTTCTCCGTGTTAAGGCATGAGTTTTGGGTTGACAACTATTATTGTTCGATAAAATGATATCTTTTAGTATCACACATACCTATTTGGATTAATATTTTAGTTACTTTGTGCTTGTATTTTATGAAAATTAACTTTTCCGGTCGGACCTTTAACAAATATCAAAAATATATGATTGTCCAAGTAACTTTACATCATTGTCTAAAACGACCAAGCTAATATTGCTTGATTCACTTCTACAAGAGGTGTGTATCAGCTCTGCTTCGATGGTTCGCTCACCTTGAGTCCGCTCGGGTTGAGTGTCTGTCTTAGTCAGTCACAAACTTCTTTATTCAGGGTTAAAGAGAACCCACTAATTACTGAAACCAATCAAGAACTTAAAATCATTTACCGTAGATACCTGTACGTAATTTCTCTTGGTAATGCATTTTCCATTTAGTTTATGCCACATTTTCCTTTGATAAATGTCTACGGCCATACCATGTTGAAAGCACCAGTTCTCGTCTGATCACTGAAGTTAAGCAACATTGGGCCAAGTTAGTACTTGGATGGGTGACCGCCTGGGAATACTTGGTGTCGTAGGCTTTAACATTTTATCCATATTTCAAAATTTGTCTCTTTTTCTTCCTTGTCCGTAGATTCCTGTACTGTTGGACGTTTTGCATTCATTTCACGCCACATTTTCTCTTCGTAATGCATTTTGCATTTAATTGACGCCAAATTTTCCGTTGATATATGTCTACGGCCATACCATGTTGAAAGCACCAGTTCTCGTCCGATCACTGCAGTTAAGCAACATTGGGCCAAGTTAGTACTTGGATGGGTGACCGCCTGGGAATACTTGGTGTCGTAGGCAAATCTTTTCATCCTTTTTTATAAGTTGAGAAAAAAAAAACAAAGTCTGAGAAATGTAAACCAGACAACTGCTTATGTTCATTTTTTACACCTAAAGCCCTTATACAATGCAACCACTATGATATAATGTGTAGTTACTGTTTTTGTCACCAGATGGCAGCTCTATTTAGTTCCCAGTTAGGCTTTGTTTTCTCCGTGTTAAGGCATGAGTTTTGGGTTGACAACTATTATTGTTCGATAAAATGATATCTTTTAGTATAACACATACCTATTTGGATTAATATTTTAGTTACTTTGTGCTTGTATTTTATGAAAATTAACTTTTCCGGTCGGACCTTTAACAAATATCAAAAATATATGATTGTCCAAGTAACTTTACATCATTGTCTAAAACGACCAAGCTAATATTGCTTGATTCACTTCTACAAGAGGTGTGTATCAGCTCTGCTTCGATGGTTCGCTCACCTTGAGTCCGCTCGGGTTGAGTGTCTGTCTTAGTCAGTCACAAACTTCTTTATTCAGGGTTAAAGAGAACCCACTAATCACTGAAACCAATCAAGAACTTAAAATCATTTACCGTAGATACCTGTACGTAATTTCTCTTGGTAATGCATTTTCCATTTAGTTTATGCCACATTTTCCTTTGATAAATGTATACGGCCATACCATGTTGAAAGCACCAGTTCTCGTCTGATCACTGAAGTTAAGCAACATTGGGCCAAGTTAGTACTTGGATGGGTGACCGCCTGGGAATACTTG
>NC_137274.1:185000-252500 GCF_053477335.1 Acartia tonsa | reverse complement strand
GTAACGGAAAAATACATTTTGTCGAACCCCCAAGTAATTATATCAACATCCCCGATCCAAAAAAAAAAGGAGATAAAAAAGATAGAGAATTGGATATTTCTAAGTTTTTACTTTTCAGCCAGGGTGACACCAAGCCTGCGTGGCCTAATGGATAAGGCGTCGGTCTCCTAAACCGAAGATTGCGAGTTCGAGTCTCGCCGTGGGTAACATTATCTTTTTAGCAAAAGTTGTTTTGGTTGCAGTGCTTCCAAGGTTTCTTGAAGGCAGTGTAGTAGCAAATATGGAAAGTGAAAGCAAGCTGCTCTAGTGGCGCAATCGGTTAGCGCACGGTACTTATAGACAGTACAACAAGTTATGCCGGGGTTGTGAGTTCGAGCCTCACCTAGAGCAAGCACTTTTTCAACCCTTAAACCTGGCAGGGTCTTCCACGAAAAGAGCAAAAATAAATTTTTTTTTACTTAATCAAAGCATTTTATCTTACCAAAATACTAAAATATTCTCTAGCAGTACCTCATAATATCAAATACAGGTACTGTGGTTCGATTTCAAAAATTTTTTGTAACTATGCTTTACTAACCAACAATCAATCAAGGAAAAAAGTTTGTTAAAGAATATAGATAGATTGGTATTTTCTTTTTACTACTGTTTTAAATCTATCAAGTTAATAACAAATTCGATAAAATTGACTGAATAACCATATAAATGTATAAAGATTTGTGATTTAAATTATGCCATGAAAAATCCTCCAATGTGTTTTGTAAAAATCTTTGAAACTTTTGATTTCATTGTTTATGTATGTACACTCAAGAATGATGAATCTTATCTGATCTAGAAAGGCAGAAGGATACTAAATTGTAATTGTAATTCATAGTAACCGAGTTATTACTAAAATAAATTTTTGACAGCTGTGGGATTCGAACCCACGCCCTTGCGGACTGGTGCCTAAAACCAGCGCCTTAGACCACTCGGCCAAACTGCCTGTTGTGCTGGCAGTTGTGCGAATAAGAAAAATTGTTTCTTAAGTTTTTTTTTCAGCCTTACTGTGTAAAAGCATCAAACACCTAAAAAAAAATTTGTTTTTCCAGTGAGTGATTTTACAAAATTAACTGCCTCCAGAGAGGATTGAACTCTCGACCCCTGGTTTACAAGACCAGTGCTCTGCCACTGAGCTATAGAGGCTTGCCTGTTCACGTGGCACAATTTAAACCTAGCCTAACCTAGCCTAACCTAACCTAACCTAAGCCATTGCGGTTGGCACCTTGTGTTAAAGACTTTGAAATTGCTAAAAGATTCATTTGAGTATTAGTCAGCTCATGCATTCAACAGGGGGATGTAGCTCAGTGGTAGAGCGCATGCTTTGCATGTATGAGGCCCCGGGTTCGATCCCCGGCATCTCCAATTATCAATGATTTTTGTTATTTCTTTGAAGTTGTCTGTTGTTCAAAATGAGTACTTTAGTGAAAAAATATTTGTATGGGGTTATGCGGACACAAAAATGTGGAACGCTTCACGATTTTGCGTGTCATCCTTGCGCAGGGGCCATGCTAATCTTCTCTGTATCGTTCCAATTTTAGTATATGTACTGCCGAAGCAAGTACATTTGAGAATAGAATTTAGTTGTCCATAAAGATCAGCATTTGTTACACAAATTGCAAAAAAACAATTCTGTTGACCCTGACGTGATTTGAACACGCAGCCTTCTGATCTGGAGTCAGACGCGCTACCGTTGCGCCACAGAGTCAGATGTTTGAATTGCTGCAACTTTGAATTCATGCAAAACTAAAGGAAAGTCTTTTTTTCCCTTTTTTCTATCCACTATACAATGCAAGCGACCAATAGAAAAAAGGCGCTGCTTTCGTCCGGCCCCTATGATGGAGACCAGGGGTCGTAGCTCAGCTGGTAGAGCGTCTGATTCGCATTTAGAAGGTCTCGGGTTCAAATCCCGACGACTCCAAATTTTTTTTCTTTTCAATTTTCAAAAGTATTAGGCAAAACCATGGGCTTGACCGGGAGTTGAACCCGGGACCTCTCGCACCCGAAGCGAGAATCATCATTATAAAGACCGAAGAGCCTTAATTATTTCTTACATTACTTAAATTTAACCCCAATTTTTCATGTTTGTTGTAAAATTTCCTTAATTCTCAACAATCAATTGCATAGAGGGGTAAGGCATCATTCACACACACATACACACACACATACACACACACATACACACACACAGTATGTAAGGTATTCAACATTATTAACGGCCGATATGCGGCTCACGCTAACAATGTCTCGTAACCTACACACACCCACATGGTGTGGGTTAATCAACATCATTAACGGCCGATATGCGGCTCACGCTAACATGTTTCATAACCTACCCACGGGGATTTGAACCTACGACCTTTCCGTAGGTTTTACACCGTCCTTACCACTAAGCTTTTAGTTCAGAGAGTCGGGCTGAGCACACGCATTTAGCAAGCTCTCCCCCGCCCTACCCCATGTGTTAAGCTCAGTTCTACCTTCCCCCTCTCTCTCAACTAGTTCCCCTCTCCCCACTGCCCGTGGTCACTCCGCAGTTGGAGGAAAGGGAAGACACTGTAGCCAGAGGGCACCTCGTATTTAGGCCTGGCAATGTGTATGTGTTAACGTATCGGTCAATTGTTAACACAAAAAAAGTGAAAATAAAACATTAATGAATTAAAAGTTTTTTTTTAACTTATGTGTAACCTAATCGCTTTAACTTAATGAACAATTTTTGGTGAAAACACTCTCAAATTTTTTTTTGATAATTTTATGATAATTTATCGGTCTGGCAACATTTTTACCGGCGCAAAGTACTCCCGACAAATAAGCTCTCCCATTGGCTAACATTTTTTCGCGTCCCACCATTGGTCAGCTGACCCACACTCACTCAGCACCCTCGGTTCCGCCATCTTCACTTCATCATGGCCTGTAGTACGTGTGACAACCCAGAATATTGGTCAAAGTTTAAAACAAATTTGGACGCTGCTTTGGATGTTAAGTTTAAAGAATACGATGCGAATATAGCTAAGGTAAGGGATGAGCTTATTCATAGTACTTTTGCCAGTCATAAAACCGAAATAAACGATATTAAATTGAGAGTCTCAGATTTAAATGTTAAAATTCAATCTATCGAAGGTATAGAAAATTTCGTAGATGCTAAATCTGTTGCAAGTGAACAAAAAGCGATTAGGACCACGATTACACAACAAAAAGACTATTTAAACTCTATTGAATCGTCGAGAGAAAATTTCGTCAAATTTCAACTTCTACAAAACTCGATAAGAGAGCAAAGGTGCCGCGATTGGAGTTGTAGAATAGTGAATTTTCAGCAGCCGTGGAGCCGTGAAAATATTACAGAGTTTATCATATTTAGAAACATTATAAGGCCCACCCTTGAAGCCGCTCTTAAACGTGGAGAATTAGAATATATTCCCTCACATTTTTGTGATATCGTCGAGCGTGCCCATATGCTCCCATATACAAAGGGCCAGATCCCCGTTTTTATTTTTCGTTTTATGTCTAGATCCTACCTCGACGCGTGGATGAACAATAAGAAGGCTGTGCTTGACCGTTACAACGCCGAGATCAAGAGGTTCAATCCCAGGAACAACGCGTCACCGGTCCCGTTCTTCCCCAATAGGTTAGTCCAGGCGAAGCAAGATATGTCCGACCTCAACAGGAAGACCATGACCTTTGTGTATGCCACAAACCAGATTTCGAGGGCCAAAGTCGCTGGCCAACATGTCCAATTTCAGCTCAAGAACGGCAGCCGCTGGATACGCTGCCTTAACCCGTTTGGCAAAGACCTGAAGGAAATGGCCCAACCCATACCTGGAAGCGAGGATTTTTTTCTGTCAGAGGCACCGCCTATCCTTTGTTTCAACAAGCTAGCGCCTGAGGAAAGGAAAACATTCTTCTCTAATCAGGCTGACTTAACAGAGGATGACTTCCCAAGACAGTTTAGTACGATCACAGCCCACCCTTCCAGCACGATTCAACATAATTTAACGTCTGCCCCTGCCCCAGCTCTTGGGGACCTAGCTGTGTTCCCTCCCATAGACTCTGCCGCAACCGTCGCAACCGCCGCACATACAGCCGTTGCACCAGCCGCACAGCCCACACAGTCAGTACCTGCCGCCGTCGCATCCGCAGCCGCCGCTACAGCTGATTTCACTGCCGCACCTGCCGCCGCGCTCACCGCCGCACCTGCCGCCGTGACCGCCGCCGCATCTGCCGCCACGTCTGCCGCACTTGCCGCCGTGTCTGTCGCCGTACCTGCGGCATCTATTGCCGTACCTACCGCCACACACACCGCCGCACTTGCCGCCACGTCTGCCGCATCTGCCGCATCTACACCTGTCGTTGACTCAGCACCTTCCGTACCTGTTGCCCCTGTCGTTGACTCAGCACCTTCTGTACCTGTTGCCCCTGTCGTTGACTCAGCACCTTCTGATCCTGTGGCCACGAGGGCCAAAGCTAGAGACACCGCCAACAAAGCTAAGCAAAGCAAAGCTACAAAGGCGGTAATCACATCATGAGGTTAAGTATCTTATACGTCGGAAAAAAAGGTACTTAACAAAATTATTATCATCATTTTTAAATTCATTTACAAAGTGATTTATTTCGAAAAACTTAATGTTTATATCCACGTAAACTCTATATTATTATAATATTAATATTAAATATTACCCAACTTGTTAGAACGCCAACATAGCATATTAATTTCAATCTATTTTTCTTATTTTTCTGCTGATTAGCATATAAAATACTTGGAACTTGTATGAAAATGAGTAGGGGGAACTAAACTAGCTTGAAATGTGTTGCCACCCCCAACACACACATAAACTAAACGCTATCGGAATAACCATAGTAAATATGGTAATTTTTTTCGCTTTAACGATAATATATTGTATATTACCTATTTTTATTTGTCCACTAATATCTACTGTGTTTCAGATGTCCATACTTGATGTTAAGACGATTCCTCCTGCGGTGCTCCTGGACCAGCTCTGCTATGACAAACCTCCCTAATGATCAGATTAACCAGGATTACGGTAACTTAAACGATAACATTGGTCTAAATCTTATGAATCCGATTTACGGCGACTACTTTAACGATTTTGAGAACGAATTCGGAATAAATTGCGTTTTTTCAAGTGAACAAGGTATCGTACAGAAACTGAAAACATTCAATGAAAACCTTCTCAATATTTTTAGTATTAATTGTCAGTCATTACATTCTAAATACAATGATATTGTCTCCACTGTAGACTTCTTTAGACAACATGATATCCACTTAAATGTTCTGTGTTTTCAAGAATTATGGCTGAATAAGGATGTAAATATGGATTGCTATGGAATTAATAATTACGATTGGCATGTTAAACTCCGCACAAAAAGTAGGGGGGGAGGGGTGGGTATTCTAGTAAGCAAATATTATAAAGTAGATAAACTATTTGATAAATTTTCATTTAAAGAAAATATTCTTGAATCTATTTGCTTAAAAATTTCCCACAATGGACTAAAGTTTTGCTTACTAAACTGTTATCGGCCACCCAATCAGAGTAGTGCTGAAATAGAAGAATTTTTTGAACTTTTTTTGGACCTGATTGATAGAATAGCAGCTTTAAGCATACCATACTTCATTGTAGGAGATTTCAATTTTGATCTTTTCAAAATAAATAATATAAATAGCAACTCCATGAGAATTATTGAGTCTTTTTCCTTTAACGGTATCATAAATACCGTTACCAGAGCTACTAGAGTAACTAGAACCACTGCAACCCTTCTTGATTTATTCGGGGTAGGTAACTTTATTCAAAACCTAATGTCTTCCTTTGTCTTAACTTCAAAAATCTCCGATCACTTGCCAATTATTAATTCATTCCGAATAGACAGAGTAAATAAACCCAAACCTCCAGATTTCTTTGAAAAAAGAGAATTGAATGATGAAAACTTTGATGCCTTAAACTATGCACTCTACCACACTAACTGGAATCACGTTTTAAACCAAGACAACACAAACATTGCTTATGATAACTTTATTTCAACCTTTTTGAGACTTTATAATGAAAAGTGTCCAGTTAGAAAAAAACGAAAAAACAAACGTACCCAGCCTCAGCAGCCTTTCATGTCAGACTTTTTATTGCGTTGTAGATTGCATAGAGATATTTTGTACAGCAACTTTTTAAAAGACAAAACAATTGAAAATGAAAGTATTTACAATGCCTATAGGAATAATTACAATAGGCAAGTGAGAAGAGCAAAGATTGAATATTACAGACAACAAATAAGAGATGCAAACGGGGATGGGAAAAAACTCTGGAAAACCCTAAAGGAAGTCATTGGGTTTAGTAAATCTTCCCCTGAGTGCACATACCTTCAAGTAGGCCCAAACAAAATTGAAAATGACCAAGAAATAGCTAATGAATTTAATCGTTATTTTAGTCAGATTGGGTCTTCCCTAAGGCCTGAAATTCCTTCCACCCCCAAAAATTTCTTTGAATATTTACCACCCCCATGTCAAGATTCCCTCTTCTTTGAGCCATTGTACCCCTTCAAGGTTATTAATATCATTCGTAGTATTAAACCTAAGCGTTCCACAGACATAAATGATGTCTCGATGTATGTTCTGTCTCGCTGTGCTGATACCATTGCCACTCCCTTAACACATGTTTATAATTTATCACTTCAAAATGGCACTTTTCCTGAAAAAATGAAAACTTCCAAAATAGTTGTCCTTCACAAATCAGGTTCACTCAGCGAGGCAGATAATCATCGAGGAATTTCACTCATTGACAACTTTTCCAAGCCCATTGAAAAATATGTCTGTGAAACGCTGGTTAAGTTCTTGGAAGATCGGTCTTTTTTTAGCAACCGCCAGTTTGGCTTCATGAAAGGAATCTCAACCTTTCACAATGTATTGAACTTAAGCACATTGATCACCCAAGCACTCAGTCGAGACACTTCCTGTATGGCCATATTTTTGGACATAAGGAAGTGTTTCGACATGATAAATAGGGACATCCTTTTTAGCAAACTGGAGAATTCAGGGATAAGGGGGGTTGCACTTGATTGGTTCCGTAGTTATTATGCAAATAGGAAACAGCGTGTATATTTTAAGGGCCTTTTCTCCTCCACAATTGAATTCATTATCATTGGCGTACTTCAGGGGTCAGTCCTGGGACCAATTCTTTTTTTGATTTTTATCAATGACCTTGTTTCATGCAGTGAAGAGATCCTAATCAATCTCTTTGCTGATGACGCAGTGGGCTTCATTGAAAAGCAGAATATTATACAATTGATCAACCTTGCAAAGGAGCTTGTCCCCAGACTGACCCAATGGTACAATGCCAATAAACTTCTTATTCACCCCCGCAAGACCAAATGTATGGTCTTTTCCTCCCCCCGTGAGATACTCACCCCCGCTGAGCTCGCCGCTAAGACCAACTTTGAAGTCTATGTAAACATGAATAATCATAACGAAAATGATGAGTCAAAAATCACTAAGTTGGATCTTGTGAGCGGTACCAATGAGGGTAGTATCAAACACTTGGGAATTCAATTGGACGAGAAAATGAAGTTTTCTTATCATCTTGAAAAAGTCTATAGCAAAGTCTCTAAAATAATTTATAGTATGAAAGTAATGCGTCATTTGTTGGACAAGAAACACTTAAAGCTACTCTATTCTTCTTATATTAAGTCGAATATCGAATATTGTTGTCTCCTGTTCACTGCCTGTCCTATGTATCTGTTAGCACCAATCATTAAGTTGCAGAAGCAAGCCATTAGAATAATCGAAAATTTACCTAGCAGAGCTCACACAGCTGAATTCTTTAAATCTAATGGCATACTTCCATTTAACCTGTTAATTGAATTCAATGTTTGTAAATTTATGCACGCCTATAAATTAGGCAATTTTCCCAAAATTTTCGAAAACACCTGGAATTTTGTTCAAGACAGACATACGTATGGCACTAGGAACAGGAACAACTTTGCTTACGAACCGGGCACCAATAGAAACTTTCTCCTGCACGCCCCTCTTAACTCTTTCCCAACTATATTCAACAACCTTCCACTTGAAATTAAACTAATTGATAATAAAAATATTTTTAAGAAAAAATGTTTTACTTATTACCTAAACAAGATTGAGTTTTAAAAAAGCAAATATTTTAAAAAAGCAAATATTTTATTTTTGAAATTAAACTGATTGATAATAAAATTATTCTCAAGAAAGATATTTTACTTACTTATTACTTACTTTCTTAAAAAAAAAGCAAATACTTTATTTTTTCTCTTCCTCTATTTAACAATTTTTTGTTCTAACTAAGTTTCTATTCGTATCTTTAGCCCTCGACTTTTTGTAAGCACTTAATTTCTATACCAAAAAATAATAAAACAGCATTTCTTTAACCTCAAATCTCAACGAGTAGGTTCCGTAGGAACCGACATACATACCTATGTATAGAGTAGCTTTAGCATAGTTTGTTTCTTATCCACTTTATTCATTTTACATTTTATATTTTGACTTTGACTTCTTCTATTATATTATATATTTTTTATCAAGCAACTAACGAATCGCGCAACCTCTACCTCTATTTTATCTAATAAAAAAAATAACAAAGTTTTTTCATAATTTTGACCAAAAATATATTTATTTATTCAAATTTAGATATCGAAAATTTTGTTTAATATATGACTATCGCTGACTGGACTGGTTAAGCTCATGTAGTGGGCATAGCCATCTACTCGTCGTAGTCGCTGGAGTCATCGACGTCGTCGGGTTCCTGTTGGAGGAGCTCCTCCACAAGGTCCTGCTGGACGGTGACCAAGCGGTCCATGGTGGCGATGGAATCCATGTTGGCCTGGAAGGAGCGGGCGTACGTGGGCATTACTGAAATTAGCCTCACGACTAACCCATAGTTGGAGTACATCATGCGGAGGATCTCCTCATCGATGGCATCTTGGCGGAATCTCCTCCACATAAGTCTGTCGCCCTCGTACACGACGCCCATTAACCTCCTCTTGACCATAAACCAGAGGTCCAGACAGCGCCTGTCTACCCCCGGAAATGGGAGTAGATCAGGCACTGCCGCGAGGTTCAGCAGCTGCTGGACGCCGTGCACGGGTGCAGGATCATCGATTTCATCGCTTGAGTTCAACATGGCGATGAGCTCCTGCACCTGGTCTTGGAGGGGAACATCTTCTTCTCCTCCAGCCTCCTCCGGAACTTCCGGCGCCCCATCCGGTAAAGCACCTTGGCCTTGTCCAACTTCCTCTTCTTGATCTGACATTTCTGAGACAATTGAACTTTGACCCTACCCACCCCCATATTTATACCCCCCTTGTGTCTTAATACCATACATTATTCAATCTTAATTTAACTTATTAATTAATAAATAACTTTCCCTACTTCCGATTTCCCGCGTATTCCCCCTATGCTTTACAACCAATTGTCTCCCCCCCGCCCCCTCTTTTGCTTTATTCTTTTGCTTTATTCTGCCGTGCTTTACCGGAAAACCACTCTTCCCCCCTCCCCCTATTTTTCTCCCCCCCAGTATATACCAAACGATAGGCGCCGCTCCGTCTGTCTAGCTGGAAGTCACGGCCGCGCACAAACCACCCACCACTCCCCTTCTAGTTTTTTCCCCCCCTCCTCCCCCTAACCTGTTGAATTCCCTGACCCATCTCCCTTATTTTAACCAGTTTCTCACTTCACTTTTTTTTATGCTAATGAAAATTAATCCATAGCGAAATATTAACAGACATCCTATTACTCTATACATCCTTCATAAAAAATAAAAGTTCATAGCAAGATATCTAGGATTTATTAAACAAATCAATGAATTTATGATAATTTATGATATTTTAATACTTTTACTTTTTTGGATAAAACTAAACTGTATTATTCTTCAAAAACAATTTTATATTTCAATAGCCATATCAGTAACTTTTTGCAGTTTTTTTCTGTTGATTCATTGTTGATTTTTGTTGATTTTTGTGAACATCATGTGGACATTTCCGCGGGTGTTTTTGCGGATATTTTTGCGGATATCTTGTATATAAAGTCGTAGAGAACTTGACCGTAACTGGTTCAAACCGGAAATGGCCAACTTCTGGAACTATAGCTGGAGACAGGCCCCCTCTTGAGCAGTTATCCGCTCAGCAATTTCACCCAATTTAGCTTCATGAAACTCCATGTCCTTGTTTGGGTTGTATAGTGTGAGGGCCAACTCGGTTTCTAAATAACCCTGTTGGTATAGAAGACGGGCTACCTCACGACGTACTTCGTCACTGACATTGTCACCATTAACTATATTGAGAAGTCGTTCATATGTTATTGTCAATCTATTGCGTAGCGGCTGCCACATTTGTTGGTATTCTTCCTCTCCGAACATTTCGTGTCTAAACAATAGTAAGATTTAAACCTCACTAAAGCAAAGCTATAACCAAATTACGCGCGCAATAGCACGCCACAGTCTTTTTTAACATGACCCACTTTCACCCTTTTACCTTCAAAAAGGGGTGGAATCAATGGATTAATGATACGTTTTCGCCTTCCCTTAAAACCCCCTCCCCCCCCCCCTCTTCCTCTCCCATTTTGTTGCCCCATTCACAGCCATGCTGTGACCAGTTCTCAAAACACAAAAATCAGATTCCGGAGGAATCGAACCATACATATTTAGGGACACACTCCCATTATCAAAATACCAAAATCAGATTCCGTAGGAATCGCATATGACCTATTCTTAGGATTTTTTATATCCATTCTCAAAAATAAAAATCAGATTCCGTAGGAATCGAAACCAACCATTACACCTTGTTCACTTAAGTACACGATATGATTATTATTAGGGTATTCTTGTCCTTTTTTGGACTTTTCTTTGGTTTTTTTTTGGATTTTTTGGATTGGACCAAGTGTTATCGCGAAATTTGCCGTTATCCTGTAATTATTGGTGTGGAGATGTCCTTAAAACCCGGACAAAACTCCACTCTATAATGAAAATAATTTGATATAAAGGAAACTGTCTATTTGGAGCTGAAAAGGGATCTCAACGGGAATAGCGACTCCTTATGGAGGTTTTGGTTCCTTAATTGTTCCGAATTCACGCTTGGAGAAGTTGCAACTGATAGTAGGAGGATGTCTGAAATACACAGCAAGATATTGTTTCATTGTTAAGATTATTATTTATTTGCACATATAACATTGTATCGGCTTGGCAAGCGTCAAAGTACACCAGTGGCTCCACAACCCTTAAAGGGTTATGCCAACTATCTGGTACAATGTTGCATGGAATTTTTATTGTAAAATATTGTCTCCATTCAATTTAAACTGGCCTGGTAACTAGGTGGAGATGAAGTTCGGCCAATTCCATGCTAGGTACTTAATAATTGTTATTATGTATATTATTATCTAACCTGCACCAAACACAACAAACCAGATGAATCAAACAAATCAAGCATAGTAACATAATTTATAATATATATCTAATAAAATATGTTGTACCTTTGAGGAAAATAAATCTTATCTTATCTTATCTTAAGCTACGGTGACTGATGAATTTTGATAGAAATATTTACATATTAACAAAAAATCTCGCAACCTATAGTCTATAGTAGGGGGAGGGTGGGTATTTTCCTTCTATGGTCAGCATTAGTTTCTAATAACAAAATTAATAGTAGTATAAAATGTAACTGTTGTTTGTCTAATCTGACCAAGCCAAACTTGCTTGGAATACTTCATTGAGAGGTGTGATATCAAATAATATTTTTAAGGGTGTATTTTAACCCATCGGCTCGTTTTAATGTAAGAAAAGGTAGGTTTATACATATATTGCTCCTGGAGAGGATCCTTAATTGTTGTGTTTCATGAGTAAGAGATTATAAGGTAATTTTTAAAATATTTACTATATACTATAACCAAGCTATCATTGCTTGGTACTTCATTAGGAAGTGTTTTGCTTTTCTTTCAGGGTCTTATCCCATAACTTGTCATAAGCACTTTTTACTTTTAATATGTTATATGTAGTTAATAGTTTGGCCGCTAGGTGTTGTGTTTATTTTAATAAAAGATTTCCTACTGAAGTAAGCTTCATAACCTACATTATTGGGGGGGTAAACATCAGAAATATTTTACTTCAATGGTCAGAGTTAGATTTGCCTATGACACCAAGTATTCCCAGGTAGTCACCCATCCAAGTACTGACTTGGAAAAATAGATTATAAGGTAATAACTGTTTCAATTATTTACTATGTACTTTAACCAAGCTAATATAAAGAGGTGTGTTGTCATATGCTTTTCTTTCAGGGTGAAATTTATCCCATAACTTGTCATAAGCATTTTTTAATTTTAATATGTAATATGTGGTTAATAATTTGGCCACTAGGTGATTCATTTTTTTTTAATAGGAGACTTTTTACCAAAGTAAACATTGTGTTGCATTTGTTTTAATAGAAGACTTCCTACTAAAGTAAACATCACAACCATTATTTGGTGGGGTAAATACCAGAAATATTTTTCTTTAATGGTCAGAGTTTGTTTTTAATAATAACATATATACTATGACAAAGTTGTATTTTGCTATATACCTATTCTGACCAAGCTAATATTGCTTGATTCACTTCAACAACAGGTGTGTATGAGATATTATTTGAAGGGTCTTATTCATTCACATTGTTGTGAGGGTTACAGACAACTCACCAATCAACAAAATTCATGTAGTTGAAACCTATTACGGTGTTTCTTGTAGTGTTGGTTGTTTTCCATTTTTTCACTTCACATTTTCTTTCGTTTTTGTATGTAAGTGACCGCCTGGGATTACTTTGAAGACGACATTTAACTTCTAAATAACTTTGCATTCTTGCTAAATCATGATCAAATAAATTTTAAAGGTATTTGTATTATTTCTTTGTAAGAAAATTTTTAAAAAATTGTAACCAAATCCTAATATACAACAAATTTTAACAATTTATAATACAAATACGACATTTAATATCTTCATATTGCAAAATTAAAATGAAAAAGAAAGATCAGAGGCAATATTTATTTGAAAAATGTTAAGCCTATGACACCAAGTTTTCCCAGGTGGTCACCCATCCAAGTACTAACTTGGCCCAATGTTGCTTAACTTCAGTGATCGGACGAGAACTGGTGCTTTTAACATGGTATGGCCGTAGACGTTTATCAATGGAAACTGTGGCGTAAAGGTATTTGTATTATTTCTTTGTAAGAAAATTTTTTAAAAAATTGTAACCAAATCCTAATTATACAACAAATTTTAAAAATTTATAATACAAATACGACATTTAATATCTTCATATTGCAAAATAAAATGAAAAAGAAAGATCAGAGGCAATATTTATTTGAAAAATGTTAAGCCTACGACACCAAGTTTTCCCAGGTGGTCACCCATCCAAGTACTAACTTGGCCCAATGTTGCTTAACTTCAGTGATTGGACGAGAACTGGTGCTTTCATCATGGTATGGCCGTAGACGTTTATTGATGGAAACTGTGGCGTAAAGGTATTTGTTTTATTTCTTTGTAAGACAATTTTTAAAAAATTGTAACCATATCCTAATTATACAACAAATTTTAAAAATTTATAATGCAAATACGACATTTTATATCTTCATATTGCAAAATTAAAATGAAAAAGAAAGATCAGAGGCAATATTTATATGACATTAAGTATTCCCAGGTGGTCACCCATCCAAGTACTAACTTGGTCCAATGTTGCTTAACTTCAGTGATCGGACGAGAACTGGTGTTTCAACATGGTATGGCCGTAGACATTGAATTAAAAAATACTTTCAATTTTCGGTTAGGTTTGGGTCAAAATTCCAAAAATGTTAGGCCAAGTATTCCCAGGCGGTCACCCATCCAAGTACTAACTTGGTTCAATGTTGCTTAACTTCAGTGATTGGATGAGAACTGGTGTTTTCAACATGGTATGGCCGTAGACGTTTATATATTGAAAATGTTGCAAATATTAAATGCAAAATGACACAGCACAGAAAAACATGCGTATTTTTTTAACGCAACCAGTGCTAGGTCTTGGTAATCTTGGTATATAAAAAAATGTGACAGTTTTTGCCTACGACACCAAGTATTCCCAGGCGGTCACCCATCCAAGTACTAACTTTGCCCAATGTTGCTTAACTTCAGTGATCAGACAAGAACTGGTGCTTTCAACATGGGATGGTTGTAGACATTGAATTACAAAATACTTTTCAAACTTGTGTGAGGTTCAGTTAGGTTTGGGTCAAAATTCCAAAAATGTTAGGTTTATGACACAAAGTATTCCCAGGCGGTCACCCATCCAAGTACTAACTTGGCCCAATGTTGCTTAACTTTAGTGATCTGACGAGAACTGGTGCTTTCAACATGGTATGGCCGTAGACATTAAATTAAAAAATACTTTTCAAACTTGTGTTAGGTTTAGTTAGGTTTTGGTTAAAATTCCAAAAATGTTAAGCCTACGACACCAAGTATTCCCAGGCGGTCACTCATCCAAGTACTAACTTGTCCTAATGTTGTTTAACTTCAGTGATCGGACGAGAACTGGTGCTTTCAACATGTAGCCTTCTACCTTTAATAGGAACTGAGATAATAGGTTAACAATTAAGTTTGGTAATTTATTATCAAATAGGGTTCTTGGAGAAAATTTTTTACTCCCCCCCCCTTCTCCCCACAACGATTAATTTTGGAAATTCTTTATCAAATAGGTAACTTACACAAAAATTTTTAGAAAATAGTTTAACAGATCGCCACTTTTTTCCCCCCAGCGATTAAGTTTCGGCAAGGTTTTTGACTGTATGGTCATTAAGTATGTTATAGTTTTAAAACCCCAACAAGAGTTTACAGCATTATTTTAAATACAAAAAAATACATGAAGCAAAAAATTTTAATTAATTTCTTTTATATTTCAAAATACTTTATAAGTAAAACTAGCAAAAAAATCAAACAAAATATTTTCTAATATATTACTAATGTTTCATAAAATCAGTAGGCGGAATCAATTTGCGTTTTTGTTAAGATTTTACTTTATCATAAGTTGTGACATTCATATTTATGTATTGAAAGCCCCATTAAAGTTTCAAAAGTGACTTGCCTGTTATGGCTGCCGCCGCGCGGGGGGTATAAAAAGTGTCTTTCCCTTATAAATCAAAAAATTTAAATTATTTCAAACACAGCCATATTGCATTTAAAAATGACCACATTGCAAAAACGAATCTGAAAAGCATTTTTAAAAATATTGATCCTAGTTCAATTATCTAAAAACAGCTGATTTAGTCAAAATTGTTAATTTTGGTAGGTTATTTGATAATTATTTCATACTGAATTAATATTTTTTAAAACGGTTTTCAGATTTGTAATCAGCATTTCATTGCGGTCATTTTGATATGCAACATGCCTGTGCTTTAAGAAATTTTAATTAATCTTAATTTCAAATTCAAAAAATCGACTCAACCTATTAATCATAATAATCATACAATGTAACTAATTTTTTTTAAAATTTAATATTTATTAAATGAAAACACTTTCTCGTTTTCATTCTAATATGTTGGATAGAAACTGGTTTTCATCTAATGATTGTACATAAATCTTATAATTGTATATTATATTCATTTTTTGCTACAAGAAAAAAAAATTTAAAGCTCTGTTTCATAGATAGGAACTAGTTGTTCTCTAAATATTATTGAAATGTAAGAAATGCATTTTTTTCAAATGATAGTTACAAAATTTATTTATATTATTTTATTTTTTTGTTGTTTTAAAAAAACACTTGTATTGTACATTCGTACTTTCTTATACTCTATAATTTATGTATTTCATTGATTCTCAGTATTCTTTAGTTTCTTTGAAAGTGACTTAGTGTGTATGTTTAGGTAAATTTTAATTTTATTAAAAGCGAAGCTTTCCTATAATTAGGGTCAGTCCGTCCGTTTTAATTTTCTTATTTATTTAAAACTTTGCATAATGATTCTTGTAGTATTTAGTTATGATTTACAAAGCATAGCAACTCTATAATCATTACCAGAATGTTCGTACGTCCATTTTAAACATGTTGATTATTCTACTTTTTTAACAACAAATTTTCAAGTGTTTTAATTATCCGTTTGATCTGATTATAGTTGAGATTGCGCGGCTTATGTTAATAGTAGAAAGACGTTATGTATATTGTTAGAACCGCTATGAAGTCTATTTTTTGGAAATATAAGAACCATTACTGTGCAACTTATAGTTTAGGAGCTACGTAGAAGAATGTCCTAACTGACTTAAAACTTGACTTGAGAGTAAATCTTTAAAGATTAAAAAAAGTTTGTGCAAAAATGCGGACATTTTAAAAATTTTATTATGTTATAAAGTGTCGTCTTTGATACAAAAATTCCCGTTGTTTAAAGAAAACAACCATGGCGGTCTGACTGCCTTTTATCAGGTTCTTGGCTTTTTTTATGTGTTTTAATTTCCATCCAAGATTTTTGTGCTTCGCTACTTATGGATGTTGTCACCCTTGTTTAAAAAATAAAAGTTTTTCTAAAGGGGTATTTTCACGAAATGCATTTAAACTTAATTTAGTGAACTGCATATTTTTTGCTAGTTAATGGGTTAAACTAAATTATTATTACACTAGTCCCCAAAGTTTTACAATAACATTTTAAAATTCGTTAGCTCAACAACTTTAAGTACAACCAAATTTAATTTTTATTTATTGGTGAAAACAAAGTACAATATTATGAGCGAAGTAACTATATAATTAAGTCCTAAAATTTAAGAGTGTTCATAAACATTATCCTGTATCAAGCAGTTTTGAATAAATTTACTTACAATTTTGCTTCGACTATTATACATTTATATTATGATTATTCAAAAGATTTTATTTATATTGCTCCAATGGTTTTCTTTAAAATAACTTTTATTTTAGATAGTTGAACCAAGAATGTGTTTGGCGGCGCACCCAAGGGTCCTCAGCTGCGCAACATTTATTTTGGTTGTGAGGTGGTGATTGCCACATCTGGCAGACCTTAGAAGGTAAATATATGACATGACAGATACCTTTTTTTGTTAATTTAGGCAAGTTAGAATTGTCCTATCGATTTATTTATAAAAGTAAAATAGCCTCAAACCATCTCAAGTCCTATATAAAGCTTTGCTCTAAAAGAGAACCATATCGGTTCAGTGGTTAGCGAGATCCTTTGCTACAAACAAAAAAAGCTTATTACTTTTAGAAAGCGTACCAACTCTATAATCAATAAAAGAATTTCCAAACGTCCATTTTATCATGTTGATTTTTTTACCATTTTAAGAACAAATTTTTATGTGATCTGATTATCTGATTGATTAAATTTTTGTTATATTGATTCCTGTGAAAACAAAGTACAATATTATGAGCGAAGTAACTATATAATTAAGTCCTAAAATTTAAGTGTGTTCATAAACATTATCCTGTATCAAGCAGTTTTTCAACAAATTTACTTACAATTTTGCTTCGACTATTATACATTTATATTATGATTATTCAAAAGATTTTATTTATATTGCTCCAATGGTTTTCTTTAAAATAACTTTTATTTTAGATAGTTGAACCAAGAATGTGTTTGGCGGCGCACCCAAGGGTCCTCAGCTGCGCAACATTTATTTCGGTTGTGAGGTGGTGATTGCCACATCTGGCAGACCTTAGAAGGTAAATATATGACATGACAGATACCTTTTTTTGTTAATTTAGGCAAGTTAGAATTGTCCTATCGATTTATTTATAAAAGTAAAATAGCCTCAAACCATCTCAAGTCCTATATAAAGCTTTGCTCTAAAAGAGAACCATATCGGTTCAGTGGTTAGCGAGATCCTTTGCTACAAACAAAAAAAGCTTATTACTTTTTATTATAGGATTGAAGGTAAATATAATGGTTTTTTTCTACTTCATTTTGAAGTTTAGTATATTATTTCTTGATTTTTAAAAGTGAAGTTTTTCTAAAATTAGGGTCGGTCCGTAAGTCCGTCCGTCCAAGACAAATACCTTTTTTTGTTAATTTAGGCAAGTTAGAATTGTCCTATCGATTTCAAACTTTGCATGGTGATTCCTGTTAGGTACAATTTAGAAAGCGTACCAACTCTATAATCAAAAAAAGAATTTCCAAACGTCCATTTTATCATGTTGATTTTTTTACCATTTTAAGAACAAATTTTTATATGATCTGATTATCTGATTGATTAAATTTTTGTTATATTGATTCCTGTGAAAACAAAGTACAATATTATGAGCGAAGTAAATTAATATATTGATTCCTGTGAAAACAAAGTACAATATTATAAGCGAAGTAACTATATAATTAAGTTATTATATTTCCAAAAAATAGACTTCATAACGCTTGTCATGCAAACGCCCCTAGAGGCCTCTTGTGACACTTTAAAATAGGCAATTTGGAATCATTTGAGACCATGTTATTTTTTTCATGTTGTTGTGCTGGCCGTTGGTTGTGATGATGATAAGCTTCCTGCTGGTGGCTATTTAATGAAGGTAAATATTGTAAAAACTCATTGCATTTTTAGTAGTAAAGCTATTCTATAATTCGAAATGTCCGTTTGTCCGTCTATCCGTCCGTCCATATTTGCCCCTAGAGGCCTCTTGTGGCACTTTAAAATAGGCAATTTGGAATCATTTGAGACCATGTTATTTTTTTCAAAACAAATTTTTTATTATGTTATAAAATGTCGTCCCCAAAGTTTTATAAAAATTATAACGCACTTTGTAATAATGCTCAATAAGTTATAAGATTCATATCATTTTTTACATTCTAGAAAACTAAATTTGATTTTATGATGGTATGAAATGTCGTCTTTGATGAAAAATTTTAGTATATTTAAAATTGAAAATACAATTTTTAGTAGCAAAGCTACTCTATAATTCGAAATTTCCGTCTGTCCGTCCGTCTGTTTGTCCTTCCGTGTGAGATAGAATAGGGGAAACGTGATTTTCTCAGCTCTTATTAAAGATAGACAGCTGAAATTTTTTGACAACATTCCCATTCAGTTATTGATATCAAAATTAAATTTCCGGTCGTTTATATACATGACGGCCACACTATCATTTTGCAGGTTTTAGGCTATTTTGTATTTTTCACATTTTAGCATGATTTATGCTATTTTTTATGTTCCACTTATTTCTCCATATCTTCAGTGTTTATGGTCCGATTTTCAAAATTTTTTCAGTTATTGATATCAAAATTAAATTTCCTGTCGTTTATACACATGACGGCCACACTACCATTTTGCAGTTTTTAGGCTATTTTTGTATTTTTCACATTTGCACCATATCTTCAGTGGTTATGGTCCAATTTTCAAAAATTTTTCAGTTATAGATATGAGCATTAAATTTCCCGTCGTTTAAAGAAAACATCCATGATGGTCAGATTGCCTTTTTGCAGGTTTTATGCTATTTTTGTATTTATCACATAATTCTCCATATCTTCAGTGTTTATGGTCCGATTTTGAAAATTTTTTCAGTTATAGATATCAAAATTAGGCGTTATCCTCTTAGAAATTTTTTTTCAACTTCTTTCAATTTTGTACCCCCCCCCGCCCCACCCCACTACCGACGAACAACTATTTTATGTTAGGTTAGGTTTTAGGCTAGGGTGCCGAGCGCTGCGGCTAGGCAGGCAAGGGTTCATAGTTCGCTGTCGGGGGGGGGGGGGGTTACTCAAATTTTCAATATTGAAAAAAAGATTTCTAAGAGGATAATACCCAAAGTTAAATTTTCCGTTGTTTAAAGAAAACAACCATGGCGGTCTGACTGCCTTTTATCAGGTTTTTGGCTATTATTATTATGGCCCAATAGATAGGAACCGGTTCTCATCCATACAAAAAAACTATGTGTATGTATTATAACCAGCTTTCTATTAATATAATGCTAGACATAGTTTTTTCGTAATGATGAGAACCGGTTCCTATCCACCTGATTCGAATGAATATGAGAAAATTTATACAAGTCTGCAAAGTTGTTAAGCCAACGAATAAGAAAACGATATAATAAAACTTTGTTAATTTAGGCAAGTTAGAATTGTCCTATCGATTTCAAACTTTGCATGGTGATTTCTGTTAGGTACAATTTAGAAAGCGTAGCAACTCTATAATCATTAAAAGAATATCTATACTTCCATTTTAAACATGTTAATTTTTTTACCATTTTAAGAACAAATTTTTATGTGATTAGTTCTTAAGTCTTAAAATTTAAGTGTGTTCATAAACATTATTCATATTATATTATTGGTCCAATGGTTTTCTTTAAAATAACTTTTATTTTATTTCAGAATGAAAAATAAATATCTTAATCGTAAATCTTAAAGCTTAACCAGTACTATGATACTATAATATGACTATTTAGGATATTTCATTGGGCCCATGGACGCTTTTTTTCAAACAAACGTGAAGCTAAAGGACTCAAGCCTAAGGCAGCACCTCGCCCCCAAGAGGTATTTTCCAGGTATTAATATAGTTCTTTTTCAATATAGTATCTCATAGGTTGAAAAAACATTTATTAATGTTTTTTGAGATAGTACAGTAGCCAATACCTTCCAACAGATTTTTTTCACTCTAAAGATACTTTTAGTTAATCGGGAATATATTTTAAGGGAGGGGGGGGGGGAGGTGGGTGATACCACTTAGGAGCACATTTTTATCTTAATATAGTGTTCAAAATTCATTTCTCCGCGTTCAATGATACAGCCAGAAAATAACACCAGAATTTAAATACTAAATAAAAACAAAATTAATAAAGAATATCCTAACATTTAAGTAGCAAACCTAATGTACATTACAAAAGAACAACTATTAACATTAATTAATCTTTATGTTTTAGAGGAAATCTGTCTTCTTACATTGTTTGTTAAATCACCTAGTGATCGGACGAGAACTGGTGCTTTCAACATGGTATAATAACAGAAATTATATGTCGTCTTTGTATTAAAATTATCTTAAAGGACACCAGCAAGAAATACCACGTTTTAAATGCTTAAAGACTGCCATAAGTAGACCCAATTCCCCAAATGTAAAGCCTTCAGCTTCAATAACAAAAAAGTTCTAGGCATTTCAAAATAGCATTGTATGTACAATGAAAGTTTTGAAAGATTCCCAATGCTAATGAAAGAAAAAACAATATTAAATTACGTCGCCTAGACATAAAATTATAACCTTATCTTTGTCACAAACTTAAATTGCCTGTAACTGATTACATTTTTACAATAAAAACACCACATTTCATAGTCAAAATATATTTAAAAAATTCAATTTAAATTGCATTTGTAAACAAAAATCATCGCAGAAACAAAGGGGTAAACTAATATAATCTCAGCTGTGATTGGATGCAGTACACTCGTTACAATGCAAGTTAAACTTAATTTTTTTTAATGATTTTGACTATAAAAATGGCTATTTTTATTATAAAAATATAATTAGATACTAGCAACCTAAATTTATGCCAAAAATCATATTATGATTTTGTTTCTAGGCCACGTAGTTTATTTTCAAAATTTATAACATAAACAGCGAAATTCTTTCAAAATTCTCATTATAAATAAAATGTCATTTTAAAATGCCTAAAACTTTTTTGTTTCAAAAGGCTTCAAATTTGGGATATTTGGTCTACTTGTGGCAGTCTTTCAGCAGTTAAAGCGTGGTGTTTTTTGCACCCTTCCTTTAAAGTATTTCATTAAATTTACATAAATCATAACCAAGAAATAGCGTTATTTATAAATGTTTAAAATATTCGTTCTTAAAATATAGAAGTTCATCTTTCATTACTATTAGTTGAAAGCAAAATTATCTTATTTTATGCAGTATGAAGTCATAATATGTCGTCTTTGTATTAAAAATTTGGTTAAATTGGTTGTTTATATGTTTTTTTTTTAATTCCTTTCTATATTTTCTTACAAACAATAAAAAAAATATGGAAAATTGTTTAAGACCTTAAACATTTATTTTATCATAATTAAGCAAAAAACCAAACTTTACCTAAATTGTATGATATGAAGAAATTAATGTCGTCTTAGTATTAGGATTATATTGAAATGATTATTTAAATCTACATTAATCATTAATATAATATTATACACTATATTCATTAATAAATAAATAATAATGCTCACACATATTTCAATTTTAATTATTGGCGCAAAACAAAAGATACCTATGTAACTATGTACCAGTTTTTACCTACATCATGTACATTTATCCTTATACTAAAGTAACAGGATGTTGTTTGTCTATTCAAATTTGAAAATCAAGCATAGCGAGACGTAAGAGTTGAGCGCAGTGAAAAAAATCAAGCGAAGTGAGACGACCAGAAAATTAGAGGGGCCGAAGGCCCCGAAATTTTCTTGTGCCGCCTAGACCATCAAGCCTGGCTTGTGCCCTGTTAACTGTCAGTAGCAACCTGTAATTCATCAATTTACCTGCCGATTGCTTCCAGCTGTGATCCTGGATTGATGGATGGCCGTCTGCCAGAGCCAGCAGTCGTGGCCGAGTGGTTAAGGCGTTGGACTTGAAATCCAATGGGGTTTCCCCGCGCAGGTTCGAATCCTGCCGGCTGCGAATTACAGATTTTGTTAGTTTCTAGTGTTTTATTCATTTTTTTTTTGCAAAACCAGAAAGTTACCTTGCAACTCACATGGCCTTCCTGGTATAGTGTTAAAATAAGTCTTTTGTCAGGTGTGGGGTTCGAACCCACGCAATCTTACGATTATGAGAGCTTAAATCTCACGCCTTAGACCACTCGGCCAACCTGACAGGTTGCCACAATGCGGCACTCATTGCAAAACGCATGAAATCACGACTGACAAGCACTGATTTAGCAAAGCTCCACAAAATAATTCTCGCGACGAAGATGGGATTCGAACCCACGCGGGCAGAGCCCATTGGATTAGCAGTCCAACGCCTTAACCACTCGGCCACCTCGTCTGTGAAAGAGATTAAGCTAGATTACTTGCAAAGCATACATAACAACAACAACAACAAACACAAAAACAACAAAGTAAATATTGCATCACTCGTGTCAAAAGACTTCCCACGCCGGGAGTTGAACCCGGGCCTCCTGGGTGAAAGCCAGATATCCTAGCCGTTAGACCACGTGGGATTCTGTTTCCGTCCGGGATCGAACCGGAGACCTTCTGCGTGTTAGGCAGATGTGATAACCGCTACACCACGGAAACTTGTTACATCAGATAGACAGCTTTATTGCCATAATTTTTTTCTTTAAACTCCTGACTAAAGTGTGCTAGTTACTAGGCAAAAATGTATTTGTGGTTTTCACTTTTGAGTACATTATAGTCCTGTACAATAAGCGTCAGTGGTATAGTGGTGAGCATAGCTGCCTTCCAAGCAGTTGACCCGGGTTCGATTCCCGGCTGACGCATTTTCATCTGTGTTGCCTAGGAGTACATTTTTGTACATTTAAAAAGTGTAGTAATCCTATATTGCCAACAAGCCTCCGTAGCGCAGTAGGCAGCGCGTCAGTCTCATAATCTGAAGGCCGTGAGTTCGAGCCTCACCGGGGGCAGGCAAACATTTTTTCATCTCCTGGTTGTGTTTTGAAAAAATGTGAAAAAATAGTTTTGTCAGAAGTGGGATTCGAACCCACGCCCTCATCGAGGACCAGAATTCTCACATCCACTCTCTATCAGAGAGCAAGGAAGTTGTCCTTGAGTCTGGCGCCTTAGACCACTCGGCCATCCTGACTGTTAATAAAGTGTTCACGGATTAAGAAATCCCATGTTTTGATAAGCCAAAAAGGTTAGCCAAAATGCAATGTTAGCATCCCATCTGGGGATCGAACCCAGGACCTTTGGATTAGAAGTCCAACGCGCTATCCTCTGCGCTAATGGGACTTGGTTAGAGAAAAGAAAATAGTAGCATTTGTTGACAGAAAACATTATGGAAGGCAAGAAAAAGAAAATCAAGTAGAGAAGAAAAAAAGTATGTAGTTTTTGTATTGTGCTTATACTTATACACATCATGTCAGTCAGGCCCGTTAGCTCAGTTGGTTAGAGCGTCGTGCTAATAACGCGAAGGTCACAGGTTCGATCCCCCTACGGGCCAGATAATACTTTTACCAAATTGAACAGTTTGCAGTGGCGGAAATATTTAATGGTAAAAAAAAGAAATTTCACAAGGTTGAAAAAGTTATCTCTCCCCGACCGGGAATCGAACCCGGGCCTTCCACGTGACAGGCGGAGATCCTCACCACTAGACTATCGAGGAATTCTTATAAATCAGCCATTTTCTAGTCGCTACGTACGTATCACACTGATTGGAGACTTGAACAAAAGATGGGAGCGCCCGAGCAGGGGCTCGAACCCTGGACCGTTAGGTTAAAAGCCTAACGCTCTACCGACTGAGCTACCCGGGCATCATGCTATTCTAAAATTACAGTAACAAAATTGTCTCACCAGATGGCAGCAGCATTTTAGTTCATGGTAGGCTTGGTTTTCTCTCTGTTTATTTTTGGTTAAGTGCAACCTGAGTTGTATAGAATAAATCATCCCTCCATAATTTTCCTGTATTGTAGCATTTTGCATTTAGTATAAGTCACATTTTCCATGGTCAAATGTCTACGGCCATACCATGTTGAAAGCACCAGTTCTCGTCCGATCACTGAAGTTAAGCAACATTGGGCCAAGTTAGTACTTGGATGGGTGACCGCCTGGGAATACTTGGTGTCGTAGGCAAATCTTTTCATCCTTTTTTATAAGTTGAGAAAAAAAAAAACAAAGTCTGAGAAATGTAAACCAGACAACTGCTTATGTTCATTTTTTACACCTAAAGCCCTTATACAATGCAACCACTATGATATAATGTGTAGTTACTGTTTTTGTCACCAGATGGCAGCTCTATTTAGTTCCCAGTTAGGCTTTGTTTTCTCCGTGTTAAGGCATGAGTTTTGGGTTGACAACTATTATTGTTCGATAAAATGATATCTTTTAGTATCACACATACCTATTTGGATTAATATTTTAGTTACTTTGTGCTTGTATTTTATGAAAATTAACTTTTCCGGTCGGACCTTTAACAAATATCAAAAATATATGATTGTCCAAGTAACTTTACATCATTGTCTAAAACGACCAAGCTAATATTGCTTGATTCACTTCTACAAGAGGTGTGTATCAGCTCTGCTTCGATGGTTCGCTCACCTTGAGTCCGCTCGGGTTGAGTGTCTGTCTTAGTCAGTCACAAACTTCTTTATTCAGGGTTAAAGAGAACCCACTAATTACTGAAACCAATCAAGAACTTAAAATCATTTACCGTAGATACCTGTACGTAATTTCTCTTGGTAATGCATTTTCCATTTAGTTTATGCCACATTTTCCTTTGATAAATGTCTACGGCCATACCATGTTGAAAGCACCAGTTCTCGTCTGATCACTGAAGTTAAGCAACATTGGGCCAAGTTAGTACTTGGATGGGTGACCGCCTGGGAATACTTGGTGTCGTAGGCTTTAACATTTTATCCATATTTCAAAATTTGTCTCTTTTTCTTCCTTGTCCGTAGATTCCTGTACTGTTGGACGTTTTGCATTCATTTCACGCCACATTTTCTCTTCGTAATGCATTTTGCATTTAATTGACGCCAAATTTTCCGTTGATATATGTCTACGGCCATACCATGTTGAAAGCACCAGTTCTCGTCCGATCACTGCAGTTAAGCAACATTGGGCCAAGTTAGTACTTGGATGGGTGACCGCCTGGGAATACTTGGTGTCGTAGGCAAATCTTTTCATCCTTTTTTATAAGTTGAGAAAAAAAAAACAAAGTCTGAGAAATGTAAACCAGACAACTGCTTATGTTCATTTTTTACACCTAAAGCCCTTATACAATGCAACCACTATGATATAATGTGTAGTTACTGTTTTTGTCACCAGATGGCAGCTCTATTTAGTTCCCAGTTAGGCTTTGTTTTCTCCGTGTTAAGGCATGAGTTTTGGGTTGACAACTATTATTGTTCGATAAAATGATATCTTTTAGTATCACACATACCTATTTGGATTAATATTTTAGTTACTTTGTGCTTGTATTTTATGAAAATTAACTTTTCCGGTCGGACCTTTAACAAATATCAAAAATATATGATTGTCCAAGTAACTTTACATCATTGTCTAAAACGACCAAGCTAATATTGCTTGATTCACTTCTACAAGAGGTGTGTATCAGCTCTGCTTCGATGGTTCGCTCACCTTGAGTCCGCTCGGGTTGAGTGTCTGTCTTAGTCAGTCACAAACTTCTTTATTCAGGGTTAAAGAGAACCCACTAATCACTGAAACCAATCAAGAACTTAAAATCATTTACCGTAGATACCTGTACGTAATTTCTCTTGGTAATGCATTTTCCATTTAGTTTATGCCACATTTTCCTTTGATAAATGTATACGGCCATACCATGTTGAAAGCACCAGTTCTCGTCTGATCACTGAAGTTAAGCAACATTGGGCCAAGTTAGTACTTGGATGGGTGACCGCCTGGGAATACTTGGTGTCGTAGGCTTTAACATTTTATCCATATTTCAAAATTTGTCTCTTTTTCTTCCTTGTCCGTAGATTCCTGTACTGTTGGACGTTTTGCATTCATTTCACGCCACATTTTCTCTTCGTAATGCATTTTGCATTTAATTGACGCCACATTTTCCGTTGATATATGTCTACGGCCATACCATGTTGAAAGCACCAGTTCTCGTCCGATCACTGCAGTTAAGCAACATTGGGCCAAGTTAGTACTTGGATGGGTGACCGCCTGGGAATACTTGGTGTCGTAGGCTCTAACATTTTATCCATATTTCAAATTTGTCTCTTTTTCTTTCTTGTCCAAGAGAAATTTCTAATCACTGAGAACATAAGGTGAAACCCAAGGGGATGTAGCTCAGATGGTAGAGCGCTCGCTTAGCATGCGAGAGGTACGGGGATCGATACCCCGCATCTCCAAGTATCATTTATCCCCCTACTACACAAGCACCAAACAAAAAAATAAACACTCAAAGAAAAACAAAAGTCTGAAAATTTAAACCAGTAAAACTTTAAACCTTTTTGTTGCATTAGAATGTTATTTAATAAACCAGAAGTTAGCCTTTGCTTAGAGTAAATGTCTACGGCCATACTATGTTGAAAGCACCAGTTCTCGTCTGATCACTGAAGTTAAGCAACATTGGGCCAAGTTAGTACTTGGATGGGTGACCGCCTGGGAATACTTGGTGTCGTAGGCTCAATATTTTTGGAATTTTGACCCAACCAATCCTAGCCCAAACCTGACTAAACCTCACACAAGTTTGAAAATCATGTTGTAACTTTATGTCTACGGCCATACCATGTTGAAAGCACCAGTTCTCGTCCGATCACTGAAGTTAAGCAACATTGGGCCAAGTTAGTACTTGGATGGGTGACCGCCTGGGAATACTTGGTGTCGTAAACTCTACATCTTTCTTTCTTATCTTGTCACTGAAAACAGAAAAGTTGTGTTAACGTAGAAAATAATTGCTGCAACGTCCGGGAATCGAACCCGGGCCGCCCGCGTGGCAGGCGAGCATTCTACCACTGAACCAACGTTGCTGGCATGCTCGTTGGCTATTCGTATAACACAACCCCTTGCTGAAAATCATTATTCAGAAATCTGTCAATTTATAACCCAAATACAGATTGATATAGCTTTACACCTGAACGATGAATATGACTTGCTGTAAGTAGACTTTGGCAGTAGGTAAGGACTTTCTTCAGCCCGGCAAGACAATATCTGAGTGATCCTTGGTTCACTTGTACACACCTTTTAGTGAAGTGAATCAAGCAAGTATAGCTTGGTCAGTTTAGACAAATGGTAACTGCAATTTTAGTTATTCCTACCGTAGGCTATTTGTCATTTGTCATATATTTTGTGGTAAACACATCCTGACATCCTGTCCCTACATGCCTGTTGTAATATGTTTCTTTAAGTGGGCTCTCTCATGGAAAGCCTTCAGATAAATTGGATGTAATTCCAATATGATCCACTTACACGGAAATCTTTAGTAAAAGGCGAAAGATTTATTCGTGCTGTAGGTAGATCCTGGACATGCTCAAACAACACAAATAGCTCCATATCCTTGGCAGCTGTTAGGCTTGTTCCATTGACCAATCTAATGTAGTTGTCAGCAAAGACATGTAGAGATTGTGTCAAAGTTCAGCTTATTCACCAAAAAAAACACAAGCCCCTAGAATAACTTGAGGCAGAAAATTATCCATTAAATGACATTCAACTTTAGGGGTTTGCACCACCTAGCATTAAAACATTGAACTACATAAAGGAAGTGGAGCCATTGTGCTTTTGGCAGCATGCTTGTTGACTTGTGCAAACTTGATACAGGTTGTACACAATGTATTGAGTGGTCCAGTTTAGAAGTGGGGACAAGTGGGCCGATCCTGGTGGTACTGCAATACCAGGCCAACCCGTGATAAGGCTGGAGCAAGCTCCAAGTCCTCATCCCCTAACAAAAATGAGTTTAATATCGAAGGGGACACATGGTCCCCGTATCAGATATTAAGCTGATAAGAACAGATACTACACTTTGATCTTAGCCAAAAGGCCGAGAAGCGATGCCAAAGAATAGTTCCAGTATACTACCTTAGAGTCATAACCTGACTATGGTACTGTCTGGCAAAAGATTGGCATGCAGGCTGCCTAATCATTGTTAGAGAGAGTATAGTCAATCTGCCTAGTTCAAAGCAAAGACTTTACTTTAAATTGGGCTTCGATAGAAGCCTTTTTCTGGCCAACTACACAAAGTTTAGCAATTCCTGGTGTGTAAAATTTGAACTAGATGGTTAAGTTAAACATTCTAATTCTGTTGTCTGTTCTGCATTTATTAGGGGATGCGCGAACGCAGTCCCCAACTACCAAAAATTGTGCGTTCGAGTTACCCACATTTGGGGTAATCGTAGGGGTCAGCCATGCCTGAGTGCAATGGCACAGCCTCACCCTAGAGGAACCACCTTAGTGATCATGGTTAACCTCCACGCCAGGTAAGTATGAGGGAAAGAGTCGATTTCAGTGTATGGGTGACAAAGACTATAGATATTTTGCTGACCAGCTCCACGACTTTACACAAAACATGATTCAGTTGAAGTGTCCCCTCAGAAATGCTATATTTATACTTTTTCAAATAGTTGGTGACATACTTTGTTGATGAAACCTTCGGTAGGAGGTCTTCCATTGAAACAAATGCGACACCTAGAGGCCAAATTATTGACTACATAATATACATGTTTGCTACTTCACAGGTTATGCATTCCTATTGTAGATAGTGAGCTATCATCAGCTCTGACAGAAATAGCATTACAGTTCACACTGCAACCACTGGATCTATACACACCTCTTAGTGAAGTGAATCAAGCAAATTTAGCTTGGTCAGTTTAGACAATTACAAGATGCAAACTGTCACTTGTTATAACAAGATTACCAAGAGTTAGCACTGGTCGCAACGCAACAAACCATACAGAAGGATGGTATGGTAATATCCACATTATAATGTGAAAATGCCTTGCCAAATGTCTACGGCCATACCATGTTGAAAGCACCAGTTCTCGTCCGATCACTGAAGTTAAGCAACATTGGGCCAAGTTAGTACTTGGATGGGTGACCGCCTGGGAATACTTGGTGTCGTAGACCTAACATTTTTGGAATTTTGACCCAAACAATCCTAGCCCAAACCTAACTAAACCCCACACAATTAATGTCTACGGCCATACCATGTTGAAAGCACCAGTTCTCGTCCGATCACTGAAGTTAAGCAACATTGGGCCAAGTTAGTACTTGGATGGGTGACCGCCTGGGAATACTTGGTGTCGTAGGCTTATCCTTTTTTCAAAAATTGCCTCAAAAAAGTTGTGATACTGTAGAAAATGATTGCTGCAACGTCCGGGAATCGAACCCGGGCCGCCCGCGTGGCAGGCGAGCATTCTACCACTGAACCAACGTTGCTGGCTTGCTCTCATGATATTCGTGTAGTTAGTTTTTGTGTACCTATTGCAAAGACCAACCATACAAAGTGCAGAGCCCTGGCAGCCAACATAGCCCGGCTAGCTCAGTCGGTAGAGCATGAGACTCTTAATCTCAGGGTCGTGGGTTCGAGCCCCACGTTGGGCGAATTTTTTTTTAAATGGAACAGTTTTTAAAAATATATTTGAATTTGTTTCGTGATATACTGACAATAGGGTAATTCAGGCGCCATGGCTTAGTTGGTTAAAGCGCCTGTCTCGTAAACAGGAGATCCCGAGTTCGACTCTCGGTGGTGCCTTGATCCTTTTATTACTACTATCCATGGCTACACATACATAGGGTAAAGATTTGCAAAAATGCCGCGACCCGGGATCGAACCGGGGACCTTTAGATCTTCAGTCTAACGCTCTCCCAACTGAGCTATCACGGCTAGTTAAAATGATGTTGCTTATCTTGGTCAAGATGGAAAAAAGATCACTTTTACATGACTCTAAAAAGTTTAGGTCCTACCGAGATTTGAACTCGGATCGCTGGATTCAGAGTCCAGAGTGCTAACCATTACACCATAGGACCTTGATGCAGATCCAAACTCCAAAGGGTAAAAAAAAATTTTGTATAAAAAGAAAAGAAAAAAAACCTTATGTAATGGTTCCTGCCGGGATCGAACCGGCGACCTTGTCCGTGTGAAGGACACGTGATAACCACTACACTAAGGAACCATTGTCAACTAAGAAACCAAGCCAAGATACATAACAAACAGACATAAAATGTGCAACTACAAAGCCACGTCATTAAGTTAAGCCAGGTCTCGTGGCGCAACGGATAACGCGTCTGACTACGGATCAGAAGATTGCAGGTTCGAATCCTGCCGAGATCGAAAATTTTAAAGATTCGTTTGGCTATTAAAGAAAATTGCTATAAAATAAGTCGCCCCCGGGTGGGCTCGAACCACCAACCTTTCGGTTAACAGCCGAACGCGCTAGCCGATTGCGCCACGGAGGCTGATACAAGCTAATAACATTACATTATTTTTAATATTATTCTATGGAGCCTTAAAATATAAAAACAAAAAAAGATTGGTTTACTTATGTTGGTAGGGCTAATTACCACCGAACACTCATTAGCGCGGTCCGACTACTGACCGACACGGAAGCTCTTGGCTGCTGGGTTTCCCCTCTGGCCCAATCCGCCCCTCATTAAGCAACCTGATCACCTAGGACTCCCCCTAGGTGGCCATGTTGATGCCAGGCTTAGTGCGGACGCCAATTCAACGTGTTTCAATGGTAACCAGGCGTTCCCTGCCTCAAACCATCCCAAACTCTGACCTCCCAGTAGCAGGATTACAGAACCTCGCCACGGTTCCAGTCAACAATCATATCAATTTCTGTCACAATGTACCAGTTGAATTGCAATTTTTTTCATGTTTAATTTTGGGTATAATTACGCCAGCTTCCGTTATGGTCTAGTGGTTAGGATAGCTGGCTCTCACCCAGCAGGCCCGGGTTCGATTCCCGGTAACGGAAAAATACATTTTGTCGAACCCCCAAGTAATTATATCAACATCCCCGATCCAAAAAAAAAAGGAGATAAAAAAGATAGAGAATTGGATATTTCTAAGTTTTTACTTTTCAGCCAGGGTGACACCAAGCCTGCGTGGCCTAATGGATAAGGCGTCGGTCTCCTAAACCGAAGATTGCGAGTTCGAGTCTCGCCGTGGGTAACATTATCTTTTTAGCAAAAGTTGTTTTGGTTGCAGTGCTTCCAAGGTTTCTTGAAGGCAGTGTAGTAGCAAATATGGAAAGTGAAAGCAAGCTGCTCTAGTGGCGCAATCGGTTAGCGCACGGTACTTATAGACAGTACAACAAGTTATGCCGGGGTTGTGAGTTCGAGCCTCACCTAGAGCAAGCACTTTTTCAACCCTTAAACCTGGCAGGGTCTTCCACGAAAAGAGCAAAAATAAATTTTTTTTTACTTAATCAAAGCATTTTATCTTACCAAAATACTAAAATATTCTCTAGCAGTACCTCATAATATCAAATACAGGTACTGTGGTTCGATTTCAAAAATTTTTTGTAACTATGCTTTACTAACCAACAATCAATCAAGGAAAAAAGTTTGTTAAAGAATATAGATAGATTGGTATTTTCTTTTTACTACTGTTTTAAATCTATCAAGTTAATAACAAATTCGATAAAATTGACTGAATAACCATATAAATGTATAAAGATTTGTGATTTAAATTATGCCATGAAAAATCCTCCAATGTGTTTTGTAAAAATCTTTGAAACTTTTGATTTCATTGTTTATGTATGTACACTCAAGAATGATGAATCTTATCTGATCTAGAAAGGCAGAAGGATACTAAATTGTAATTGTAATTCATAGTAACCGAGTTATTACTAAAATAAATTTTTGACAGCTGTGGGATTCGAACCCACGCCCTTGCGGACTGGTGCCTAAAACCAGCGCCTTAGACCACTCGGCCAAACTGCCTGTTGTGCTGGCAGTTGTGCGAATAAGAAAAATTGTTTCTTAAGTTTTTTTTTCAGCCTTACTGTGTAAAAGCATCAAACACCTAAAAAAAAATTTGTTTTTCCAGTGAGTGATTTTACAAAATTAACTGCCTCCAGAGAGGATTGAACTCTCGACCCCTGGTTTACAAGACCAGTGCTCTGCCACTGAGCTATAGAGGCTTGCCTGTTCACGTGGCACAATTTAAACCTAGCCTAACCTAGCCTAACCTAACCTAACCTAAGCCATTGCGGTTGGCACCTTGTGTTAAAGACTTTGAAATTGCTAAAAGATTCATTTGAGTATTAGTCAGCTCATGCATTCAACAGGGGGATGTAGCTCAGTGGTAGAGCGCATGCTTTGCATGTATGAGGCCCCGGGTTCGATCCCCGGCATCTCCAATTATCAATGATTTTTGTTATTTCTTTGAAGTTGTCTGTTGTTCAAAATGAGTACTTTAGTGAAAAAATATTTGTATGGGGTTATGCGGACACAAAAATGTGGAACGCTTCACGATTTTGCGTGTCATCCTTGCGCAGGGGCCATGCTAATCTTCTCTGTATCGTTCCAATTTTAGTATATGTACTGCCGAAGCAAGTACATTTGAGAATAGAATTTAGTTGTCCATAAAGATCAGCATTTGTTACACAAATTGCAAAAAAACAATTCTGTTGACCCTGACGTGATTTGAACACGCAGCCTTCTGATCTGGAGTCAGACGCGCTACCGTTGCGCCACAGAGTCAGATGTTTGAATTGCTGCAACTTTGAATTCATGCAAAACTAAAGGAAAGTCTTTTTTTCCCTTTTTTCTATCCACTATACAATGCAAGCGACCAATAGAAAAAAGGCGCTGCTTTCGTCCGGCCCCTATGATGGAGACCAGGGGTCGTAGCTCAGCTGGTAGAGCGTCTGATTCGCATTTAGAAGGTCTCGGGTTCAAATCCCGACGACTCCAAATTTTTTTTCTTTTCAATTTTCAAAAGTATTAGGCAAAACCATGGGCTTGACCGGGAGTTGAACCCGGGACCTCTCGCACCCGAAGCGAGAATCATGCCGCCTAGACCATCAAGCCTGGCTTGTGCCCTGTTAACTGTCAGTAGCAACCTGTAATTCATCAATTTACCTGCCGATTGCTTCCAGCTGTGATCCTGGATTGATGGATGGCCGTCTGCCAGAGCCAGCAGTCGTGGCCGAGTGGTTAAGGCGTTGGACTTGAAATCCAATGGGGTTTCCCCGCGCAGGTTCGAATCCTGCCGGCTGCGAATTACAGATTTTGTTAGTTTCTAGTGTTTTATTCATTTTTTTTTTGCAAAACCAGAAAGTTACCTTGCAACTCACATGGCCTTCCTGGTATAGTGTTAAAATAAGTCTTTTGTCAGGTGTGGGGTTCGAACCCACGCAATCTTACGATTATGAGAGCTTAAATCTCACGCCTTAGACCACTCGGCCAACCTGACAGGTTGCCACAATGCGGCACTCATTGCAAAACGCATGAAATCACGACTGACAAGCACTGATTTAGCAAAGCTCCACAAAATAATTCTCGCGACGAAGATGGGATTCGAACCCACGCGGGCAGAGCCCATTGGATTAGCAGTCCAACGCCTTAACCACTCGGCCACCTCGTCTGTGAAAGAGATTAAGCTAGATTACTTGCAAAGCATACATAACAACAACAACAACAAACACAAAAACAACAAAGTAAATATTGCATCACTCGTGTCAAAAGACTTCCCACGCCGGGAGTTGAACCCGGGCCTCCTGGGTGAAAGCCAGATATCCTAGCCGTTAGACCACGTGGGATTCTGTTTCCGTCCGGGATCGAACCGGAGACCTTCTGCGTGTTAGGCAGATGTGATAACCGCTACACCACGGAAACTTGTTACATCAGATAGACAGCTTTATTGCCATAATTTTTTTCTTTAAACTCCTGACTAAAGTGTGCTAGTTACTAGGCAAAAATGTATTTGTGGTTTTCACTTTTGAGTACATTATAGTCCTGTACAATAAGCGTCAGTGGTATAGTGGTGAGCATAGCTGCCTTCCAAGCAGTTGACCCGGGTTCGATTCCCGGCTGACGCATTTTCATCTGTGTTGCCTAGGAGTACATTTTTGTACATTTAAAAAGTGTAGTAATCCTATATTGCCAACAAGCCTCCGTAGCGCAGTAGGCAGCGCGTCAGTCTCATAATCTGAAGGCCGTGAGTTCGAGCCTCACCGGGGGCAGGCAAACATTTTTTCATCTCCTGGTTGTGTTTTGAAAAAATGTGAAAAAATAGTTTTGTCAGAAGTGGGATTCGAACCCACGCCCTCATCGAGGACCAGAATTCTCACATCCACTCTCTATCAGAGAGCAAGGAAGTTGTCCTTGAGTCTGGCGCCTTAGACCACTCGGCCATCCTGACTGTTAATAAAGTGTTCACGGATTAAGAAATCCCATGTTTTGATAAGCCAAAAAGGTTAGCCAAAATGCAATGTTAGCATCCCATCTGGGGATCGAACCCAGGACCTTTGGATTAGAAGTCCAACGCGCTATCCTCTGCGCTAATGGGACTTGGTTAGAGAAAAGAAAATAGTAGCATTTGTTGACAGAAAACATTATGGAAGGCAAGAAAAAGAAAATCAAGTAGAGAAGAAAAAAAGTATGTAGTTTTTGTATTGTGCTTATACTTATACACATCATGTCAGTCAGGCCCGTTAGCTCAGTTGGTTAGAGCGTCGTGCTAATAACGCGAAGGTCACGGGTTCGATCCCCCTACGGGCCAGATAATACTTTTACCAAATTGAACAGTTTGCAGTGGCGGAAATATTTAATGGTAAAAAAAAGAAATTTCACAAGGTTGAAAAAGTTATCTCTCCCCGACCGGGAATCGAACCCGGGCCTTCCACGTGACAGGCGGAGATCCTCACCACTAGACTATCGAGGAATTCTTATAAATCAGCCATTTTCTAGTCGCTACGTACGTATCACACTGATTGGAGACTTGAACAAAAGATGGGAGCGCCCGAGCAGGGGCTCGAACCCTGGACCGTTAGGTTAAAAGCCTAACGCTCTACCGACTGAGCTACCCGGGCATCATGCTATTCTAAAATTACAGTAACAAAATTGTCTCATCAGATGGCAGCAGCATTTTAGTTCATGGTAGGCTTGGTTTTCTCTCTGTTTATTTTTGGTTAAGTGCAACCTGAGTTGTATAGAATAAATCATCCCTCCATAATTTTCCTGTATTGTAGCATTTTGCATTTAGTATAAGTCACATTTTCCATGGTCAAATGTCTACGGCCATACCATGTTGAAAGCACCAGTTCTCGTCCGATCACTGAAGTTAAGCAACATTGGGCCAAGTTAGTACTTGGATGGGTGACCGCCTGGGAATACTTGGTGTCGTAGGCAAATCTTTTCATCCTTTTTTATAAGTTGAGAAAAAAAAAAACAAAGTCTGAGAAATGTAAACCAGACAACTGCTTATGTTCATTTTTTACACCTAAAGCCCTTATACAATGCAACCACTATGATATAATGTGTAGTTACTGTTTTTGTCACCAGATGGCAGCTCTATTTAGTTCCCAGTTAGGCTTTGTTTTCTCCGTGTTAAGGCATGAGTTTTGGGTTGACAACTATTATTGTTCGATAAAATGATATCTTTTAGTATCACACACACCTATTTGGATTAATATTTTAGTTACTTTGTGCTTGTATTTTATGAAAATTAACTTTTCCGGTCGGACCTTTAACAAATATCAAAAATATATGATTGTCCAAGTAACTTTACATCATTGTCTAAAACGACCAAGCTAATATTGCTTGATTCACTTCTACAAGAGGTGTGTATCAGCTCTGCTTCGATGGTTCGCTCACCTTGAGTCCGCTCGGGTTGAGTGTCTGTCTTAGTCAGTCACAAACTTCTTTATTCAGGGTTAAAGAGAACCCACTAATTACTGAAACCAATCAAGAACTTAAAATCATTTACCGTAGATACCTGTACGTAATTTCTCTTGGTAATGCATTTTCCATTTAGTTTATGCCACATTTTCCTTTGATAAATGTCTACGGCCATACCATGTTGAAAGCACCAGTTCTCGTCTGATCACTGAAGTTAAGCAACATTGGGCCAAGTTAGTACTTGGATGGGTGACCACCTGGGAATACTTGGTGTCGTAGGCTTTAACATTTTATCCATATTTCAAAATTTGTCTCTTTTTCTTCCTTGTCCGTAGATTCCTGTACTGTTGGACGTTTTGCATTCATTTCACGCCACATTTTCTCTTCGTAATGCATTTTGCATTTAATTGACGCCAAATTTTCCGTTGATATATGTCTACGGCCATACCATGTTGAAAGCACCAGTTCTCGTCCGATCACTGCAGTTAAGCAACATTGGGCCAAGTTAGTACTTGGATGGGTGACCGCCTGGGAATACTTGGTGTCGTAGGCAAATCTTTTCATCCTTTTTTATAAGTTGAGAAAAAAAAAACAAAGTCTGAGAAATGTAAACCAGACAACTGCTTATGTTCATTTTTTACACCTAAAGCCCTTATACAATGCAACCACTATGATATAATGTGTAGTTACTGTTTTTGTCACCAGATGGCAGCTCTATTTAGTTCCCAGTTAGGCTTTGTTTTCTCCGTGTTAAGGCATGAGTTTTGGGTTGACAACTATTATTGTTCGATAAAATGATATCTTTTAGTATCACACATACCTATTTGGATTAATATTTTAGTTACTTTGTGCTTGTATTTTATGAAAATTAACTTTTCAGGTCGGACCTTTAACAAATATCAAAAATATATGATTGTCCAAGTAACTTTACATCATTGTCTAAAACGACCAAGCTAATATTGCTTGATTCACTTCTACAAGAGGTGTGTATCAGCTCTGCTTCGATGGTTCGCTCACCTTGAGTCCGCTCGGGTTGAGTGTCTGTCTTAGTCAGTCACAAACTTCTTTATTCAGGGTTAAAGAGAACCCGCTAATCACTGAAACCAATCAAGAACTTAAAATCATTTACCGTAGATACCTGTACGTAATTTCTCTTGGTAATGCATTTTCCATTTAGTTTATGCCACATTTTCCTTTGATAAATGTATACGGCCATACCATGTTGAAAGCACCAGTTCTCGTCTGATCACTGAAGTTAAGCAACATTGGGCCAAGTTAGTACTTGGATGGGTGACCGCCTGGGAATACTTGGTGTCGTAGGCTTTAACATTTTATCCATATTTCAAAATTTGTCTCTTTTTCTTCCTTGTCCGTAGATTCCTGTACTGTTGGACGTTTTGCATTCATTTCACGCCACATTTTCTCTTCGTAATGCATTTTGCATTTAATTGACGCCACATTTTCCGTTGATATATGTCTACGGCCATACCATGTTGAAAGCACCAGTTCTCGTCCGATCACTGCAGTTAAGCAACATTGGGCCAAGTTAGTACTTGGATGGGTGACCGCCTGGGAATACTTGGTGTCGTAGGCTCTAACATTTTATCCATATTTCAAATTTGTCTCTTTTTCTTTCTTGTCCAAGAGAAATTTCTAATCACTGAGAACATAAGGTGAAACCCAAGGGGATGTAGCTCAGATGGTAGAGCGCTCGCTTAGCATGCGAGAGGTACGGGGATCGATACCCCGCATCTCCAAGTATCATTTATCCCCCTACTACACAAGCACCAAACAAAAAAATAAACACTCAAAGAAAAACAAAAGTCTGAAAATTTAAACCAGTAAAACTTTAAACCTTTTTGTTGCATTAGAATGTTATTTAATAAACCAGAAGTTAGCCTTTGCTTAGAGTAAATGTCTACGGCCATACTATGTTGAAAGCACCAGTTCTCGTCTGATCACTGAAGTTAAGCAACATTGGGCCAAGTTAGTACTTGGATGGGTGACCGCCTGGGAATACTTGGTGTCGTAGGCTCAATATTTTTGGAATTTTGACCCAACCAATCCTAGCCCAAACCTGACTAAACCTCACACAAGTTTGAAAATCATGTTGTAACTTTATGTCTACGGCCATACCATGTTGAAAGCACCAGTTCTCGTCCGATCACTGAAGTTAAGCAACATTGGGCCAAGTTAGTACTTGGATGGGTGACCGCCTGGGAATACTTGGTGTCGTAAACTCTACATCTTTCTTTCTTATCTTGTCACTGAAAACAGAAAAGTTGTGTTAACGTAGAAAATAATTGCTGCAACGTCCGGGAATCGAACCCGGGCCGCCCGCGTGGCAGGCGAGCATTCTACCACTGAACCAACGTTGCTGGCATGCTCGTTGGCTATTCGTATAACACAACCCCTTGCTGAAAATCATTATTCAGAAATCTGTCAATTTATAACCCAAATACAGATTGATATAGCTTTACACCTGAACGATGAATATGACTTGCTGTAAGTAGACTTTGGCAGTAGGTAAGGACTTTCTTCAGCCCGGCAAGACAATATCTGAGTGATCCTTGGTTCACTTGTACACACCTTTTAGTGAAGTGAATCAAGCAAGTATAGCTTGGTCAGTTTAGACAAATGGTAACTGCAATTTTAGTTATTCCTACCGTAGGCTATTTGTCATTTGTCATATATTTTGTGGTAAACACATCCTGACATCCTGTCCCTACATGCCTGTTGTAATATGTTTCTTTAAGTGGGCTCTCTCATGGAAAGCCTTCAGATAAATTGGATGTAATTCCAATATGATCCACTTACACGGAAATCTTTAGTAAAAGGCGAAAGATTTATTCGTGCTGTAGGTAGATCCTGGACATGCTCAAACAACACAAATAGCTCCATATCCTTGGCAGCTGTTAGGCTTGTTCCATTGACCAATCTAATGTAGTTGTCAGCAAAGACATGTAGAGATTGTGTCAAAGTTCAGCTTATTCACCAAAAAAAACACAAGCCCCTAGAATAACTTGAGGCAGAAAATTATCCATTAAATGACATTCAACTTTAGGGGTTTGCACCACCTAGCATTAAAACATTGAACTACATAAAGGAAGTGGAGCCATTGTGCTTTTGGCAGCATGCTTGTTGACTTGTGCAAACTTGATACAGGTTGTACACAATGTATTGAGTGGTCCAGTTTAGAAGTGGGGACAAGTGGGCCGATCCTGGTGGTACTGCAATACCAGGCCAACCCGTGATAAGGCTGGAGCAAGCTCCAAGTCCTCATCCCCTAACAAAAATGAGTTTAATATCAAAGGGGACACATGGTCCCCGTATCAGATATTAAGCTGATAAGAACAGATACTACACTTTGATCTTAGCCAAAAGGCCGAGAAGCGATGCCAAAGAATAGTTCCAGTATACTACCTTAGAGTCATAACCTGACTATGGTACTGTCTGGCAAAAGATTGGCATGCAGGCTGCCTAATCATTGTTAGAGAGAGTATAGTCAATCTGCCTAGTTCAAAGCAAAGACTTTACTTTAAATTGGGCTTCGATAGAAGCCTTTTTCTGGCCAACTACACAAAGTTTAGCAATTCCTGGTGTGTAAAATTTGAACTAGATGGTTAAGTTAAACATTCTAATTCTGTTGTCTGTTCTGCATTTATTAGGGGATGCGCGAACGCAGTCCCCAACTACCAAAAATTGTGCGTTCGAGTTACCCACATTTGGGGTAATCGTAGGGGTCAGCCATGCCTGAGTGCAATGGCACAGCCTCACCCTAGAGGAACCACCTTAGTGATCATGGTTAACCTCCACGCCAGGTAAGTATGAGGGAAAGAGTCGATTTCAGTGTATGGGTGACAAAGACTATAGATATTTTGCTGACCAGCTCCACGACTTTACACAAAACATGATTCAGTTGAAGTGTCCCCTCAGAAATGCTATATTTATACTTTTTCAAATAGTTGGTGACATACTTTGTTGATGAAACCTTCGGTAGGAGGTCTTCCATTGAAACAAATGCGACACCTAGAGGCCAAATTATTGACTACATAATATACATGTTTGCTACTTCACAGGTTATGCATTCCTATTGTAGATAGTGAGCTATCATCAGCTCTGACAGAAATAGCATTACCGTTCACACTGCAACCACTGGATCTATACACACCTCTTAGTGAAGTGAATCAAGCAAATTTAGCTTGGTCAGTTTAGACAATTACAAGATGCAAACTGTCACTTGTTATAACAAGATTACCAAGAGTTAGCACTGGTCGCAACGCAACAAACCATACAGAAGGATGGTATGGTAATATCCACATTATAATGTGAAAATGCCTTGCCAAATGTCTACGGCCATACCATGTTGAAAGCACCAGTTCTCGTCCGATCACTGAAGTTAAGCAACATTGGGCCAAGTTAGTACTTGGATGGGTGACCGCCTGGGAATACTTGGTGTCGTAGACCTAACATTTTTGGAATTTTGACCCAAACAATCCTAGCCCAAACCTAACTAAACCCCACACAATTAATGTCTACGGCCATACCATGTTGAAAGCACCAGTTCTCGTCCGATCACTGAAGTTAAGCAACATTGGGCCAAGTTAGTACTTGGATGGGTGACCGCCTGGGAATACTTGGTGTCGTAGGCTTATCCTTTTTTCAAAAATTGCCTCAAAAAAGTTGTGATACTGTAGAAAATGATTGCTGCAACGTCCGGGAATCGAACCCGGGCCGCCCGCGTGGCAGGCGAGCATTCTACCACTGAACCAACGTTGCTGGCTTGCTCTCATGATATTCGTGTAGTTAGTTTTTGTGTACCTATTGCAAAGACCAACCATACAAAGTGCAGAGCCCTGGCAGCCAACATAGCCCGGCTAGCTCAGTCGGTAGAGCATGAGACTCTTAATCTCAGGGTCGTGGGTTCGAGCCCCACGTTGGGCGAATTTTTTTTTAAATGGAACAGTTTTTAAAAATATATTTGAATTTGTTTCGTGATATACTGACAATAGGGTAATTCAGGCGCCATGGCTTAGTTGGTTAAAGCGCCTGTCTCGTAAACAGGAGATCCCGAGTTCGACTCTCGGTGGTGCCTTGATCCTTTTATTACTACTATCCATGGCTACACATACATAGGGTAAAGATTTGCAAAAATGCCGCGACCCGGGATCGAACCGGGGACCTTTAGATCTTCAGTCTAACGCTCTCCCAACTGAGCTATCACGGCTAGTTAAAATGATGTTGCTTATCTTGGTCAAGATGGAAAAAAGATCACTTTTACATGACTCTAAAAAGTTTAGGTCCTACCGAGATTTGAACTCGGATCGCTGGATTCAGAGTCCAGAGTGCTAACCATTACACCATAGGACCTTGATGCAGATCCAAACTCCAAAGGGTAAAAAAAAATTTTGTATAAAAAGAAAAGAAAAAAAACCTTATGTAATGGTTCCTGCCGGGATCGAACCGGCGACCTTGTCCGTGTGAAGGACACGTGATAACCACTACACTAAGGAACCATTGTCAACTAAGAAACCAAGCCAAGATACATAACAAACAGACATAAAATGTGCAACTACAAAGCCACGTCATTAAGTTAAGCCAGGTCTCGTGGCGCAACGGATAACGCGTCTGACTACGGATCAGAAGATTGCAGGTTCGAATCCTGCCGAGATCGAAAATTTTAAAGATTCGTTTGGCTATTAAAGAAAATTGCTATAAAATAAGTCGCCCCCGGGTGGGCTCGAACCACCAACCTTTCGGTTAACAGCCGAACGCGCTAGCCGATTGCGCCACGGAGGCTGATACAAGCTAATAACATTACATTATTTTTAATATTATTCTATGGAGCCTTAAAATATAAAAACAAAAAAAGATTGGTTTACTTATGTTGGTAGGGCTAATTACCACCGAACACTCATTAGCGCGGTCCGACTACTGACCGACACGGAAGCTCTTGGCTGCTGGGTTTCCCCTCTGGCCCAATCCGCCCCTCATTAAGCAACCTGATCACCTAGGACTCCCCCTAGGTGGCCATGTTGATGCCAGGCTTAGTGCGGACGCCAATTCAACGTGTTTCAATGGTAACCAGGCGTTCCCTGCCTCAAACCATCCCAAACTCTGACCTCCCAGTAGCAGGATTACAGAACCTCGCCACGGTTCCAGTCAACAATCATATCAATTTCTGTCACAATGTACCAGTTGAATTGCAATTTTTTTCATGTTTAATTTTGGGTATAATTACGCCAGCTTCCGTTATGGTCTAGTGGTTAGGATAGCTGGCTCTCACCCAGCAGGCCCGGGTTCGATTCCCGGTAACGGAAAAATACATTTTGTCGAACCCCCAAGTAATTATATCAACATCCCCGATCCAAAAAAAAAAGGAGATAAAAAAGATAGAGAATTGGATATTTCTAAGTTTTTACTTTTCAGCCAGGGTGACACCAAGCCTGCGTGGCCTAATGGATAAGGCGTCGGTCTCCTAAACCGAAGATTGCGAGTTCGAGTCTCGCCGTGGGTAACATTATCTTTTTAGCAAAAGTTGTTTTGGTTGCAGTGCTTCCAAGGTTTCTTGAAGGCAGTGTAGTAGCAAATATGGAAAGTGAAAGCAAGCTGCTCTAGTGGCGCAATCGGTTAGCGCACGGTACTTATAGACAGTACAACAAGTTATGCCGGGGTTGTGAGTTCGAGCCTCACCTAGAGCAAGCACTTTTTCAACCCTTAAACCTGGCAGGGTCTTCCACGAAAAGAGCAAAAATAAATTTTTTTTTACTTAATCAAAGCATTTTATCTTACCAAAATACTAAAATATTCTCTAGCAGTACCTCATAATATCAAATACAGGTACTGTGGTTCGATTTCAAAAATTTTTTGTAACTATGCTTTACTAACCAACAATCAATCAAGGAAAAAAGTTTGTTAAAGAATATAGATAGATTGGTATTTTCTTTTTACTACTGTTTTAAATCTATCAAGTTAATAACAAATTCGATAAAATTGACTGAATAACCATATAAATGTATAAAGATTTGTGATTTAAATTATGCCATGAAAAATCCTCCAATGTGTTTTGTAAAAATCTTTGAAACTTTTGATTTCATTGTTTATGTATGTACACTCAAGAATGATGAATCTTATCTGATCTAGAAAGGCAGAAGGATACTAAATTGTAATTGTAATTCATAGTAACCGAGTTATTACTAAAATAAATTTTTGACAGCTGTGGGATTCGAACCCACGCCCTTGCGGACTGGTGCCTAAAACCAGCGCCTTAGACCACTCGGCCAAACTGCCTGTTGTGCTGGCAGTTGTGCGAATAAGAAAAATTGTTTCTTAAGTTTTTTTTTCAGCCTTACTGTGTAAAAGCATCAAACACCTAAAAAAAAATTTGTTTTTCCAGTGAGTGATTTTACAAAATTAACTGCCTCCAGAGAGGATTGAACTCTCGACCCCTGGTTTACAAGACCAGTGCTCTGCCACTGAGCTATAGAGGCTTGCCTGTTCACGTGGCACAATTTAAACCTAGCCTAACCTAGCCTAACCTAACCTAACCTAAGCCATTGCGGTTGGCACCTTGTGTTAAAGACTTTGAAATTGCTAAAAGATTCATTTGAGTATTAGTCAGCTCATGCATTCAACAGGGGGATGTAGCTCAGTGGTAGAGCGCATGCTTTGCATGTATGAGGCCCCGGGTTCGATCCCCGGCATCTCCAATTATCAATGATTTTTGTTATTTCTTTGAAGTTGTCTGTTGTTCAAAATGAGTACTTTAGTGAAAAAATATTTGTATGGGGTTATGCGGACACAAAAATGTGGAACGCTTCACGATTTTGCGTGTCATCCTTGCGCAGGGGCCATGCTAATCTTCTCTGTATCGTTCCAATTTTAGTATATGTACTGCCGAAGCAAGTACATTTGAGAATAGAATTTAGTTGTCCATAAAGATCAGCATTTGTTACACAAATTGCAAAAAAACAATTCTGTTGACCCTGACGTGATTTGAACACGCAGCCTTCTGATCTGGAGTCAGACGCGCTACCGTTGCGCCACAGAGTCAGATGTTTGAATTGCTGCAACTTTGAATTCATGCAAAACTAAAGGAAAGTCTTTTTTTCCCTTTTTTCTATCCACTATACAATGCAAGCGACCAATAGAAAAAAGGCGCTGCTTTCGTCCGGCCCCTATGATGGAGACCAGGGGTCGTAGCTCAGCTGGTAGAGCGTCTGATTCGCATTTAGAAGGTCTCGGGTTCAAATCCCGACGACTCCAAATTTTTTTTCTTTTCAATTTTCAAAAGTATTAGGCAAAACCATGGGCTTGACCGGGAGTTGAACCCGGGACCTCTCGCACCCGAAGCGAGAATCATGCCGCCTAGACCATCAAGCCTGGCTTGTGCCCTGTTAACTGTCAGTAGCAACCTGTAATTCATCAATTTACCTGCCGATTGCTTCCAGCTGTGATCCTGGATTGATGGATGGCCGTCTGCCAGAGCCAGCAGTCGTGGCCGAGTGGTTAAGGCGTTGGACTTGAAATCCAATGGGGTTTCCCCGCGCAGGTTCGAATCCTGCCGGCTGCGAATTACAGATTTTGTTAGTTTCTAGTGTTTTATTCATTTTTTTTTTGCAAAACCAGAAAGTTACCTTGCAACTCACATGGCCTTCCTGGTATAGTGTTAAAATAAGTCTTTTGTCAGGTGTGGGGTTCGAACCCACGCAATCTTACGATTATGAGAGCTTAAATCTCACGCCTTAGACCACTCGGCCAACCTGACAGGTTGCCACAATGCGGCACTCATTGCAAAACGCATGAAATCACGACTGACAAGCACTGATTTAGCAAAGCTCCACAAAATAATTCTCGCGACGAAGATGGGATTCGAACCCACGCGGGCAGAGCCCATTGGATTAGCAGTCCAACGCCTTAACCACTCGGCCACCTCGTCTGTGAAAGAGATTAAGCTAGATTACTTGCAAAGCATACATAACAACAACAACAACAAACACAAAAACAACAAAGTAAATATTGCATCACTCGTGTCAAAAGACTTCCCACGCCGGGAGTTGAACCCGGGCCTCCTGGGTGAAAGCCAGATATCCTAGCCGTTAGACCACGTGGGATTCTGTTTCCGTCCGGGATCGAACCGGAGACCTTCTGCGTGTTAGGCAGATGTGATAACCGCTACACCACGGAAACTTGTTACATCAGATAGACAGCTTTATTGCCATAATTTTTTTCTTTAAACTCCTGACTAAAGTGTGCTAGTTACTAGGCAAAAATGTATTTGTGGTTTTCTCTTTTGAGTACATTATAGTTCTGTACAATAAGCGTCAGTGGTATAGTGGTGAGCATAGCTGCCTTCCAAGCAGTTGACCCGGGTTCGATTCCCGGCTGACGCATTTTCATCTGTGTTGCCTAGGAGTACATTTTTGTACATTTAAAAAGTGTAGTAATCCTATATTGCCAACAAGCCTCCGTAGCGCAGTAGGCAGCGCGTCAGTCTCATAATCTGAAGGCCGTGAGTTCGAGCCTCACCGGGGGCAGGCAAACATTTTTTCATCTCCTGGTTGTGTTTTGAAAAAATGTGAAAAAATAGTTTTGTCAGAAGTGGGATTCGAACCCACGCCCTCATCGAGGACCAGAATTCTCACATCCACTCTCTATCAGAGAGCAAGGAAGTTGTCCTTGAGTCTGGCGCCTTAGACCACTCGGCCATCCTGACTGTTAATAAAGTGTTCACGGATTAAGAAATCCCATGTTTTGATAAGCCAAAAAGGTTAGCCAAAATGCAATGTTAGCATCCCATCTGGGGATCGAACCCAGGACCTTTGGATTAGAAGTCCAACGCGCTATCCTCTGCGCTAATGGGACTTGGTTAAAGAAAAGAAAATAGTAGCATTTGTTGACAGAAAACATTATGGAAGGCAAGAAAAAGAAAATCAAGTAGAGAAGAAAAAAAGTATGTAGTTTTTGTATTGTGCTTATACTTATACACATCATGTCAGTCAGGCCCGTTAGCTCAGTTGGTTAGAGCGTCGTGCTAATAACGCGAAGGTCACGGGTTCGATCCCCCTACGGGCCAGATAATACTTTTACCAAATTGAACAGTTTGCAGTGGCGGAAATATTTAATGGTAAAAAAAAGAAATTTCACAAGGTTGAAAAAGTTATCTCTCCCCGACCGGGAATCGAACCCGGGCCTTCCACGTGACAGGCGGAGATCCTCACCACTAGACTATCGAGGAATTCTTATAAATCAGCCATTTTCTAGTCGCTACGTACGTATCACACTGATTGGAGACTTGAACAAAAGATGGGAGCGCCCGAGCAGGGGCTCGAACCCTGGACCGTTAGGTTAAAAGCCTAACGCTCTACCGACTGAGCTACCCGGGCATCATGCTATTCTAAAATTACAGTAACAAAATTGTCTCACCAGATGGCAGCAGCATTTTAGTTCATGGTAGGCTTGGTTTTCTCTCTGTTTATTTTTGGTTAAGTGCAACCTGAGTTGTATAGAATAAATCATCCCTCCATAATTTTCCTGTATTGTAGCATTTTGCATTTAGTATAAGTCACATTTTCCATGGTCAAATGTCTACGGCCATACCATGTTGAAAGCACCAGTTCTCGTCCGATCACTGAAGTTAAGCAACATTGGGCCAAGTTAGTACTTGGATGGGTGACCGCCTGGGAATACTTGGTGTCGTAGGCAAATCTTTTCATCCTTTTTTATAAGTTGAGAAAAAAAAAACAAAGTCTGAGAAATGTAAACCAGACAACTGCTTATGTTCATTTTTTACACCTAAAGCCCTTATACAATGCAACCACTATGATATAATGTGTAGTTACTGTTTTTGTCACCAGATGGCAGCTCTATTTAGTTCCCAGTTAGGCTTTGTTTTCTCCGTGTTAAGGCATGAGTTTTGGGTTGACAACTATTATTGTTCGATAAAATGATATCTTTTAGTATCACACATACCTATTTGGATTAATATTTTAGTTACTTTGTGCTTGTATTTTATGAAAATTAACTTTTCCGGTCGGACCTTTAACAAATATCAAAAATATATGATTGTCCAAGTAACTTTACATCATTGTCTAAAACGACCAAGCTAATATTGCTTGATTCACTTCTACAAGAGGTGTGTATCAGCTCTGCTTCGATGGTTCGCTCACCTTGAGTCCGCTCGGGTTGAGTGTCTGTCTTAGTCAGTCACAAACTTCTTTATTCAGGGTTAAAGAGAACCCACTAATTACTGAAACCAATCAAGAACTTAAAATCATTTACCGTAGATACCTGTACGTAATTTCTCTTGGTAATGCATTTTCCATTTAGTTTATGCCACATTTTCCTTTGATAAATGTCTACGGCCATACCATGTTGAAAGCACCAGTTCTCGTCTGATCACTGAAGTTAAGCAACATTGGGCCAAGTTAGTACTTGGATGGGTGACCGCCTGGGAATACTTGGTGTCGTAGGCTTTAACATTTTATCCATATTTCAAAATTTGTCTCTTTTTCTTCCTTGTCCGTAGATTCCTGTACTGTTGGACGTTTTGCATTCATTTCACGCCACATTTTCTCTTCGTAATGCATTTTGCATTTAATTGACGCCAAATTTTCCGTTGATATATGTCTACGGCCATACCATGTTGAAAGCACCAGTTCTCGTCCGATCACTGCAGTTAAGCAACATTGGGCCAAGTTAGTACTTGGATGGGTGACCGCCTGGGAATACTTGGTGTCGTAGGCAAATCTTTTCATCCTTTTTTATAAGTTGAGAAAAAAAAAACAAAGTCTGAGAAATGTAAACCAGACAACTGCTTATGTTCATTTTTTACACCTAAAGCCCTTATACAATGCAACCACTATGATATAATGTGTAGTTACTGTTTTTGTCACCAGATGGCAGCTCTATTTAGTTCCCAGTTAGGCTTTGTTTTCTCCGTGTTAAGGCATGAGTTTTGGGTTGACAACTATTATTGTTCGATAAAATGATATCTTTTAGTATCACACATACCTATTTGGATTAATATTTTAGTTACTTTGTGCTTGTATTTTATGAAAATTAACTTTTCCGGTCGGACCTTTAACAAATATCAAAAATATATGATTGTCCAAGTAACTTTACATCATTGTCTAAAACGACCAAGCTAATATTGCTTGATTCACTTCTACAAGAGGTGTGTATCAGCTCTGCTTCGATGGTTCGCTCACCTTGAGTCCGCTCGGGTTGAGTGTCTGTCTTAGTCAGTCACAAACTTCTTTATTCAGGGTTAAAGAGAACCCACTAATCACTGAAACCAATCAAGAACTTAAAATCATTTACCGTAGATACCTGTACGTAATTTCTCTTGGTAATGCATTTTCCATTTAGTTTATGCCACATTTTCCTTTGATAAATGTATACGGCCATACCATGTTGAAAGCACCAGTTCTCGTCTGATCACTGAAGTTAAGCAACATTGGGCCAAGTTAGTACTTGGATGGGTGACCGCCTGGGAATACTTGGTGTCGTAGGCTTTAACATTTTATCCATATTTCAAAATTTGTCTCTTTTTCTTCCTTGTCCGTAGATTCCTGTACTGTTGGACGTTTTGCATTCATTTCACGCCACATTTTCTCTTCGTAATGCATTTTGCATTTAATTGACGCCACATTTTCCGTTGATATATGTCTACGGCCATACCATGTTGAAAGCACCAGTTCTCGTCCGATCACTGCAGTTAAGCAACATTGGGCCAAGTTAGTACTTGGATGGGTGACCGCCTGGGAATACTTGGTGTCGTAGGCTCTAACATTTTATCCATATTTCAAATTTGTCTCTTTTTCTTTCTTGTCCAAGAGAAATTTCTAATCACTGAGAACATAAGGTGAAACCCAAGGGGATGTAGCTCAGATGGTAGAGCGCTCGCTTAGCATGCGAGAGGTACGGGGATCGATACCCCGCATCTCCAAGTATCATTTATCCCCCTACTACACAAGCACCAAACAAAAAAATAAACACTCAAAGAAAAACAAAAGTCTGAAAATTTAAACCAGTAAAACTTTAAACCTTTTTGTTGCATTAGAATGTTATTTAATAAACCAGAAGTTAGCCTTTGCTTAGAGTAAATGTCTACGGCCATACTATGTTGAAAGCACCAGTTCTCGTCTGATCACTGAAGTTAAGCAACATTGGGCCAAGTTAGTACTTGGATGGGTGACCGCCTGGGAATACTTGGTGTCGTAGGCTCAATATTTTTGGAATTTTGACCCAACCAATCCTAGCCCAAACCTGACTAAACCTCACACAAGTTTGAAAATCATGTTGTAACTTTATGTCTACGGCCATACCATGTTGAAAGCACCAGTTCTCGTCCGATCACTGAAGTTAAGCAACATTGGGCCAAGTTAGTACTTGGATGGGTGACCGCCTGGGAATACTTGGTGTCGTAAACTCTACATCTTTCTTTCTTATCTTGTCACTGAAAACAGAAAAGTTGTGTTAACGTAGAAAATAATTGCTGCAACGTCCAGGAATCGAACCCGGGCCGCCCGCGTGGCAGGCGAGCATTCTACCACTGAACCAACGTTGCTGGCATGCTCGTTGGCTATTCGTATAACACAACCCCTTGCTGAAAATCATTATTCAGAAATCTGTCAATTTATAACCCAAATACAGATTGATATAGCTTTACACCTGAACGATGAATATGACTTGCTGTAAGTAGACTTTGGCAGTAGGTAAGGACTTTCTTCAGCCCGGCAAGACAATATCTGAGTGATCCTTGGTTCACTTGTACACACCTTTTAGTGAAGTGAATCAAGCAAGTATAGCTTGGTCAGTTTAGACAAATGGTAACTGCAATTTTAGTTATTCCTACCGTAGGCTATTTGTCATTTGTCATATATTTTGTGGTAAACACATCCTGACATCCTGTCCCTACATGCCTGTTGTAATATGTTTCTTTAAGTGGGCTCTCTCATGGAAAGCCTTCAGATAAATTGGATGTAATTCCAATATGATCCACTTACACGGAAATCTTTAGTAAAAGGCGAAAGATTTATTCGTGCTGTAGGTAGATCCTGGACATGCTCAAACAACACAAATAGCTCCATATCCTTGGCAGCTGTTAGGCTTGTTCCATTGACCAATCTAATGTAGTTGTCAGCAAAGACATGTAGAGATTGTGTCAAAGTTCAGCTTATTCACCAAAAAAAACACAAGCCCCTAGAATAACTTGAGGCAGAAAATTATCCATTAAATGACATTCAACTTTAGGGGTTTGCACCACCTAGCATTAAAACATTGAACTACATAAAGGAAGTGGAGCCATTGTGCTTTTGGCAGCATGCTTGTTGACTTGTGCAAACTTGATACAGGTTGTACACAATGTATTGAGTGGTCCAGTTTAGAAGTGGGGACAAGTGGGCCGATCCTGGTGGTACTGCAATACCAGGCCAACCCGTGATAAGGCTGGAGCAAGCTCCAAGTCCTCATCCCCTAACAAAAATGAGTTTAATATCAAAGGGGACACATGGTCCCCGTATCAGATATTAAGCTGATAAGAACAGTTACCACACTTTGATCTTATCCAAAAGGCCGAGAAGCGATGCCAAAGAATAGTTCCAGTATACTACCTTAGAGTCATAACCTGACTATGGTACTGTCTGGCAAAAGATTGGCATGCAGGCTGCCTAATCATTGTTAGAGAGAGTATAGTCAATCTGCCTAGTTCAAAGCAAAGACTTTACTTTAAATTGGGCTTCGATAGAAGCCTTTTTCTGGCCAACTACACAAAGTTTAGCAATTCCTGGTGTGTAAAATTTGAACTAGATGGTTAAGTTAAACATTCTAATTCTGTTGTCTGTTCTGCATTTATTAGGGGATGCGCGAACGCAGTCCCCAACTACCAAAAATTGTGCGTTCGAGTTACCCACATTTGGGGTAATCGTAGGGGTCAGCCATGCCTGAGTGCAATGGCACAGCCTCACCCTAGAGGAACCACCTTAGTGATCATGGTTAACCTCCACGCCAGGTAAGTATGAGGGAAAGAGTCGATTTCAGTGTATGGGTGACAAAGACTATAGATATTTTGCTGACCAGCTCCACGACTTTACACAAAACATGATTCAGTTGAAGTGTCCCCTCAGAAATGCTATATTTATACTTTTTCAAATAGTTGGTTACATACTTTGTTGATGAAACCTTCGGTAGGAGGTCTTCCATTGAAACAAATGCGACACCTAGAGGCCAAATTATTGACTACATAAAATACATGATTGCTACTTTACAGGTTATGAATTCTTATTGCAGATAGTGAGCTATCATCAGCTCTGACAGAAATAGCATTACAGTTCACACTGCAACCACATATTAACAAAAAATCTCGCAACCTATAGTCTATAGTAGGGGGAGGGTGGGTATTTTCCTTCTATGGTCAGCATTAGTTTCTAATAACAAAATTAATAGTAGTATAAAATGTAACTGTTGTTTGTCTAATCTGACCAAGCCAAACTTGCTTGGAATACTTCATTGAGAGGTGTGATATCAGATAAAATTTTTAAGGGTGTATTTTAACCCATCGGCTCGTTTTAATGTAAGAAAAGGTAGGTTTATACATATATTGCTCCTGGAGAGGATCCTTAATTGTTGTGTTTCATGAGTAAGAGATTATAAGGTATTTTTTAAAATATTTACTATATACTATAACCAAGCTATCATTGCTTGGTATTTCATTAGGAAGTGTTTTGCTTTTCTTTCAGGGTCAAACTTTTCCCATAACTTGTTATAAGCACTTTTTACTTTTAATATGTTATATGTAGTTAATAATTTGGCCGCTAGGTGTTGTGTTTATTTTAATAAAAGATTTCCTACTGAAGTAAGCTTCATAACCTACATTATTGGGGGGGTAAACATCAGAAATATTTTACCTTAATGGTCAGAGTTTGATTTGCCTATGACACCAAGTATTCCCAGGTAGTCACCCATCCAAGTACTGACTTGGAAAAATAGATTATAAGGTAATAACTGTTTCAATTATTTACTATGTACTTTAACCAAGCTAATATAAAGAGGTGTGTTGTCATATGCTTTTCTTTCAGGGTGAAATTTATCCCATAACTTGTTATAAGCATTTTTTAATTTTAATATGTAATATGTGGTTAATAATTTGGCCGCTAGGTGATTCATTTTTTTTAATAGGAGACTTTTTACCAAAGTAAACATTGTGTTGCATTTGTTTTAATAGAAGACTTCCTACTAAAGTAAACATCACAACCATTATTTGGTGGGGTAAATACCAGAAATATTTTTCTTTAATGGTCAGAGTTTGTTTTTAATAATAACATATATACTATGACAAAGTTGTATTTTGCCATATACACACTAAGTCACTTTCAAAGAAACTAAAGAATATATAATATTTAGAGAACAACTAATTCCTATCTATGAAACAGAGCTTTAAATTTTTTTTTCTTGTAGCAAAAAATGAATATAATATACAATTATAAGATTTATGTACAATCATAAGATGAAAACCAGTTTCTATCCAACATATTAGAATGAAAACGAGAAAGTGTTTTCATTTAATAAATATTAAATTTTAAAAAAAATTAGTTACATTGTATGATTATTATGATTAATAGGTTGAGTCGATTTTTTGAATTTGAAATTAAGATTAATTAACATTTTTGGAATTTTGACCCAAACCAAATGAAAGATCAGAGGCAATATTTATTTGAAAAATGTTAAGCCTACGACACCAAGTTTTCCCAGGTGGTCACCCATCCAAGTACTAACTTGGCCCAATGTTGCTTAACTTCAGTGATTGGACGAGAACTGGTGCTTTCATCATGGTATGGCCGTAGACGTTTATCGATGGAAACTGTGGCGTAAAGGTATTTGTTTTATTTCTTTGTAAGACAATTTTTAAAAAATTGTAACCATATCCTAATTATACAACAAATTTTAAAAATTTATAATGCAAATACGACATTTTATATCTTCATATTGCAAAATTAAAATGAAAAAGAAAGATCAGAGGCAATATTTATACGACATTAAGTATTCCCAGGCGGTCACCCATCCAAGTACTAACTTGGTCCAATGTTGCTTAACTTCAGTGATCGGACGAGAACTGGTGTTTCAACATGGTATGGCCGTAGACATTGAATTAAAAAATACTTTCAATTTTCGGTTAGGTTTGGGTCAAAATTCCAAAAATGTTAGGCCTACGACACCAAGTATTCCCAGGCGGTCACCCATCCAAGTACTAACTTGGTTCAATGTTGCTTAACTTCAGTGATCCGATGAGAACTGGTGTTTTCAACATGGTATGGCCGTAGACGTTTATATATTGAAAATGTTGCAAATATTAAATGCAAAATGACACAGCACAGAAAAACATGCGTATTTTTTTAACGCAACCAGTGCTAGGTCTTGGTAATCTTGGTATATAAAAAAATGTGACAGTTTTTGCCTACGACACCAAGTATTCCCAGGCGGTCACCCATCCAAGTAATAACTTTGCCCAATGTTGCTTATCTTCAGTGATCGGACGAGAACTGGTGCTTTCAACATGGGATGGTCGTAGACATTGAATTACAAAATACTTTTCAAACTAGTGTGAGGTTCAGTTAGGTTTGGGTCAAAATTCCAAAAATTTTAGGTTTATGACACAAAGTATTCCCAGGCGGTCACCCATCCAAGTACTAACTTGGCCCAATGTTGCTTAACTTTAGTTATCTTACGAGAACTGGCGATTTCAACATGGTATGGCCGTAGACATTAAATTAAAAAATACTTTTCAAACTTGTGTTAGGTTTAGTTAGGTTTGGGTTAAAATTCCAAAAATGTTAAGCCTACGACACCAAGTATTCCCAGGCGGACACTCATCCAAGTACTAACTTGTCCTAATGTTGTTTAACTTCAGTGATCGGACGAGAACTGGTGCTTTCAACATGTAGCCTTCTACCTTTAATAGGAACTGAGATAATAGGTTAACAATTAAGTTTGGTAATTTATTATCAAATAGGGTTCTTGGAGAAAATTTTTTACTCCCCCCCCCCTTCTCCCCACAACGATTAATTTTGGAAATTCTTTATCAAATAGGTAACTTACACAAAAATTTTTAGAAAATAGTTTAACAGATCGCCACTTTTTTCGCCCCAGCGATTAAGTTTCGGCAAGGTTTTTGACTGTATGGTCATTAAGTATGTTATAGTTTTAAAACCCCAACAAGAGTTTACAGCATTTTTTTAAATACAAAAAAATACATCAAGCAAAAAATTTTAATTAATTTCTTTTATATTTCAAAATACTTTATAAGTAAAACTAGCAAAAAAATCAAACAAAATATTTTCTAATATATTACTAATGTTTCATAAAATCAGTAAGCGGAATCAATTTGCGTTTATGTTAAGATTTTACTTTATCATAAGTTGTGACATTCATATTTATGTATCGAAAGCCCCATTAAAGTTTCAAAAGTGACTTGCCTGTTATGGCTGCCGCTGCGCGGGGGGTATAAAAAGTGTCTTTCCCTTTTAAATCAAAAAATTTAAATTATTTCAAACACAGCCATATTGCATTTAAAAATGACCACATTGCAAAAACGAATCTGAAAAGCACTAGTTCAATTATCTAAAAACAGCTGATTTAGTCAAAATTGTTAATTTTGGTAGGTTATTTGATAATTATTTCATACTGAATTAATATTTTTTAAAACGGTTTTCAGATTTGTAATCAGCATTTCATTGCGGTCATTTTGATATGCAACATGCCTGTGCTTTAAGAAATTTTAATTAATCTTAATTTCAAATTCAAAAAATCGACTCAACCTATTAATCATAATAATCATACAATGTAACTAATTTTTTTTAAAATTTAATATTTATTAAATGAAAACACTTTCTCGTTTTCATTCTAATATGTTGGATAGAAACTGGTTTTCATCTAATGATTGTACATAAATCTTATAATTGTATATTATATTCATTTTTTGCTACAAGAAAAAAAAATTTAAAGCTCTGTTTCATAGATAGGAACTAGTTGTTCTCTAAATATTATTGAAATGTAAGAAATGCATTTTTTTCAAATGATAGTTACAAAATTTATTTATATTATTTTATTTTTTTGTTGTTTTAAAAAAACACTTGTATTGTACATTCGTACTTTCTTATACTCTATAATTTATGTATTTCATTGATTCTCAGTATTCTTTAGTTTCTTTGAAAGTGACTTAGTGTGTATGTTTAGGTAAATTTTAATTTTATTAAAAGCGAAGCTTTCCTATAATTAGGGTCGGTCCGTCCGAGATAGATAGCTTTTATTTGTTAATTTAGGTATGTTTTAATTTTCTTATTTATTTAAAACTTTGCATAATGATTCTTGTAGTATTTAGTTATGATTTACAAAGCATAGCAACTCTATAATCATTACCAGAATGTTCGTACGTCCATTTTAAACATGTTGATTATTCTACTTTTTTAACAACAAATTTTCAAGTGTTTTAATTATCCGTTTGATCTGATTATAGTTGAGATTGCGCGGCTTATGTTAATAGTAGAAAAACGTTATGTATATTGTTAGAACCGCTATGAAGTCTATTTTTTGGAAATATAAGAACCATTACTGTGCAACTTATAGTTTAGGAGCTACGTAGAAGAATGTCGTAACTGACTTAAAACTTGACTTGAGAGTAAATCTTTAAAGATTAAAAAAAGTTTGTGCAAAAATGCGGACATTTTTAAAATTCAAACTGCTTGTCTTGTGTGAATAGTAGAAAAATGTTATGTGCTAATTTTAGTTTAGGAGTTGTATTGATAAATGTGGGAAAAGTGGAAAAATTTAATCTTTAATGATTTTCTCGCAAGTCAAGTTTTAAGTCAGTGGGGACATTCTACCACATAGCTCATAAATTATACGTAGTACATGACTCCTGTTTATATTTCCAAAAAATAGACTTCCTAACGGTCCTAACCATATGCGTAACATTTTTCTACTATTAACACAAGCCGCGCAATTTCAATTTAAAAAAAGTCCGTATTTTTATTTGCATACCCTTTAATTTAATCTTTAATGATTTACTCGCAAGTCAAGTTTTAAGCTAGTTGGTACATTTTACCACATAGCTCCTAAACTATACATAGCATAGGAATCGTTATTATATTTCCAAAAAATAGACTTCATAACGATTCTAATGGTATGCATAACGTTTTTTTACTATTAACACAAGCCGCGCAATTTCAATTTTAAAAAAGTCCGTATTTTTATTTGATACCCTTTAATTTAATATTTAATGATTTACTCGCAATTTAAGTTTTAAGCCAGTTGGGACATTTTACCACATAGTTCCTAAACTATATGTAGCATAGGAATCGTTATTATATTTCCAAAAAATAGACTTCATAACGCTTGTCATGCAAACGCCCCTTGTGGCACTTTAAAATAGGCAATTTGGAATCATTTGAGACCATGTTATTTTTTTCATGTTGTTGTGCTGGCCGTTGGTTGTGATGATGATAAGCTTCCTGCTGGTGGCTATTTAATGAAGGTAAATATTGTAAAAACTCATTGCATTTTTAGTAGTAAAGCTATTCTATAATTTGAAATGTCCGTTTGTCCGTCTGTCCGTCCGTCCATATTTGCCCCTAGAGGCCTCTTGTGGCACTTTAAAATAGGCAATTTGGAATCATTTGAGACCATGTCATTTTTTTCAAAACAAATTTTTTATTATGTTATAAAATGTCGTCTTTGATACAAAATTTCCCGTTGTTTAAAGAAAACAACCATGGCGGTCTGACTGCCTTTTATCAGGTTCTTGGCTTTTTTTATGTGTTTTAATTTCCATCCAAGATTTTTGTGCTTCGCTACTTATGGATGTTGTCACCCTTGTTTAAAAAATAAAAGTTTTTCTAAAGGGGTATTTTCACGAAATGCATTTAAACTTAATTTAGTGAACTGCATATTTTTTGCTAGTTAACCCTTACAGATCGGGGGGGGGGGGCTCAAAGAGCCCCCCCCTCTAGTTTTTTCAATCTCATTTTTTTTGTAGGTAAGATGGAGAGCTGTAACTTCATGACTTTTTAAGTTTAGTAATTATACGTCGGCAAGAGTTGATTTTATTTGGATATCTGCTCTGTGTCGGTCGTGGTGTCCGGTCAAAGTCGGTTGGGTAGCAAAAAAAATTTGAAAAAATTCTAAATAAATCTTAATTTCTACATTATGACTTTTGTGTATAAGGTAGAAACCTAAAATTTTTTTGGTGAATACTTAGATATCAATGACCATCTGAGAAAAGTGGTGTTATGACCGTTTGACCGCTCCCTGACCGACTTTATGACCGATTTTTGTCCGGCTTTTACTACAGACATATATCATGAATATCGTAACTTCTATTACAGCTAGAGACCTATAATTTTTTTTGGTAAATCCTTGAGCAATAATAAACAGATAAAAATATTAATTTGCGCCGCCAACCGCCGTTTTACCGCCGTAACCGCCGAAAATGGCGGTTTCCGTTATTTGCCGTTTTTCGGCGATGATCAGAAAAAGTAATTTTTTTGTTATGAAAAATAAAAGTTCGTCCTAAAATTTGGTCATCCTAGCTGCAAAATTGGCCGCTCTATAGCTGTTTTAAAATTTAGCGGCTGGCCGCTAAAAAGCGGCTAAGGAGCGGTCTGACTGCTATGACTAGAAACAGTAATTTTATGTCTTTATCTGTACCAGGAGCCGAGATAGAGGGGGGGGCTCTTTGAGCCCCCCCCCCAATCTATTAAGGTGGGAATTGGGGCCCGATCTGTAAGGGTTAATGGGTTAAACTAAATTATTATTACACTAGTCCCCAAAGTTTTACAATAACATTTTAAAATTCGTTAGCTCAACAACTTTGGGTACAACCAAATTTAATTTTGATTTATTGGTGAAAACAAAGTACAATATTATGAGCGAAGTAACTATATAATTAAGTCCTAAAATTTAAGAGTGTTCATAAACATTATCCTGTATCAAGCAGTTTTGAATAAATTGACTTACAATTTTGCTTTGACTATTATACATTTATATTATGATTATTCAAAAGATTTTATTTATATTGCTCCAATGGTTTTCTTTGAAATAACTTTTATTTTAGATAGTTGAACCAAGAATGTGTTTGGCGGCGCACCCAAGGATCCTCAGCTGCGCAACATTTATTTCGGTTGTGAGGTGGTGATTGCCACATCTGGCAGACCTTAGAAGGTAAATATATGACATGACAGATACCTTTTTTTGTTAATTTAGGCAAGTTAGAATTGTCCTATCGATTTATTTATAAAAGTAAAATAGCCTCAAACCATCTCAAGTCCTATATAAAGCTTTGCTCTAAAAGAGAACCATATCGGTTCAGTGGTTAGCGAGATCCTTTGCTACAAACAAAAAAAGCTTATTACTTTTAGAAAGCGTACCAACTCTATAATCAATAAAAGAATTTCCAAACGTCCATTTTATCATGTTGATTTTTTTACCATTTTAAGAACAAATTTTTATGTGATCTGATTATCTGATTGATTAAATTTTTGTTATATTGATTCCTGTGAAAACAAAGTACAATATTATGAGCGAAGTAACTATATAATTAAGTCCTAAAATTTAAGTGTGTTCATAAACATTATCCTGTATCAAGCAGTTTTTCAACAAATTTACTTACAATTTTGCTTCGACTATTATACATTTATATTATGATTATTCAAAAGATTTTATTTATATTGCTCCAATGGTTTTCTTTAAAATAACTTTTATTTTAGATAGTTGAACCAAGAATGTGTTTGGCGGCGCACCCAAGGGTCCTCAGCTGCGCAACATTTATTTCGGTTGTGAGGTGGTGATTGCCACATCTGGCAGACCTTAGAAGGTAAATATATGACATGACAGATACCTTTTTTTGTTAATTTAGGCAAGTTAGAATTGTCCTATCGATTTATTTATAAAAGTAAAATAGCCTCAAACCATCTCAAGTCCTATATAAAGCTTTGCTCTAAAAGAGAACCATATCGGTTCAGTGGTTAGCGAGATCCTTTGCTACAAACAAAAAAAGCTTATTACTTTTTATTATAGGATTGAAGGTAAATATAATGGTTTTTTTCTACTTCATTTTGAAGTTTAGTATATTATTTCTTGATTTTTAAAAGTGAAGTTTTTCTAAAATTAGGGTCGGTCCGTAAGTCCGTCCGTCCAAGACAAATACCTTTTTTTGTTAATTTAGGCAAGTTAGAATTGTCCTATCGATTTCAAACTTTGCATGGTGATTCCTGTTAGGTACAATTTAGAAAGCGTACCAACTCTATAATCAATAAAAGAATTTCCAAACGTCCATTTTATCATGTTGATTTTTTTACCATTTTAAGAACAAATTTTTATATGATCTGATTATCTGATTGATTAAATTTTTGTTATATTGATTCCTGTGAAAACAAAGTACATTCAATTATAAATATTGAAAAAGAAATATATAATTCATAATCATTTTGTCTATATATGATGTATATTTCTTTTTTTAATTATTAAATATTGACATGATTAACTGGACAAGTCTGAAACCCTTGTCAGAAAGTAAGTGACAGCACTGTTATAGATATCACTAAATACATAACAATTTATTTAACAACTTTTGTTTTATGACCTTTTTTACTTATAAATTTCAACAGCGGTAATTTTTCTATTTTTGAAGCTAGAATAACATTTTTTTGCAAAAAATGTTTATCTTTATGTAAATGGAGGGAGGGGATATTTTACTTTAAGTTTACCTCAATTATAAACTCTTACATAGGTGTATTTTTTTCAATATTAACATTAATTAATCTGTTTGTTTTAGATTAAATCTTCTACCTTCTTACACGAGAACTGGTGCTTTCAACATGGTATCGCCATAAACATTAGGTAAGTGGAAATGTGGCATGTTCTTTTAAAATGTCGTCTTTGTATTAGAATATATGCCACATTAACCCCTTACAGTCGGTCCCCTTGCCGCACCTTAATCAGTCGGGTGGGGGGGGGGGGGGGGGGGGTGGGCATTGTTATCTTAGTTCCTATTAGAACGAGAGTGCTAAATTTTTTTGTATAAGTCCCCTGTGTTATGATGAATTTACGACCTTAAGTAATTCAAGGTCAATTTTCGCTTCCTTCACCCTTTTATTTAACAACTTTTGTTCTTAGGTCCTTTTTTACTTAAAAATTTCAAATGGCTGTAATTTTTTTTATTTTTGAAACTAGAATACAAATTTTTTGCCAAAAAATGTTAATCTTTATGTAAATTTTATATTTTAAATATCAAATTATAAATTTCAGCGGACGCGGCTGTACTTGGCAGCTGCCAGCCGCCGCAATCGCCGTTCGGCGGGAAAACGGCGGCGGATCTTATGAAATTTTAATAACTTGTGTAGACATGTAAGAAAAACTTAAGTTTAAAATTTGAAGTCTCTAAGTCAAAAATTCCGGCCACAGGAGCCATTTAAAGATTTCTGGAGACCTGGAGGATCAGGACCTGCAGGATCATACATGGAACCTGAAGTTGACTTGAACACCTATTTTAAAACTTAATCCTAATTCATATTGATAACAAAAACTTAATGTTTTGCAGGGACGTGTTTTTACCAGAAAGAAATCTGAATATCTAATTATCTGTCTTTAAACTTAAAACTTTCAGGGATATCAAATACAGAACTAAACAAATATCTTAAACTTAATTTAATAATCTCCTTACTAGGTACATCTTAACACCAGAATGAAAAATAAATATCTTAATCGTAAATCTTAAAGCTTAACCAGTACTATGATACTATAATATGACTATTTAGGATATTTCATTGGGCCCATGGACGCTTTTTTTCAAACAAACGTGAAGCTAAAGGACTCAAGCCTAAGGCAGCACCTCGCCCCCAAGAGGTATTTTCCAGGTATTAATATAGTTCTTTTTCAATATAGTATCTCATAGGTTGAAAAAACATTTATTAATGTTTTTTGAGATAGTACAGTAGCCAATACCTTCCAACAGATTTTTTTCACTCTAAAGATACTTTTAGTTAATCATGAATATATTTTAAGGGAGGGGGGGGGGGAGGTGGGTGATACCACTTAGGAGCACATTTTTATCTTAATATAGTGTTCAAAATTCATTTCTCCGCGTTCAATGATACAGCCAGAAAATAACACCAGAATTTAAATACTAAATAAAAACGAAATTAATAAAGAATATCCTAACATTTAAGTAGCAAACATAATGTACATTACAAAAGAACAACTATTAACATTAATTAATCTTTATGTTTTAGAGGAAATCTGTCTTCTTACATTGTTTGTTACAATCACCTAGTGATCGGACGAGAACTGGTGCTTTCAACATGGTATAATAACAGAAATTATATGTCGTCTTTGTATTAAAATTATCTTAAATGACACCAGCAAGAAATACCACGTTTTAAATGCTTAAAGACTGCCATAAGTAGACCCAATTCCCCAAATGTAAAGCCTTCAGCTTCAATAACAAAAAGTTCTAGGCATTTCAAAATAGCATTGTATGTACAATGAAAGTTTTGAAAGATTCCCAATGCTAATGAAAGAAAAAACAATATTAAATTACGTCGCCTAGACATAAAATTATAACCTTATCTTTGTCACAAACTTAAATTGCCTGTAACTGATTACATTTTTACAATAAAAACACCACATTTCATAGTCAAAATATATTTTAAAAATTCAATTTAAATTGCATTTGTAAACGAAAATCATCGCAGAAACAAAGGGGTAAACTAATATAATCTCAGCTGTGATTGGATGCAGTACACTCGTTACAATGCAAGTTAAACTTAATTTTTTTTAATGATTTTGACTATAAAAATGGCTATTTTTATTATAAAAATATAATTAGATACTAGCAACCTAAATTTATGCCAAAAATTATATTATGATTTTGTTTCTAGGCCACGTAGTTTATTTTCAAAATTTATAACATAAACAGCGAAATTCTTTCAAAATTCTCATTATAAATAAAATGTCATTTTAAAATGCCTAAAACTTTTTTGTTACAGAAGCTGAAGGCTTCAAATTTGGGATATTTGGTCTACTTGTGGCAGTCTTTCAGCAGTTAAAGCGTGGTGTTTTTTGCACCCTTCCTTTAAAGTATTTCATTAAATTTACATAAATCATAACCAAGAAATAGCGTTATTTATAAATGTTTAAAATATTCGTTCTTAAAATATAGAAGTTCATCTTTCATTACTATTAGTTGAAAGCAAAATTATCTTATTTTATGCAGTATGAAGTCATAATATGTCGTCTTTGTATTACAAATTTGGTTAAATTGGTTGTTTATATGTTTTTTTTTTAATTCCTTTCTATATTTTCTTACAAACAATAAAAAAAATATGGAAAATTGTTTAAGACCTTAAACATTTATTTTATCATAATTAAGCAAAAAACCAAACTTTACCTAAATTGTATGATATGAAGAAATTAATGTCGTCTTAGTATTAGGATTATATTGAATTGATTAATTAAATCTACATTAATCATTAATATAATATTATACACTATATTCATTAATAAATAAATAATAATGCTCACACATATTTCAATTTTAATTATTGGCGCAAAACAAAAGATACCTATGTAACTATGTACCAGTTTTTACCTACATCATGTACATTTATCCTTATACTAAAGTAACAGGATGTTGTTTGTCTATTCAAATTTGAAAATCGAGCATAGCGAGACGTAAGAGTTGAGCGCAGCGAAAAAAATCTAGCGAAGCGAGACGACCAGAAAATTAGAGGGGCCGAAGGCCCCGAAATTTTCTTGTGCCGCCTAGACCATCAAGCCTGGCTTGTGCCCTGTTAACTGTCAGTAGCAACCTGTAATTCATCAATTTACCTGCCGATTGCTTCCAGCTGTGATCCTGGATTGATGGATGGCCGTCTGCCAGAGCCAGCAGTCGTGGCCGAGTGGTTAAGGCGTTGGACTTGAAATCCAATGGGGTTTCCCCGCGCAGGTTCGAATCCTGCCGGCTGCGAATTACAGATTTTGTTAGTTTCTAGTGTTTTATTCATTTTTTTTTTGCAAAACCAGAAAGTTACCTTGCAACTCACATGGCCTTCCTGGTATAGTGTTAAAATAAGTCTTTTGTCAGGTGTGGGGTTCGAACCCACGCAATCTTACGATTATGAGAGCTTAAATCTCACGCCTTAGACCACTCGGCCAACCTGACAGGTTGCCACAATGCGGCACTCATTGCAAAACGCATGAAATCACGACTGACAAGCACTGATTTAGCAAAGCTCCACAAAATAATTCTCGCGACGAAGATGGGATTCGAACCCACGCGGGCAGAGCCCATTGGATTAGCAGTCCAACGCCTTAACCACTCGGCCACCTCGTCTGTGAAAGAGATTAAGCTAGATTACTTGCAAAGCATACATAACAACAACAACAACAAACACAAAAACAACAAAGTAAATATTGCATCACTCGTGTCAAAAGACTTCCCACGCCGGGAGTTGAACCCGGGCCTCCTGGGTGAAAGCCAGATATCCTAGCCGTTAGACCACGTGGGATTCTGTTTCCGTCCGGGATCGAACCGGAGACCTTCTGCGTGTTAGGCAGATGTGATAACCGCTACACCACGGAAACTTGTTACATCAGATAGACAGCTTTATTGCCATAATTTTTTTCTTTAAACTCCTGACTAAAGTGTGCTAGTTACTAGGCAAAAATGTATTTGTGGTTTTCACTTTTGAGTACATTATAGTCCTGTACAATAAGCGTCAGTGGTATAGTGGTGAGCATAGCTGCCTTCCAAGCAGTTGACCCGGGTTCGATTCCCGGCTGACGCATTTTCATCTGTGTTGCCTAGGAGTACATTTTTGTACATTTAAAAAGTGTAGTAATCCTATATTGCCAACAAGCCTCCGTAGCGCAGTAGGCAGCGCGTCAGTCTCATAATCTGAAGGCCGTGAGTTCGAGCCTCACCGGGGGCAGGCAAACATTTTTTCATCTCCTGGTTGTGTTTTGAAAAAATGTGAAAAAATAGTTTTGTCAGAAGTGGGATTCGAACCCACGCCCTCATCGAGGACCAGAATTCTCACATCCACTCTCTATCAGAGAGCAAGGAAGTTGTCCTTGAGTCTGGCGCCTTAGACCACTCGGCCATCCTGACTGTTAATAAAGTGTTCACGGATTAAGAAATCCCATGTTTTGATAAGCCAAAAAGGTTAGCCAAAATGCAATGTTAGCATCCCATCTGGGGATCGAACCCAGGACCTTTGGATTAGAAGTCCAACGCGCTATCCTCTGCGCTAATGGGACTTGGTTAGAGAAAAGAAAATAGTAGCATTTGTTGACAGAAAACATTATGGAAGGCAAGAAAAAGAAAATCAAGTAGAGAAGAAAAAAAGTATGTAGTTTTTGTATTGTGCTTATACTTATACACATCATGTCAGTCAGGCCCGTTAGCTCAGTTGGTTAGAGCGTCGTGCTAATAACGCGAAGGTCACGGGTTCGATCCCCCTACGGGCCAGATAATACTTTTACCAAATTGAACAGTTTGCAGTGGCGGAAATATTTAATGGTAAAAAAAAGAAATTTCACAAGGTTGAAAAAGTTATCTCTCCCCGACCGGGAATCGAACCCGGGCCTTCCACGTGACAGGCGGAGATCCTCACCACTAGACTATCGAGGAATTCTTATAAATCAGCCATTTTCTAGTCGCTACGTACGTATCACACTGATTGGAGACTTGAACAAAAGATGGGAGCGCCCGAGCAGGGGCTCGAACCCTGGACCGTTAGGTTAAAAGCCTAACGCTCTACCGACTGAGCTACCCGGGCATCATGCTATTCTAAAATTACAGTAACAAAATTGTCTCACCAGATGGCAGCAGCATTTTAGTTCATGGTAGGCTTGGTTTTCTCTCTGTTTATTTTTGGTTAAGTGCAACCTGAGTTGTATAGAATAAATCATCCCTCCATAATTTTCCTGTATTGTAGCATTTTGCATTTAGTATAAGTCACATTTTCCATGGTCAAATGTCTACGGCCATACCATGTTGAAAGCACCAGTTCTCGTCCGATCACTGAAGTTAAGCAACATTGGGCCAAGTTAGTACTTGGATGGGTGACCGCCTGGGAATACTTGGTGTCGTAGGCAAATCTTTTCATCCTTTTTTATAAGTTGAGAAAAAAAAACAAAGTCTGAGAAATGTAAACCAGACAACTGCTTATGTTCATTTTTTACACCTAAAGCCCTTATACAATGCAACCACTATGATATAATGTGTAGTTACTGTTTTTGTCACCAGATGGCAGCTCTATTTAGTTCCCAGTTAGGCTTTGTTTTCTCCGTGTTAAGGCATGAGTTTTGGGTTGACAACTATTATTGTTCGATAAAATGATATCTTTTAGTATCACACATACCTATTTGGATTAATATTTTAGTTACTTTGTGCTTGTATTTTATGAAAATTAACTTTTCCGGTCGGACCTTTAACAAATATCAAAAATATATGATTGTCCAAGTAACTTTACATCATTGTCTAAAACGACCAAGCTAATATTGCTTGATTCACTTCTACAAGAGGTGTGTATCAGCTCTGCTTCGATGGTTCGCTCACCTTGAGTCCGCTCGGGTTGAGTGTCTGTCTTAGTCAGTCACAAACTTCTTTATTCAGGGTTAAAGAGAACCCACTAATTACTGAAACCAATCAAGAACTTAAAATCATTTACCGTAGATACCTGTACGTAATTTCTCTTGGTAATGCATTTTCCATTTAGTTTATGCCACATTTTCCTTTGATAAATGTCTACGGCCATACCATGTTGAAAGCACCAGTTCTCGTCTGATCACTGAAGTTAAGCAACATTGGGCCAAGTTAGTACTTGGATGGGTGACCGCCTGGGAATACTTGGTGTCGTAGGCTTTAACATTTTATCCATATTTCAAAATTTGTCTCTTTTTCTTCCTTGTCCGTAGATTCCTGTACTGTTGGACGTTTTGCATTCATTTCACGCCACATTTTCTCTTCGTAATGCATTTTGCATTTAATTGACGCCAAATTTTCCGTTGATATATGTCTACGGCCATACCATGTTGAAAGCACCAGTTCTCGTCCGATCACTGCAGTTAAGCAACATTGGGCCAAGTTAGTACTTGGATGGGTGACCGCCTGGGAATACTTGGTGTCGTAGGCAAATCTTTTCATCCTTTTTTATAAGTTGAGAAAAAAAAAACAAAGTCTGAGAAATGTAAACCAGACAACTGCTTATGTTCATTTTTTACACCTAAAGCCCTTATACAATGCAACCACTATGATATAATGTGTAGTTACTGTTTTTGTCACCAGATGGCAGCTCTATTTAGTTCCCAGTTAGGCTTTGTTTTCTCCGTGTTAAGGCATGAGTTTTGGGTTGACAACTATTATTGTTCGATAAAATGATATCTTTTAGTATCACACATACCTATTTGGATTAATATTTTAGTTACTTTGTGCTTGTATTTTATGAAAATTAACTTTTCCGGTCGGACCTTTAACAAATATCAAAAATATATGATTGTCCAAGTAACTTTACATCATTGTCTAAAACGACCAAGCTAATATTGCTTGATTCACTTCTACAAGAGGTGTGTATCAGCTCTGCTTCGATGGTTCGCTCACCTTGAGTCCGCTCGGGTTGAGTGTCTGTCTTAGTCAGTCACAAACTTCTTTATTCAGGGTTAAAGAGAACCCACTAATCACTGAAACCAATCAAGAACTTAAAATCATTTACCGTAGATACCTGTACGTAATTTCTCTTGGTAATGCATTTTCCATTTAGTTTATGCCACATTTTCCTTTGATAAATGTATACGGCCATACCATGTTGAAAGCACCAGTTCTCGTCTGATCACTGAAGTTAAGCAACATTGGGCCAAGTTAGTACTTGGATGGGTGACCGCCTGGGAATACTTGGTGTCGTAGGCTTTAACATTTTATCCATATTTCAAAATTTGTCTCTTTTTCTTCCTTGTCCGTAGATTCCTGTACTGTTGGACGTTTTGCATTCATTTCACGCCACATTTTCTCTTCGTAATGCATTTTGCAT
>NC_137274.1:172500-180000 GCF_053477335.1 Acartia tonsa | reverse complement strand
CTAATGGATAAGGCGTCGGTCTCCTAAACCGAAGATTGCGAGTTCGAGTCTCGCCGTGGGTAACATTATCTTTTTAGCAAAAGTTGTTTTGGTTGCAGTGCTTCCAAGGTTTCTTGAAGGCAGTGTAGTAGCAAATATGGAAAGTGAAAGCAAGCTGCTCTAGTGGCGCAATCGGTTAGCGCACGGTACTTATAGACAGTACAACAAGTTATGCCGGGGTTGTGAGTTCGAGCCTCACCTAGAGCAAGCACTTTTTCAACCCTTAAACCTGGCAGGGTCTTCCACGAAAAGAGCAAAAATAAATTTTTTTTTACTTAATCAAAGCATTTTATCTTACCAAAATACTAAAATATTCTCTAGCAGTACCTCATAATATCAAATACAGGTACTGTGGTTCGATTTCAAAAATTTTTTGTAACTATGCTTTACTAACCAACAATCAATCAAGGAAAAAAGTTTGTTAAAGAATATAGATAGATTGGTATTTTCTTTTTACTACTGTTTTAAATCTATCAAGTTAATAACAAATTCGATAAAATTGACTGAATAACCATATAAATGTATAAAGATTTGTGATTTAAATTATGCCATGAAAAATCCTCCAATGTGTTTTGTAAAAATCTTTGAAACTTTTGATTTCATTGTTTATGTATGTACACTCAAGAATGATGAATCTTATCTGATCTAGAAAGGCAGAAGGATACTAAATTGTAATTGTAATTCATAGTAACCGAGTTATTACTAAAATAAATTTTTGACAGCTGTGGGATTCGAACCCACGCCCTTGCGGACTGGTGCCTAAAACCAGCGCCTTAGACCACTCGGCCAAACTGCCTGTTGTGCTGGCAGTTGTGCGAATAAGAAAAATTGTTTCTTAAGTTTTTTTTTCAGCCTTACTGTGTAAAAGCATCAAACACCTAAAAAAAAATTTGTTTTTCCAGTGAGTGATTTTACAAAATTAACTGCCTCCAGAGAGGATTGAACTCTCGACCCCTGGTTTACAAGACCAGTGCTCTGCCACTGAGCTATAGAGGCTTGCCTGTTCACGTGGCACAATTTAAACCTAGCCTAACCTAGCCTAACCTAACCTAACCTAAGCCATTGCGGTTGGCACCTTGTGTTAAAGACTTTGAAATTGCTAAAAGATTCATTTGAGTATTAGTCAGCTCATGCATTCAACAGGGGGATGTAGCTCAGTGGTAGAGCGCATGCTTTGCATGTATGAGGCCCCGGGTTCGATCCCCGGCATCTCCAATTATCAATGATTTTTGTTATTTCTTTGAAGTTGTCTGTTGTTCAAAATGAGTACTTTAGTGAAAAAATATTTGTATGGGGTTATGCGGACACAAAAATGTGGAACGCTTCACGATTTTGCGTGTCATCCTTGCGCAGGGGCCATGCTAATCTTCTCTGTATCGTTCCAATTTTAGTATATGTACTGCCGAAGCAAGTACATTTGAGAATAGAATTTAGTTGTCCATAAAGATCAGCATTTGTTACACAAATTGCAAAAAAACAATTCTGTTGACCCTGACGTGATTTGAACACGCAGCCTTCTGATCTGGAGTCAGACGCGCTACCGTTGCGCCACAGAGTCAGATGTTTGAATTGCTGCAACTTTGAATTCATGCAAAACTAAAGGAAAGTCTTTTTTTCCCTTTTTTCTATCCACTATACAATGCAAGCGACCAATAGAAAAAAGGCGCTGCTTTCGTCCGGCCCCTATGATGGAGACCAGGGGTCGTAGCTCAGCTGGTAGAGCGTCTGATTCGCATTTAGAAGGTCTCGGGTTCAAATCCCGACGACTCCAAATTTTTTTTCTTTTCAATTTTCAAAAGTATTAGGCAAAACCATGGGCTTGACCGGGAGTTGAACCCGGGACCTCTCGCACCCGAAGCGAGAATCATGCCGCCTAGACCATCAAGCCTGGCTTGTGCCCTGTTAACTGTCAGTAGCAACCTGTAATTCATCAATTTACCTGCCGATTGCTTCCAGCTGTGATCCTGGATTGATGGATGGCCGTCTGCCAGAGCCAGCAGTCGTGGCCGAGTGGTTAAGGCGTTGGACTTGAAATCCAATGGGGTTTCCCCGCGCAGGTTCGAATCCTGCCGGCTGCGAATTACAGATTTTGTTAGTTTCTAGTGTTTTATTCATTTTTTTTTTGCAAAACCAGAAAGTTACCTTGCAACTCACATGGCCTTCCTGGTATAGTGTTAAAATAAGTCTTTTGTCAGGTGTGGGGTTCGAACCCACGCAATCTTACGATTATGAGAGCTTAAATCTCACGCCTTAGACCACTCGGCCAACCTGACAGGTTGCCACAATGCGGCACTCATTGCAAAACGCATGAAATCACGACTGACAAGCACTGATTTAGCAAAGCTCCACAAAATAATTCTCGCGACGAAGATGGGATTCGAACCCACGCGGGCAGAGCCCATTGGATTAGCAGTCCAACGCCTTAACCACTCGGCCACCTCGTCTGTGAAAGAGATTAAGCTAGATTACTTGCAAAGCATACATAACAACAACAACAACAAACACAAAAACAACAAAGTAAATATTGCATCACTCGTGTCAAAAGACTTCCCACGCCGGGAGTTGAACCCGGGCCTCCTGGGTGAAAGCCAGATATCCTAGCCGTTAGACCACGTGGGATTCTGTTTCCGTCCGGGATCGAACCGGAGACCTTCTGCGTGTTAGGCAGATGTGATAACCGCTACACCACGGAAACTTGTTACATCAGATAGACAGCTTTATTGCCATAATTTTTTTCTTTAAACTCCTGACTAAAGTGTGCTAGTTACTAGGCAAAAATGTATTTGTGGTTTTCACTTTTGAGTACATTATAGTCCTGTACAATAAGCGTCAGTGGTATAGTGGTGAGCATAGCTGCCTTCCAAGCAGTTGACCCGGGTTCGATTCCCGGCTGACGCATTTTCATCTGTGTTGCCTAGGAGTACATTTTTGTACATTTAAAAAGTGTAGTAATCCTATATTGCCAACAAGCCTCCGTAGCGCAGTAGGCAGCGCGTCAGTCTCATAATCTGAAGGCCGTGAGTTCGAGCCTCACCGGGGGCAGGCAAACATTTTTTCATCTCCTGGTTGTGTTTTGAAAAAATGTGAAAAAATAGTTTTGTCAGAAGTGGGATTCGAACCCACGCCCTCATCGAGGACCAGAATTCTCACATCCACTCTCTATCAGAGAGCAAGGAAGTTGTCCTTGAGTCTGGCGCCTTAGACCACTCGGCCATCCTGACTGTTAATAAAGTGTTCACGGATTAAGAAATCCCATGTTTTGATAAGCCAAAAAGGTTAGCCAAAATGCAATGTTAGCATCCCATCTGGGGATCGAACCCAGGACCTTTGGATTAGAAGTCCAACGCGCTATCCTCTGCGCTAATGGGACTTGGTTAGAGAAAAGAAAATAGTAGCATTTGTTGACAGAAAACATTATGGAAGGCAAGAAAAAGAAAATCAAGTAGAGAAGAAAAAAAGTATGTAGTTTTTGTATTGTGCTTATACTTATACACATCATGTCAGTCAGGCCCGTTAGCTCAGTTGGTTAGAGCGTCGTGCTAATAACGCGAAGGTCACGGGTTCGATCCCCCTACGGGCCAGATAATACTTTTACCAAATTGAACAGTTTGCAGTGGCGGAAATATTTAATGGTAAAAAAAAGAAATTTCACAAGGTTGAAAAAGTTATCTCTCCCCGACCGGGAATCGAACCCGGGCCTTCCACGTGACAGGCGGAGATCCTCACCACTAGACTATCGAGGAATTCTTATAAATCAGCCATTTTCTAGTCGCTACGTACGTATCACACTGATTGGAGACTTGAACAAAAGATGGGAGCGCCCGAGCAGGGGCTCGAACCCTGGACCGTTAGGTTAAAAGCCTAACGCTCTACCGACTGAGCTACCCGGGCATCATGCTATTCTAAAATTACAGTAACAAAATTGTCTCACCAGATGGCAGCAGCATTTTAGTTCATGGTAGGCTTGGTTTTCTCTCTGTTTATTTTTGGTTAAGTGCAACCTGAGTTGTATAGAATAAATCATCCCTCCATAATTTTCCTGTATTGTAGCATTTTGCATTTAGTATAAGTCACATTTTCCATGGTCAAATGTCTACGGCCATACCATGTTGAAAGCACCAGTTCTCGTCCGATCACTGAAGTTAAGCAACATTGGGCCAAGTTAGTACTTGGATGGGTGACCGCCTGGGAATACTTGGTGTCGTAGGCAAATCTTTTCATCCTTTTTTATAAGTTGAGAAAAAAAAAAACAAAGTCTGAGAAATGTAAACCAGACAACTGCTTATGTTCATTTTTTACACCTAAAGCCCTTATACAATGCAACCACTATGATATAATGTGTAGTTACTGTTTTTGTCACCAGATGGCAGCTCTATTTAGTTCCCAGTTAGGCTTTGTTTTCTCCGTGTTAAGGCATGAGTTTTGGGTTGACAACTATTATTGTTCGATAAAATGATATCTTTTAGTATCACACATACCTATTTGGATTAATATTTTAGTTACTTTGTGCTTGTATTTTATGAAAATTAACTTTTCCGGTCGGACCTTTAACAAATATCAAAAATATATGATTGTCCAAGTAACTTTACATCATTGTCTAAAACGACCAAGCTAATATTGCTTGATTCACTTCTACAAGAGGTGTGTATCAGCTCTGCTTCGATGGTTCGCTCACCTTGAGTCCGCTCGGGTTGAGTGTCTGTCTTAGTCAGTCACAAACTTCTTTATTCAGGGTTAAAGAGAACCCACTAATTACTGAAACCAATCAAGAACATAAAATCATTTACCGTAGATACCTGTACGTAATTTCTCTTGGTAATGCATTTTCCATTTAGTTTATGCCACATTTTCCTTTGATAAATGTCTACGGCCATACCATGTTGAAAGCACCAGTTCTCGTCTGATCACTGAAGTTAAGCAACATTGGGCCAAGTTAGTACTTGGATGGGTGACCGCCTGGGAATACTTGGTGTCGTAGGCTTTAACATTTTATCCATATTTCAAAATTTGTCTCTTTTTCTTCCTTGTCCGTAGATTCCTGTACTGTTGGACGTTTTGCATTCATTTCACGCCACATTTTCTCTTCGTAATGCATTTTGCATTTAATTGACGCCAAATTTTCCGTTGATATATGTCTACGGCCATACCATGTTGAAAGCACCAGTTCTCGTCCGATCACTGCAGTTAAGCAACATTGGGCCAAGTTAGTACTTGGATGGGTGACCGCCTGGGAATACTTGGTGTCGTAGGCAAATCTTTTCATCCTTTTTTATAAGTTGAGAAAAAAAAAACAAAGTCTGAGAAATGTAAACCAGACAACTGCTTATGTTCATTTTTTACACCTAAAGCCCTTATACAATGCAACCACTATGATATAATGTGTAGTTACTGTTTTTGTCACCAGATGGCAGCTCTATTTAGTTCCCAGTTAGGCTTTGTTTTCTCCGTGTTAAGGCATGAGTTTTGGGTTGACAACTATTATTGTTCGATAAAATGATATCTTTTAGTATCACACATACCTATTTGGATTAATATTTTAGTTACTTTGTGCTTGTATTTTATGAAAATTAACTTTTCCGGTCGGACCTTTAACAAATATCAAAAATATATGATTGTCCAAGTAACTTTACATCATTGTCTAAAACGACCAAGCTAATATTGCTTGATTCACTTCTACAAGAGGTGTGTATCAGCTCTGCTTCGATGGTTCGCTCACCTTGAGTCCGCTCGGGTTGAGTGTCTGTCTTAGTCAGTCACAAACTTCTTTATTCAGGGTTAAAGAGAACCCACTAATCACTGAAACCAATCAAGAACTTAAAATCATTTACCGTAGATACCTGTACGTAATTTCTCTTGGTAATGCATTTTCCATTTAGTTTATGCCACATTTTCCTTTGATAAATGTATACGGCCATACCATGTTGAAAGCACCAGTTCTCGTCTGATCACTGAAGTTAAGCAACATTGGGCCAAGTTAGTACTTGGATGGGTGACCGCCTGGGAATACTTGGTGTCGTAGGCTTTAACATTTTATCCATATTTCAAAATTTGTCTCTTTTTCTTCCTTGTCCGTAGATTCCTGTACTGTTGGACGTTTTGCATTCATTTCACGCCACATTTTCTCTTCGTAATGCATTTTGCATTTAATTGACGCCAAATTTTCCGTTGATATATGTCTACGGCCATACCATGTTGAAAGCACCAGTTCTCGTCCGATCACTGCAGTTAAGCAACATTGGGCCAAGTTAGTACTTGGATGGGTGACCGCCTGGGAATACTTGGTGTCGTAGGCAAATCTTTTCATCCTTTTTTATAAGTTGAGAAAAAAAAAACAAAGTCTGAGAAATGTAAACCAGACAACTGCTTATGTTCATTTTTTACACCTAAAGCCCTTATACAATGCAACCACTATGATATAATGTGTAGTTACTGTTTTTGTCACCAGATGGCAGCTCTATTTAGTTCCCAGTTAGGCTTTGTTTTCTCCGTGTTAAGGCATGAGTTTTGGGTTGACAACTATTATTGTTCGATAAAATGATATCTTTTAGTATCACACATACCTATTTGGATTAATATTTTAGTTACTTTGTGCTTGTATTTTATGAAAATTAACTTTTCCGGTCGGACCTTTAACAAATATCAAAAATATATGATTGTCCAAGTAACTTTACATCATTGTCTAAAACGACCAAGCTAATTTTGCTTGATTCACTTCTACAAGAGGTGTGTATCAGCTCTGCTTCGATGGTTCGCTCACCTTGAGTCCGCTCGGGTTGAGTGTCTGTCTTAGTCAGTCACAAACTTCTTTATTCAGGGTTAAAGAGAACGCACTAATCACTGAAACCAATCAAGAACTTAAAATCATTTACCGTAGATATCTGTACGTAATTTCTCTTGGTAATGCATTTTCCATTTAGTTTATGCCACATTTTCCTTTGATAAATGTATACGGCCATACCATGTTGAAAGCACCAGTTCTCGTCTGATCACTGAAGTTAAGCAACATTGGGCCAAGTTAGTACTTGGATGGGTGACCGCCTGGGAATACTTGGTGTCGTAGGCTTTAACATTTTATCCATATTTCAAAATTTGTCTCTTTTTCTTCCTTGTCCGTAGATTCCTGTACTGTTGGACGTTTTGCATTCATTTCACGCCACATTTTCTCTTCGTAATGCATTTTGCATTTAATTGACGCCACATTTTCCGTTGATATATGTCTACGGCCATACCATGTTGAAAGCACCAGTTCTCGTCCGATCACTGCAGTTAAGCAACATTGGGCCAAGTTAGTACTTGGATGGGTGACCGCCTGGGAATACTTGGTGTCGTAGGCTCTAACATTTTATCCATATTTCAAATTTGTCTCTTTTTCTTTCTTGTCCAAGAGAAATTTCTAATCACTGAGAACATAAGGTGAAACCCAAGGGGATGTAGCTCAGATGGTAGAGCGCTCGCTTAGCA
>NC_137274.1:150000-170000 GCF_053477335.1 Acartia tonsa | reverse complement strand
GCCATGGCTTAGTTGGTTAAAGCGCCTGTCTCGTAAACAGGAGATCCCGAGTTCGACTCTCGGTGGTGCCTTGATCCTTTTATTACTACTATCCATGGCTACACATACATAGGGTAAAGATTTGCAAAAATGCCGCGACCCGGGATCGAACCGGGGACCTTTAGATCTTCAGTCTAACGCTCTCCCAACTGAGCTATCACGGCTAGTTAAAATGATGTTGCTTATCTTGGTCAAGATGGAAAAAAGATCACTTTTACATGACTCTAAAAAGTTTAGGTCCTACCGAGATTTGAACTCGGATCGCTGGATTCAGAGTCCAGAGTGCTAACCATTACACCATAGGACCTTGATGCAGATCCAAACTCCAAAGGGTAAAAAAAAATTTTGTATAAAAAGAAAAGAAAAAAAACCTTATGTAATGGTTCCTGCCGGGATCGAACCGGCGACCTTGTCCGTGTGAAGGACACGTGATAACCACTACACTAAGGAACCATTGTCAACTAAGAAACCAAGCCAAGATACATAACAAACAGACATAAAATGTGCAACTACAAAGCCACGTCATTAAGTTAAGCCAGGTCTCGTGGCGCAACGGATAACGCGTCTGACTACGGATCAGAAGATTGCAGGTTCGAATCCTGCCGAGATCGAAAATTTTAAAGATTCGTTTGGCTATTAAAGAAAATTGCTATAAAATAAGTCGCCCCCGGGTGGGCTCGAACCACCAACCTTTCGGTTAACAGCCGAACGCGCTAGCCGATTGCGCCACGGAGGCTGATACAAGCTAATAACATTACATTATTTTTAATATTATTCTATGGAGCCTTAAAATATAAAAACAAAAAAAGATTGGTTTACTTATGTTGGTAGGGCTAATTACCACCGAACACTCATTAGCGCGGTCCGACTACTGACCGACACGGAAGCTCTTGGCTGCTGGGTTTCCCCTCTGGCCCAATCCGCCCCTCATTAAGCAACCTGATCACCTAGGACTCCCCCTAGGTGGCCATGTTGATGCCAGGCTTAGTGCGGACGCCAATTCAACGTGTTTCAATGGTAACCAGGCGTTCCCTGCCTCAAACCATCCCAAACTCTGACCTCCCAGTAGCAGGATTACAGAACCTCGCCACGGTTCCAGTCAACAATCATATCAATTTCTGTCACAATGTACCAGTTGAATTGCAATTTTTTTCATGTTTAATTTTGGGTATAATTACGCCAGCTTCCGTTATGGTCTAGTGGTTAGGATAGCTGGCTCTCACCCAGCAGGCCCGGGTTCGATTCCCGGTAACGGAAAAATACATTTTGTCGAACCCCCAAGTAATTATATCAACATCCCCGATCCAAAAAAAAAAGGAGATAAAAAAGATAGAGAATTGGATATTTCTAAGTTTTTACTTTTCAGCCAGGGTGACACCAAGCCTGCGTGGCCTAATGGATAAGGCGTCGGTCTCCTAAACCGAAGATTGCGAGTTCGAGTCTCGCCGTGGGTAACATTATCTTTTTAGCAAAAGTTGTTTTGGTTGCAGTGCTTCCAAGGTTTCTTGAAGGCAGTGTAGTAGCAAATATGGAAAGTGAAAGCAAGCTGCTCTAGTGGCGCAATCGGTTAGCGCACGGTACTTATAGACAGTACAACAAGTTATGCCGGGGTTGTGAGTTCGAGCCTCACCTAGAGCAAGCACTTTTTCAACCCTTAAACCTGGCAGGGTCTTCCACGAAAAGAGCAAAAATAAATTTTTTTTTACTTAATCAAAGCATTTTATCTTACCAAAATACTAAAATATTCTCTAGCAGTACCTCATAATATCAAATACAGGTACTGTGGTTCGATTTCAAAAATTTTTTGTAACTATGCTTTACTAACCAACAATCAATCAAGGAAAAAAGTTTGTTAAAGAATATAGATAGATTGGTATTTTCTTTTTACTACTGTTTTAAATCTATCAAGTTAATAACAAATTCGATAAAATTGACTGAATAACCATATAAATGTATAAAGATTTGTGATTTAAATTATGCCATGAAAAATCCTCCAATGTGTTTTGTAAAAATCTTTGAAACTTTTGATTTCATTGTTTATGTATGTACACTCAAGAATGATGAATCTTATCTGATCTAGAAAGGCAGAAGGATACTAAATTGTAATTGTAATTCATAGTAACCGAGTTATTACTAAAATAAATTTTTGACAGCTGTGGGATTCGAACCCACGCCCTTGCGGACTGGTGCCTAAAACCAGCGCCTTAGACCACTCGGCCAAACTGCCTGTTGTGCTGGCAGTTGTGCGAATAAGAAAAATTGTTTCTTAAGTTTTTTTTTCAGCCTTACTGTGTAAAAGCATCAAACACCTAAAAAAAAATTTGTTTTTCCAGTGAGTGATTTTACAAAATTAACTGCCTCCAGAGAGGATTGAACTCTCGACCCCTGGTTTACAAGACCAGTGCTCTGCCACTGAGCTATAGAGGCTTGCCTGTTCACGTGGCACAATTTAAACCTAGCCTAACCTAGCCTAACCTAACCTAACCTAAGCCATTGCGGTTGGCACCTTGTGTTAAAGACTTTGAAATTGCTAAAAGATTCATTTGAGTATTAGTCAGCTCATGCATTCAACAGGGGGATGTAGCTCAGTGGTAGAGCGCATGCTTTGCATGTATGAGGCCCCGGGTTCGATCCCCGGCATCTCCAATTATCAATGATTTTTGTTATTTCTTTGAAGTTGTCTGTTGTTCAAAATGAGTACTTTAGTGAAAAAATATTTGTATGGGGTTATGCGGACACAAAAATGTGGAACGCTTCACGATTTTGCGTGTCATCCTTGCGCAGGGGCCATGCTAATCTTCTCTGTATCGTTCCAATTTTAGTATATGTACTGCCGAAGCAAGTACATTTGAGAATAGAATTTAGTTGTCCATAAAGATCAGCATTTGTTACACAAATTGCAAAAAAACAATTCTGTTGACCCTGACGTGATTTGAACACGCAGCCTTCTGATCTGGAGTCAGACGCGCTACCGTTGCGCCACAGAGTCAGATGTTTGAATTGCTGCAACTTTGAATTCATGCAAAACTAAAGGAAAGTCTTTTTTTCCCTTTTTTCTATCCACTATACAATGCAAGCGACCAATAGAAAAAAGGCGCTGCTTTCGTCCGGCCCCTATGATGGAGACCAGGGGTCGTAGCTCAGCTGGTAGAGCGTCTGATACGCATTTAGAAGGTCTCGGGTTCAAATCCCGACGACTCCAAATTTTTTTTCTTTTCAATTTTCAAAAGTATTAGGCAAAACCATGGGCTTGACCGGGAGTTGAACCCGGGACCTCTCGCACCCGAAGCGAGAATCATCATTATAAAGACCGAAGAGCCTTAATTATTTCTTACATTACTTAAATTTAACCCCAATTTTTCATGTTTGTTGTAAAATTTCCTTAATTCTCAACAATCCATTGCATAGAGGGGTAAGGCATCATTCACACACACATACACACACACATACACATGCACACAGTATGTAAGGTATTCAACATTATTAACGGCCGATATGCGGCTCACGTTAACAATGTCTCGTAACCTACACACACCCACATGGTGTGGGCTAATCAACATCATTAACGGCCGATATGCGGCTCACGCTAACATGTTTCATAACCTACCCACGGGGATTTGAACCTACGACCTTTCCGTAGGTTTTACACCGTCCTTACCACTAAGCTACGGTGACTGATGAATTTTGATAGAAATATTTACATATTAACAAAAAATCTCGCAACCTATAGTCTATAGTAGGGGGAGGGTGGGTATTTTCCTTCTATGGTCAGCATTAGTTTCTAATAACAAAATTAATAGTAGTATAAAATGTAACAGTTGTTTTTCTAATCTGACCAAGCTAAACTTGCTTGGAATACTTCATTGAGAGGTGTGATATCAGATAAAATTTTTAAGGGTGTATTTTAACCCATCGGCTTGTTTTAATGTAAGAAAAGGTAGGTTTATACATATATTGCTCCTGGAGAGGATCCTTAATTGTTGTGTTTCATGAGTAAGAGATTATAAGGTAATTTTAAAATATTTACTATATACTATAACCAAGCTATCATTGCTTGGTATTTCATTAGGAAGTGTTTTGCTTTTCTTTCAGGGTCAAACTTATCCCATAACTTGTCATAAGCACTTTTTACTTTTAATATGTTATATGCAGTTAATAATTTGGCTGCTAGGTGTTGTGTTTATTTTAATAAAAGATTTCCTACTGAAGTAAGCTTCATAACCTACATTATTGGGGGGGTAAACATCAGAAATATTTTACTTCAATGGTCAGAGTTTGATTTGCCTATGACACCAAGTATTCCCAGGTAGTCACCCATCCAAGTACTGACTTGGAAAAATAGATTATAAGGTAATAACTGTTTCAATTATTTACTATGTACTTTAACCAAGCTAATATAAAGAGGTGTGTTGTCATATGCTTTTCTTTCAGGGTGAAATTTATCCCATAACTTGTCATAAGCATTTTTTAATTTTAATATGTAATATGTGGTTAATAATTTGGCCGCTAGGTGATTCATTTTTTTTAATAGGAGACTTTTTACCAAAGTAAACAATGTGTTGCATTTGTTTTAATAGAAGACTTCCTACTAAAGTAAACATCACAACCATTATTTGGTGGGGTAAATACCAGAAATATTTTTCTTTAATGGTCAGAGTTTGTTTTTAATAATAACATATATACTATGACAAAGTTGTATTTTGCTATATACCTATTCTGACCAAGCTAATATTGCTTGATTCACTTCAACAAGAGGTGTGTATGAGATATTATTTGAAGGGTCTTAGTCATTATGAGGGTTACAGACAACTCACCAATCAACAAAATTCATGTAGTTGAAACCTATTACGGTGTTTCTTGTAGTGTTGGTTGTTTAACATTTTTTCACTTCACATTTTCTTTCGTTTTTGTATGTAAGTGACCGCCTGGGATTACTTTGAAGACGACATTTAACTTCTAAATAACTTTGCATTCTTGCTAAATCATGATCAAATAAATTTTAAAGGTATTTGTATTATTTCTTTGTAAGAAAATTTTTAAAAAATTGTAACCAAATCCTAATATACAACAAATTTTAACAATTTATAATACAAATACGACATTTAATATCTTCATATTGCAAAATTAAAATGAAAAAGAAAGATCAGAGGCAATATTTATTTGAAAAATGTTAAGCCTATGACACCAAGTTTTCCCAGGTGGTCACCCATCCAAGTACTAACTTGGCCCAATGTTGCTTAACTTCAGTGATCGGACGAGAACTGGTGCTTTTAACATGGTATGGCCGTAGACGTTTATCGATGGAAACTGTGGCGTAAAGGTATTTGTATTATTTCTTTGTAAGAAAATTTTTTTAAAAAATTGTAACCAAATCCTAATTATACAACAAATTTTAAAAATTTATAATACAAATACGACATTTAATATCTTCATATTGCAAAATAAAATGAAAAAGAAAGATCAGAGGCAATATTTATTTGAAAAATGTTAAGCCTACGACACCAAGTTTTCCCAGGTGGTCACCCATCCAAGTACTAACTTGGCCCAATGTTGCTTAACTTCAGTGATTGGACGAGAACTGGTGCTTTCATCATGGTATGGCCGTAGACGTTTATCGATGGAAACTGTGGCGTAAAGGTATTTGTTTTATTTCTTTGTAAGACAATTTTTAAAAAATTGTAACCATATCCTAATTATACAACAAATTTTAAAAATTTATAATGCAAATACGACATTTTATATCTTCATATTGCAAAATTAAAATGAAAAAGAAAGATCAGAGGCAATATTTATACGACATTAAGTATTCCCAGGCGGTCACCCATCCAAGTACTAACTTGGTCCAATGTTGCTTAACTTCAGTGATCGGACGAGAACTGGTGTTTCAACATGGTATGGCCGTAGACATTGAATTAAAAAATACTTTCAATTTTCGGTTAGGTTTGGGTCAAAATTCCAAAAATGTTAGGCCTACGACACCAAGTATTCCCAGGCGGTCACCCATCCAAGTACTAACTTGGTTCAATGTTGCTTAACTTCAGTGATCGGATGAGAACTGGTGTTTTCAACATGGTATGGCCGTAGACGTTTATATATTGAAAATGTTGCAAATATTAAATGCAAAATGACACAGCACAGAAAAACATGCATATTTTTTTAACGCAACCAGTGCTAGGTCTTGGTAATCTTGGTATATAAAAAAATGTGACAGTTTTTGCCTACGACACCAAGTATTCCCAGGCGGTCACCCATCCAAGTACTAACTTTGCCCAATGTTGCTTAACTTCAGTGATCGGACGAGAACTGGTGCTTTCAACATGGGATGGTCGTAGACATTGAATTACAAAATACTTTTCAAACTTGTGTGAGGTTCAGTTAGGTTTGGGTCAAAATTCCAAAAATGTTAGGTTTATGACACAAAGTATTCCCAGGCGGTCACCCATCCAAGTACTAACTTGGCCCAATGTTGCTTAACTTTAGTGATCTGACGATAACTGGTGCTTTCAACATGGTATGGCCGTAGACATTAAATTAAAAAATACTTTTCAAACTTGTGTTAGGTTTAGTTAGGTTTGGGTTAAAATTCCAAAAATGTTAAGCCTACGACACCAAGTATTCCCAGGCGGTCACTCATCCAAGTACTAACTTGTCCTAATGTTATTTAACTTCAGTGATCGGACGAGAACTGGTGCTTTCAACATGTAGCCTTCTACCTTTAATAGGAACTGAGATAATAGGTTAACAATTAAGTTTGGTAATTTATTATCAAATAGGGTTCTTGGAGAAAATTTTTTACTCCCCCCCCCCTTCTCCCCACAACGATTAATTTTGGAAATTCTTTATCAAATAGGTAACTTACACAAAAATTTTTAGAAAATAGTTTAACAGATCGCCACTTTTTTCCCCCCAGCGATTAAGTTTCGGCAAGGTTTTTGACTGTATGGTCATTAAGTATGTTATAGTTTTAAAACCCCAACAAGAGTTTACAGCATTATTTTAAATACAAAAAAATACATGAAGCAAAAAATTTTAATTAATTTCTTTTATATTTCAAAATACTTTATAAGTAAAACTAGCAAAAAAATCAAACAAAATATTTTCTAATATATTACTAATGTTTCATAAAATCAGTAGGCGGAATCAATTTGCGTTTATGTTAAGATTTTACTTTATCATAAGTTGTGACATTCATATTTATGTATCGAAAGCCCCATTAAAGTTTCAAAAGTGACTTGCCTGTTATGGCTGCCGCCGCGCGGGGGGTATAAAAAGTGTCTTTCCCTTATAAATCAAAAAATTTAAATTATTTCAAACACAGCCATATTGCATTTAAAAATGACCACATTGCAAAAACGAATCTGAAAAGCATTTTTAAAAATATTGATCCTAGTTCAATTATCTAAAAACAGCTGATTTAGTCAAAATTGTTAATTTTGGTAGGTTATTTGATAATTATTTCATACTGAATTAATATTTTTTAAAACGGTTTTCAGATTTGTAATCAGCATTTCATTGCGGTCATTTTGATATGCATCATGCCTGTGCTTTAAGAAATTTTAATTAATCTTAATTTCAAATTCAAAAAATCGACTCAACCTATTAATCATAATAATCATACAATGTAACTAATTTTTTTTTAAATTTAATATTTATTAAATGAAAACACTTTCTCGTTTTCATTCTAATATGTTGGATAGAAACTGGTTTTCATCTAATGATTGTACATAAATCTTATAATTGTATATTATATTCATTTTTTGCTACAAGAAAAAAAAATTTAAAGCTCTGTTTCATAGATAGGAACTAGTTGTTCTCTAAATATTATTGAAATGTAAGAAATGCATTTTTTTCAAATGATAGTTACAAAATTTATTTATATTATTTTATTTTTTTGTTGTTTTAAAAAAACACTTGTATTGTACATTCGTACTTTCTTATACTCTATAATTTATGTATTTCATTGATTCTCAGTATTCTTTAGTTTCTTTGAAAGTGACTTAGTGTGTATGTTTAGGTAAATTTTAATTTTATTAAAAGCGAAGCTTTCCTATAATTAGGGTCGGTCCGTCCGAGATAGATAGCTTTTATTTGTTAATTTAGGTATGTTTTAATTTTCTTATTTATTTAAAACTTTGCATAATGATTCTTGTAGTATTTAGTTATGATTTACAAAGCATAGCAACTCTATAATCATTACCAGAATGTTCGTACGTCCATTTTAAACATGTTGATTATTCTACTTTTTTAACAACAAATTTTCAAGTGTTTTAATTATCCGTTTGATCTGATTATAGTTGAGATTGCGCGGCTTATGTTAATAGTAGAAAAACGTTATGTATATTGTTAGAACCGCTATGAAGTCTATTTTTTGGAAATATAAGAACCATTACTGTGCAACTTATAGTTTAGGAGCTACGTAGAAGAATGTCCTAACTGACTTAAAACTTGACTTGAGAGTAAATCTTTAAAGATTAAAAAAAGTTTGTGCAAAAATGCGGACATTTTTAAAATTCAAACTGCTTGTCTTGTGTGAATAGTAGAAAAATGTTATGTGCTAATTTTAGTTTAGGAGTTGTATTGATAAATGTGGGAAAAGTGGAAAAATTTAATCTTTAATGATTTTCTCGCAAGTCAAGTTTTAAGTCAGTGGGGACATTCTACCACATAGCTCATAAATTATACGTAGTACATGACTCGTGTTTATATTTCCAAAAAATAGACTTCCTAACGGTCCTAACCATATGCGTAACATTTTTCTACTATTAACACAAGCCGCGCAATTTCAATTTAAAAAAAGTCCGTATTTTTATTTGCATACCCTTTAATTTAATCTTTAATGATTTACTCGCAAGTCAAGTTTTAAGCTAGTTGGTACATTTTACCACATAGCTCCTAAACTATACATAGCATAGGAATGGTTATTATATTTCCAAAAAATAGACTTCATAACGATTCTAATGGTATGCATAACGTTTTTTTACTATTAACACAAGCTGTGCAATTTCAATTTTAAAAAAGTCCGTATTTTTATTTGATACCCTTTAATTTAATCTTTAATGATTTACTCGCAATTTAAGTTTTAAGCCAGTTGGGACATTTTACCACATAGTTCCTAAACTATATGTAGCATAGGAATCGTTATTATATTTCCAAAAAATAGACTTCATAACGCTTGTCATGCAAACGCCCCTAGAGGCCTCTTGTGGCACTTTAAAATAGGCAATTTGGAATCATTTGAGACCATGTTATTTTTTTCATGTTGTTGTGCTGGCCGTTGGTTGTGATGATGATAAGCTTCCTGCTGGTGGCTATTTAATGAAGGTAAATATTGTAAAAACTCATTGCATTTTTAGTAGTAAAGCTATTCTATAATTCGAAATGTCTGTTTGTCCGTCTGTCCGTCCGTCCATATTTGCCCCTAGAGGCCTCTTGTGGCACTTTAAAATAGGCAATTTGGAATCATTTGAGACCATGTCATTTTTTTCAAAACAAATTTTTTATTATGTTATAAAATGTCGTCTTTGATACAAAATTTCCCGTTGTTTAAAGAAAACAACCATGGCGGTCTGACTGCCTTTTATCAGGTTCTTGGCTTTTTTTATGTGTTTTAATTTCCATCCAAGATTTTTGTGCTTCGCTACTTATGGATGTTGTCACCCTTGTTTAAAAAATAAAAGTTTTTCTAAAGGGGTATTTTCACGAAATGCATTTAAACTTAATTTAGTGAACTGCATATTTTTTGCTAGTTAATGGGTTAAACTAAATTATTATTACACTAGTCTATACTATTATACTTAGGAGGCACCTTGCACAACAAATTGAAAATACCGCTAACATTAGATGAAAGTACTGTTTTAAACATAACTGTACAAAGCAAAGTTGCAAAAAATATACAAAATGCTAAACTGATAATCATTGATGAAGCTACAATGATGGATCGCTTAATTTTAGAAGCAATAGACAGATCCTTCAAAGACATCATGAACAATGATTTACCGTTTGGTAATAAAACAATCATACTATCTGGTGATTTTAGACAATGCTTACCAGTCATACCTAAAGCACGTAAAAACCAAATATTAAGCAGAACAATAAAAAATTCACATTTATGGAATAACTTTGAAATAATGAGTTTAACTCAAAACATGAGATTAGAAGCTAATCAAATACCATTTGATAATTGGCTGCTTCAAATTGGTAATGGAAAAATTTCAGATGTTTCACTTTTTCATAAAATAACACATTTAAAGTGTTCTGATGAAATTGAGGCAATGAACAGTATAATTAATGCTACATTTCCTAATATTAATCAAAATATTACAATAGCAAACTGTAATTTCATCCACAGTCATTGTATATTAGCACCAACAAATAAATCAGTAGATATGATCAATGACAAAATATTGAACTCAATGACAAATGCAGAAACAATTGAAAAGTATTCTATAGATACGGTTATTGATTCATCTAGTAATATTTACCCAACAGAGCTCTTGAATACTTTAAAACCACCAGGTTTTCCACCACATAAGTTAATATTAAAACCTGGTACACCATTATTGTTATTACGCAATCTTTTACCGAAACAAGGATTATGTAATGGAACTAGACTTCTTTTCATTTCAATGGTTGGTAGATTTATTTTAAAATGTAAAAACCTTACAAATGGAAAAATAGTTCTAATTCCTAGAATAAAATTGAATACTACAGAAAAGAATTATGTTCTTTTTTCTAGACATCAATTTCCAGTAACACCAGCATTCGCTATGACAATAAACAAAAGTCAAGGACAAACCTTAGGTACTGTTGGTTTGTATCTTGCAAATGATGTTTTTACCCATGGTCAACTCTATGTTGCTTTATCAAGGGTAAAAAAAACAGAATCATTGATTGTGGTAACTTTGAAAGAAAAACTTCAAAATATAGTCTTTAATGAAGTTCTTATGTAACTAATTTGTTTAAAATAATAGGAACTCTTTTATATTATTTACCAAATTCCTTTCTGATTAATGGAAATTACCTTCATGCCAGGTAAAGTATTTAACAACACACCCTGTTAATTTTAATAATTAACAAAATTTTCAATTATTGAAAAAATCAAATTTAAAGTCAAATTCATTTGATTTTAAATAACAAAAATGAAACAATTTGTTTCTATCATACAAGTGTTAACATTGAAATTAATCATTTCATTATACACTGATTTCTACTACTGTTCTATTTTGCATAGACAGTAGTAGACCACTGTTAAGTAAAACTTGGGAAATTATATGCCTTTTTTTTGACAAATTGGTTAATATTTATGTAATTTTAAATGGGAGAACAAATTTTTTTGTAAATAAACACAGAGATCACCAAATTCAAAATAATATTACTAACAGTGGAAACTGGCGGACTAATCATTTTCAATTATAAATATTGAAAAAGAAATATATAATTCATAATCATTTTGTCTATATATGATGTATATTTCTTTTTTTAATTATTAAATATTGACATGATTAACCGGACAAGTCTGAAACCCTTGTCAGAAAGTAAGTGACAGCACTGTTATAGATATCACTAAATACATAACAATTTATTTAACAACTTTTGTTTTATGACCTTTTTTACTTATAAATTTCAACAGCGGTAATTTTTCTATTTTTGAAGCTAGAATAACATTTTTTTGCAAAAAATGTTTATCTTTTTGTAAATGGAGGGAGGGGATATTTTACTTTAAGTTTACCTCAATTATAAACTCTTACATAGGTGTATTTTTTTCAATATTAACATTAATTAATCTGTTTGTTTTAGATTAAATCTTCTACCTTCTTACACGAGAACTGGTGCTTTCAACATGGTATCGCCATAAACATTAGGTAAGTGGAAATGTGGCATGTTCTTTTAAAATGTTGTCTTTGTATTAGAATATATGCCACATTAACCCCTTACAGTCGGTCCCCTTGCCGCACCTTAATTTTCGCTTCCTTCACCCTTTTATTTAACAACTTTTGTTCTTAGGTCCTTTTTTACTTAAAAATTTCAAATGGCTGTAATTTTTTTTATTTTTGAAACTAGAATACAAATTTTTTGCCAAAAAATGTTAATCTTTATGTAAATTTTATATTTTAAATATCAAATTATAAATTTCAGCGGACGCGGCTGTACTTGGCAGCTGCCAGCCGCCGCAATCGCCGTTCGGCGGGAAAACGGCGGCGGATCTTTACGAAATTTTAATAACTTGTGTAGACATGTAAGAAAAACTTAAGTTTAAAATTTGAAGTCTCTAAGTCAAAAATTCCGGCCACAGGAGCCATTTAAAGATTTCTGGAGACCTGGAGGATCAGGACCTGCAGGATCATACATGGAACCTGAAGTTGACTTGAACACCTATTTTAAAACTTAATCCTAATTCATATTGATAACAAAAACTTAATGTTTTGCAGGGACGTGTTTTTACCAGAAAGAAATCTGAATATCTAATTATCTGTCTTTAAACTTAAAACTTTCAGGGATATTAAATACAGAACTAAACAAATATCTTAAACTTAATTTAATAATCTCCTTACTAGGTACATCTTAACACCAGAATGAAAAATAAATATCTTAATCGTAAATCTTAAAGCTTAACCAGTACTATGATACTATAATATGACTATTTAGGATATTTCATTGGGCCCATGGACGCTTTTTTTCAAACAAACGTGAAGCTAAAGGACTCAAGCCTAAGGCAGCACCTTGCCCCCAAGAGGTATTTTCCAGGTATTAATATAGTTCTTTTTCAATATAGTATCTCATAGGTTGAAAAAACATTTATTACTGTTTTTTGAGATAGTACAGTAGCCAATACCTTCCAACAGATTTTTTTCACTCTAAAGATACTTTTAGTTAATCGGGAATATATTTTAAGGGAGGGGGGGGGGGGGGGAGGTGGGTGATACCACTTAGGAGCACATTTTTATCTTAATATAGTGTTCAAAATTCATTTCTCCGCGTTCAATGATACAGCCAGAAAATAACACCAGAATTTAAATACTAAATAAAAACAAAATTAATAAAGAATATCCTAACATTTAAGTAGCAAACCTAATGTACATTACAAAAGAACAACTATTAACATTAATTAATCTTTATGTTTTAGAGGAAATCTGTCTTCTTACATTGTTTGTTACAATCACCTAGTGATCGGACGAGAACTGGTGCTTTCAACATGGTATAATAACAGAAATTATATGTCGTCTTTGTATTAAAATTATCTTAAAGGACACCAGCAAGAAATACCACGTTTTAAATGCTTAAAGACTGCCATAAGTAGACCCAATTCCCCAAATGTAAAGCCTTCAGCTTCAATAACAAAAAAGTTCTAGGCATTTCAAAATAGCATTGTATGTACAATGAAAGTTTTGAAAGATTCCCAATGCTAATGAAAGAAAAAACAATATTAAATTACGTCGCCTAGACATAAAATTATAACCTTATCTTTGTCACAAACTTAAATTGCCTGTAACTGATTACATTTTTACAATAAAAACACCACATTTCATAGTCAAAATATATTTTAAAAATTCAATTTAAATTGCATCTGTAAACGAAAATCATCGCAGAAACAAAGGGGTAAACTAATATAATCTCAGCTGTGATTGGATGCAGTACACTCGTTACAATGCAAGTTAAACTTAATTTTTTTTAATGATTTTGACTATAAAAATGGCTATTTTTATTATAAAAATATAATTAGATACTAGCAACCTAAATTTATGCCAAAAATTATATTATGATTTTGTTTCTAGGCCACGTAGTTTATTTTCAAAATTTATAACATAAACAGCAAAATTCTTTCAAAATTCTCATTATAAATAAAATGTCATTTTAAAATGCCTAAACCTTTTTTGTTACAGAAGCTGAAGGCTTCAAATTTGGGATATTTGGTCTACTTGTGGCAGTCTTTCAGCAGTCCCAGCGAGACATTTCTCCATAGAGTCGCCTACGAGCTCGTGCAATATATGTACCGAGTCCTATGCTACCTCGAATCCTATTCGCCATGAATTAACACCTAATTTTTTGGCGAACAACGTTGGAAAATCGTCCTTTCAAACAAAAGGTAGCATGAGAGTTCGCCATCGATATCGTGGCAGAGTATGGGGCGAAGTCGCACAATAGTAGCATAAATTAAAATGCGTCATTTGAGATCTCGATGGCGACTCGAAACATTTCTTATACGAACTCTTAAATGCTCCAAACACAGTGGGAAGCTATAATCTTAGAGAAAAGTGGAAGGCGCATGTAGGGAGAGAGAGATAGAGGAGAGAGAGAGAGACAGAGAGAGAAAGAGATTGATAGAAAGAATGAGTCATTCTCCATCATTCATGTCTCCATATGGAAAACATGTCTCTCAATTTATTCATAATTAGACGCATTGCTTAATTGACTAGACTTTCAACTTAGCAGTTATCATACCATTCTCGGCTTAATATACTGAACATTAAGATATGTTTCTATATTTGTTGTTGTTTAAAAAAAGAATGCCTTTTAAAAATTACTTTTTTTCATCAAAGACTATCAACACTCTATAACATTATGAATTACCATTTTTTATTGTTTTCAGTTGGAAATAGAAAGATTGATAGAGTCTTTAAAAAATTATTTGAGTCCCTAGTGGCAAATTTATAAACTATATTTTTCTCCCTATCAATTTTGATCATGGGTTGATTGTGTGTTTGATGTATGTGTGTGTTAACACCGTAAAATGCTACATTTGAGCGACATCGTGTTTTTTCTTCTGCTAGTATTTTCGAGGTCGCCAAAGTTAGCAGAAAAGCTAATAATTTATGAGGTAGCAAGCTACTAAAGTAGGAGCTCTAAAATACTAGCTAGCTACCATCTTGCGAGCTCACAAAAGTTCGTCAAAATGCTACTCTTAGAGATATCGAAAAAGATAGCATGCTACCTTTTTTTAAAAAGGTTTCGCTGGGTAAAGCGTGGTGTTTTTTGCACCCTTCCTTTAAAGTATTTCATTAAATTTACATAAATCATAACCAAGAAATAGCATTATTTATAAATGTTTAAAATATTCGTTCTTAAAATATAGAAGTTCATCTTTCATTACTATTAGTTGAAAGCAAAATTATCTTATTTTATGCAGTATGAAGTCATAATATGTCGTCTTTGTATTAAAAATTTGGTTAAATTGGTTTTTTATATGTTTTTTTTTTTAATTCCTTTCTATATTTTCTTACAAACAATAAAAAAAATATGGAAAATTGTTTAAGACCTTAAACATTTATTTTATCATAATTAAGCAAAAAACCAAACTTTACCTAAATTGTATGATATGAAGAAATTAATGTCGTCTTAGTATTAGGATTATATTGAAATGATTAATTAAATCTACATTAATCATTAATATAATATTATACACTATATTCATTAATAAATAAATAATAATGCTCACACATATTTCAATTTTAATTATTGGCGCAAAACAAAAGATACCTATGTAACTATGTACCAGTTTTTACCTACATCATGTACATTTATCCTTATACTAAAGTAACAGGATGTTGTTTGTCTATTCAAATTTGAAAATCGAGCATAGCGAGACGTAAGAGTTGAGCGCAGCAAAAAAAATCGAGCGAAGCGAGACGACCAGAAAATTAGAGGGGCCGAAGGCCCCGAAATTTTCTTGTGCCGCCTAGACCATCAAGCCTGGCTTGTGCCCTGTTAACTGTCAGTAGCAACCTGTAATTCATCAATTTACCTGCCGATTGCTTCCAGCTGTGATCCTGGATTGATGGATGGCCGTCTGCCAGAGCCAGCAGTCGTGGCCGAGTGGTTAAGGCGTTGGACTTGAAATCCAATGGGGTTTCCCCGCGCAGGTTCGAATCCTGCCGGCTGCGAATTACAGATTTTGTTAGTTTCTAGTGTTTTATTCATTTTTTTTTTGCAAAACCAGAAAGTTACCTTGCAACTCACATGGCCTTCCTGGTATAGTGTTAAAATAAGTCTTTTGTCAGGTGTGGGGTTCGAACCCACGCAATCTTACGATTATGAGAGCTTAAATCTCACGCCTTAGACCACTCGGCCAACCTGACAGGTTGCCACAATGCGGCACTCATTGCAAAACGCATGAAATCACGACTGACAAGCACTGATTTAGCAAAGCTCCACAAAATAATTCTCGCGACGAAGATGGGATTCGAACCCACGCGGGCAGAGCCCATTGGATTAGCAGTCCAACGCCTTAACCACTCGGCCACCTCGTCTGTGAAAGAGATTAAGCTAGATTACTTGCAAAGCATACATAACAACAACAACAACAAACACAAAAACAACAAAGTAAATATTGCATCACTCGTGTCAAAAGACTTCCCACGCCGGGAGTTGAACCCGGGCCTCCTGGGTGAAAGCCAGATATCCTAGCCGTTAGACCACGTGGGATTCTGTTTCCGTCCGGGATCGAACCGGAGACCTTCTGCGTGTTAGGCAGATGTGATAACCGCTACACCACGGAAACTTGTTACATCAGATAGACAGCTTTATTGCCATAATTTTTTTCTTTAAACTCCTGACTAAAGTGTGCTAGTTACTAGGCAAAAATGTATTTGTGGTTTTCACTTTTGAGTACATTATAGTCCTGTACAATAAGCGTCAGTGGTATAGTGGTGAGCATAGCTGCCTTCCAAGCAGTTGACCCGGGTTCGATTCCCGGCTGACGCATTTTCATCTGTGTTGCCTAGGAGTACATTTTTGTACATTTAAAAAGTGTAGTAATCCTATATTGCCAACAAGCCTCCGTAGCGCAGTAGGCAGCGCGTCAGTCTCATAATCTGAAGGCCGTGAGTTCGAGCCTCACCGGGGGCAGGCAAACATTTTTTCATCTCCTGGTTGTGTTTTGAAAAAATGTGAAAAAATAGTTTTGTCAGAAGTGGGATTCGAACCCACGCCCTCATCGAGGACCAGAATTCTCACATCCACTCTCTATCAGAGAGCAAGGAAGTTGTCCTTGAGTCTGGCGCCTTAGACCACTCGGCCATCCTGACTGTTAATAAAGTGTTCACGGATTAAGAAATCCCATGTTTTGATAAGCCAAAAAGGTTAGCCAAAATGCAATGTTAGCATCCCATCTGGGGATCGAACCCAGGACCTTTGGATTAGAAGTCCAACGCGCTATCCTCTGCGCTAATGGGACTTGGTTAGAGAAAAGAAAATAGTAGCATTTGTTGACAGAAAACATTATGGAAGGCAAGAAAAAGAAAATCAAGTAGAGAAGAAAAAAAGTATGTAGTTTTTGTATTGTGCTTATACTTATACACATCATGTCAGTCAGGCCCGTTAGCTCAGTTGGTTAGAGCGTCGTGCTAATAACGCGAAGGTCACGGGTTCGATCCCCCTACGGGCCAGATAATACTTTTACCAAATTGAACAGTTTGCAGTGGCGGAAATATTTAATGGTAAAAAAAAGAAATTTCACAAGGTTGAAAAAGTTATCTCTCCCCGACCGGGAATCGAACCCGGGCCTTCCACGTGACAGGCGGAGATCCTCACCACTAGACTATCGAGGAATTCTTATAAATCAGCCATTTTCTAGTCGCTACGTACGTATCACACTGATTGGAGACTTGAACAAAAGATGGGAGCGCCCGAGCAGGGGCTCGAACCCTGGACCGTTAGGTTAAAAGCCTAACGCTCTACCGACTGAGCTACCCGGGCATCATGCTATTCTAAAATTACAGTAACAAAATTGTCTCACCAGATGGCAGCAGCATTTTAGTTCATGGTAGGCTTGGTTTTCTCTCTGTTTATTTTTGGTTAAGTGCAACCTGAGTTGTATAGAATAAATCATCCCTCCATAATTTTCCTGTATTGTAGCATTTTGCATTTAGTATAAGTCACATTTTCCATGGTCAAATGTCTACGGCCATACCATGTTGAAAGCACCAGTTCTCGTCCGATCACTGAAGTTAAGCAACATTGGGCCAAGTTAGTACTTGGATGGGTGACCGCCTGGGAATACTTGGTGTCGTAGGCAAATCTTTTCATCCTTTTTTATAAGTTGAGAAAAAAAAAAACAAAGTCTGAGAAATGTAAACCAGACAACTGCTTATGTTCATTTTTTACACCTAAAGCCCTTATACAATGCAACCACTATGATATAATGTGTAGTTACTGTTTTTGTCACCAGATGGCAGCTCTATTTAGTTCCCAGTTAGGCTTTGTTTTCTCCGTGTTAAGGCATGAGTTTTGGGTTGACAACTATTATTGTTCGATAAAATGATATCTTTTAGTATCACACATACCTATTTGGATTAATATTTTAGTTACTTTGTGCTTGTATTTTATGAAAATTAACTTTTCCGGTCGGACCTTTAACAAATATCAAAAATATATGATTGTCCAAGTAACTTTACATCATTGTCTAAAACGACCAAGCTAATATTGCTTGATTCACTTCTACAAGAGGTGTGTATCAGCTCTGCTTCGATGGTTCGCTCACCTTGAGTCCGCTCGGGTTGAGTGTCTGTCTTAGTCAGTCACAAACTTCTTTATTCAGGGTTAAAGAGAACCCACTAATCACTGAAACCAATCAAGAACTTAAAATCATTTACCGTAGATACCTGTACGTAATTTCTCTTGGTAATGCATTTTCCATTTAGTTTATGCCACATTTTCCTTTGATAAATGTATACGGCCATACCATGTTGAAAGCACCAGTTCTCGTCTGATCACTGAAGTTAAGCAACATTGGGCCAAGTTAGTACTTGGATGGGTGACCGCCTGGGAATACTTGGTGTCGTAGGCTTTAACATTTTATCCATATTTCAAAATTTGTCTCTTTTTCTTCCTTGTCCGTAGATTCCTGTACTGTTGGACGTTTTGCATTCATTTCACGCCACATTTTCTCTTCGTAATGCATTTTGCATTTAATTGACGCCAAATTTTCCGTTGATATATGTCTACGGCCATACCATGTTGAAAGCACCAGTTCTCGTCCGATCACTGCAGTTAAGCAACATTGGGCCAAGTTAGTACTTGGATGGGTGACCGCCTGGGAATACTTGGTGTCGTAGGCAAATCTTTTCATCCTTTTTTATAAGTTGAGAAAAAAAAAACAAAGTCTGAGAAATGTAAACCAGACAACTGCTTATGTTCATTTTTTACACCTAAAGCCCTTATACAATGCAACCACTATGATATAATGTGTAGTTACTGTTTTTGTCACCAGATGGCAGCTCTATTTAGTTCCCAGTTAGGCTTTGTTTTCTCCGTGTTAAGGCATGAGTTTTGGGTTGACAACTATTATTGTTCGATAAAATGATATCTTTTAGTATCACACATACCTATTTGGATTAATATTTTAGTTACTTTGTGCTTGTATTTTATGAAAATTAACTTTTCCGGTCGGACCTTTAACAAATATCAAAAATATATGATTGTCCAAGTAACTTTACATCATTGTCTAAAACGACCAAGCTAATATTGCTTGATTCACTTCTACAAGAGGTGTGTATCAGCTCTGCTTCGATGGTTCGCTCACCTTGAGTCCGCTCGGGTTGAGTGTCTGTCTTAGTCAGTCACAAACTTCTTTATTCAGGGTTAAAGAGAACCCACTAATCACTGAAACCAATCAAGAACTTAAAATCATTTACCGTAGATACCTGTACGTAATTTCTCTTGGTAATGCATTTTCCATTTAGTTTATGCCACATTTTCCTTTGATAAATGTATACGGCCATACCATGTTGAAAGCACCAGTTCTCGTCTGATCACTGAAGTTAAGCAACATTGGGCCAAGTTAGTACTTGGATGGGTGACCGCCTGGGAATACTTGGTGTCGTAGGCTTTAACATTTTATCCATATTTCAAAATTTGTCTCTTTTTCTTCCTTGTCCGTAGATTCCTGTACTGTTGGACGTTTTGCATTCATTTCACGCCACATTTTCTCTTCGTAATGCATTTTGCATTTAATTGACGCCACATTT
>NC_137274.1:137500-145000 GCF_053477335.1 Acartia tonsa | reverse complement strand
ATAAGGCGTCGGTCTCCTAAACCGAAGATTGCGAGTTCGAGTCTCGCCGTGGGTAACATTATCTTTTTAGCAAAAGTTGTTTTGGTTGCAGTGCTTCCAAGGTTTCTTGAAGGCAGTGTAGTAGCAAATATGGAAAGTGAAAGCAAGCTGCTCTAGTGGCGCAATCGGTTAGCGCACGGTACTTATAGACAGTACAACAAGTTATGCCGGGGTTGTGAGTTCGAGCCTCACCTAGAGCAAGCACTTTTTCAACCCTTAAACCTGGCAGGGTCTTCCACGAAAAGAGCAAAAATAAATTTTTTTTTACTTAATCAAAGCATTTTATCTTACCAAAATACTAAAATATTCTCTAGCAGTACCTCATAATATCAAATACAGGTACTGTGGTTCGATTTCAAAAATTTTTTGTAACTATGCTTTACTAACCAACAATCAATCAAGGAAAAAAGTTTGTTAAAGAATATAGATAGATTGGTATTTTCTTTTTACTACTGTTTTAAATCTATCAAGTTAATAACAAATTCGATAAAATTGACTGAATAACCATATAAATGTATAAAGATTTGTGATTTAAATTATGCCATGAAAAATCCTCCAATGTGTTTTGTAAAAATCTTTGAAACTTTTGATTTCATTGTTTATGTATGTACACTCAAGAATGATGAATCTTATCTGATCTAGAAAGGCAGAAGGATACTAAATTGTAATTGTAATTCATAGTAACCGAGTTATTACTAAAATAAATTTTTGACAGCTGTGGGATTCGAACCCACGCCCTTGCGGACTGGTGCCTAAAACCAGCGCCTTAGACCACTCGGCCAAACTGCCTGTTGTGCTGGCAGTTGTGCGAATAAAAAAAATTGTTTCTTAAGTTTTTTTTTCAGCCTTACTGTGTAAAAGCATCAAACACCTAAAAAAAAATTTGTTTTTCCAGTGAGTGATTTTACAAAATTAACTGCCTCCAGAGAGGATTGAACTCTCGACCCCTGGTTTACAAGACCAGTGCTCTGCCACTGAGCTATAGAGGCTTGCCTGTTCACGTGGCACAATTTAAACCTAGCCTAACCTAGCCTAACCTAACCTAACCTAAGCCATTGCGGTTGGCACCTTGTGTTAAAGACTTTGAAATTGCTAAAAGATTCATTTGAGTATTAGTCAGCTCATGCATTCAACAGGGGGATGTAGCTCAGTGGTAGAGCGCATGCTTTGCATGTATGAGGCCCCGGGTTCGATCCCCGGCATCTCCAATTATCAATGATTTTTGTTATTTCTTTGAAGTTGTCTGTTGTTCAAAATGAGTACTTTAGTGAAAAAATATTTGTATGGGGTTATGCGGACACAAAAATGTGGAACGCTTCACGATTTTGCGTGTCATCCTTGCGCAGGGGCCATGCTAATCTTCTCTGTATCGTTCCAATTTTAGTATATGTACTGCCGAAGCAAGTACATTTGAGAATAGAATTTAGTTGTCCATAAAGATCAGCATTTGTTACACAAATTGCAAAAAAACAATTCTGTTGACCCTGACGTGATTTGAACACGCAGCCTTCTGATCTGGAGTCAGACGCGCTACCGTTGCGCCACAGAGTCAGATGTTTGAATTGCTGCAACTTTGAATTCATGCAAAACTAAAGGAAAGTCTTTTTTTCCCTTTTTTCTATCCACTATACAATGCAAGCGACCAATAGAAAAAAGGCGCTGCTTTCGTCCGGCCCCTATGATGGAGACCAGGGGTCGTAGCTCAGCTGGTAGAGCGTCTGATTCGCATTTAGAAGGTCTCGGGTTCAAATCCCGACGACTCCAAATTTTTTTTCTTTTCAATTTTCAAAAGTATTAGGCAAAACCATGGGCTTGACCGGGAGTTGAACCCGGGACCTCTCGCACCCGAAGCGAGAATCATGCCGCCTAGACCATCAAGCCTGGCTTGTGCCCTGTTAACTGTCAGTAGCAACCTGTAATTCATCAATTTACCTGCCGATTGCTTCCAGCTGTGATCCTGGATTGATGGATGGCCGTCTGCCAGAGCCAGCAGTCGTGGCCGAGTGGTTAAGGCGTTGGACTTGAAATCCAATGGGGTTTCCCCGCGCAGGTTCGAATCCTGCCGGCTGCGAATTACAGATTTTGTTAGTTTCTAGTGTTTTATTCATTTTTTTTTTGCAAAACCAGAAAGTTACCTTGCAACTCACATGGCCTTCCTGGTATAGTGTTAAAATAAGTCTTTTGTCAGGTGTGGGGTTCGAACCCACGCAATCTTACGATTATGAGAGCTTAAATCTCACGCCTTAGACCACTCGGCCAACCTGACAGGTTGCCACAATGCGGCACTCATTGCAAAACGCATGAAATCACGACTGACAAGCACTGATTTAGCAAAGCTCCACAAAATAATTCTCGCGACGAAGATGGGATTCGAACCCACGCGGGCAGAGCCCATTGGATTAGCAGTCCAACGCCTTAACCACTCGGCCACCTCGTCTGTGAAAGAGATTAAGCTAGATTACTTGCAAAGCATACATAACAACAACAACAACAAACACAAAAACAACAAAGTAAATATTGCATCACTCGTGTCAAAAGACTTCCCACGCCGGGAGTTGAACCCGGGCCTCCTGGGTGAAAGCCAGATATCCTAGCCGTTAGACCACGTGGGATTCTGTTTCCGTCCGGGATCGAACCGGAGACCTTCTGCGTGTTAGGCAGATGTGATAACCGCTACACCACGGAAACTTGTTACATCAGATAGACAGCTTTATTGCCATAATTTTTTTCTTTAAACTCCTGACTAAAGTGTGCTAGTTACTAGGCAAAAATGTATTTGTGGTTTTCACTTTTGAGTACATTATAGTCCTGTACAATAAGCGTCAGTGGTATAGTGGTGAGCATAGCTGCCTTCCAAGCAGTTGACCCGGGTTCGATTCCCGGCTGACGCATTTTCATCTGTGTTGCCTAGGAGTACATTTTTGTACATTTAAAAAGTGTAGTAATCCTATATTGCCAACAAGCCTCCGTAGCGCAGTAGGCAGCGCGTCAGTCTCATAATCTGAAGGCCGTGAGTTCGAGCCTCACCGGGGGCAGGCAAACATTTTTTCATCTCCTGGTTGTGTTTTGAAAAAATGTGAAAAAATAGTTTTGTCAGAAGTGGGATTCGAACCCACGCCCTCATCGAGGACCAGAATTCTCACATCCACTCTCTATCAGAGAGCAAGGAAGTTGTCCTTGAGTCTGGCGCCTTAGACCACTCGGCCATCCTGACTGTTAATAAAGTGTTCACGGATTAAGAAATCCCATGTTTTGATAAGCCAAAAAGGTTAGCCAAAATGCAATGTTAGCATCCCATCTGGGGATCGAACCCAGGACCTTTGGATTAGAAGTCCAACGCGCTATCCTCTGCGCTAATGGGACTTGGTTAGAGAAAAGAAAATAGTAGCATTTGTTGACAGAAAACATTATGGAAGGCAAGAAAAAGAAAATCAAGTAGAGAAGAAAAAAAGTATGTAGTTTTTGTATTGTGCTTATACTTATACACATCATGTCAGTCAGGCCCGTTAGCTCAGTTGGTTAGAGCGTCGTGCTAATAACGCGAAGGTCACGGGTTCGATCCCCCTACGGGCCAGATAATACTTTTACCAAATTGAACAGTTTGCAGTGGCGGAAATATTTAATGGTAAAAAAAAGAAATTTCACAAGGTTGAAAAAGTTATCTCTCCCCGACCGGGAATCGAACCCGGGCCTTCCACGTGACAGGCGGAGATCCTCACCACTAGACTATCGAGGAATTCTTATAAATCAGCCATTTTCTAGTCGCTACGTACGTATCACACTGATTGGAGACTTGAACAAAAGATGGGAGCGCCCGAGCAGGGGCTCGAACCCTGGACCGTTAGGTTAAAAGCCTAACGCTCTACCGACTGAGCTACCCGGGCATCATGCTATTCTAAAATTACAGTAACAAAATTGTCTCACCAGATGGCAGCAGCATTTTAGTTCATGGTAGGCTTGGTTTTCTCTCTGTTTATTTTTGGTTAAGTGCAACCTGAGTTGTATAGAATAAATCATCCCTCCATAATTTTCCTGTATTGTAGCATTTTGCATTTAGTATAAGTCACATTTTCCATGGTCAAATGTCTACGGCCATACCATGTTGAAAGCACCAGTTCTCGTCCGATCACTGAAGTTAAGCAACATTGGGCCAAGTTAGTACTTGGATGGGTGACCGCCTGGGAATACTTGGTGTCGTAGGCAAATCTTTTCATCCTTTTTTATAAGTTGAGAAAAAAAAAAACAAAGTCTGAGAAATGTAAACCAGACAACTGCTTATGTTCATTTTTTACACCTAAAGCCCTTATACAATGCAACCACTATGATATAATGTGTAGTTACTGTTTTTGTCACCAGATGGCAGCTCTATTTAGTTCCCAGTTAGGCTTTGTTTTCTCCGTGTTAAGGCATGAGTTTTGGGTTGACAACTATTATTGTTCGATAAAATGATATCTTTTAGTATCACACATACCTATTTGGATTAATATTTTAGTTACTTTGTGCTTGTATTTTATGAAAATTAACTTTTCCGGTCGGACCTTTAACAAATATCAAAAATATATGATTGTCCAAGTAACTTTACATCATTGTCTAAAACGACCAAGCTAATATTGCTTGATTCACTTCTACAAGAGGTGTGTATCAGCTCTGCTTCGATGGTTCGCTCACCTTGAGTCCGCTCGGGTTGAGTGTCTGTCTTAGTCAGTCACAAACTTCTTTATTCAGGGTTAAAGAGAACCCACTAATTACTGAAACCAATCAAGAACTTAAAATCATTTACCGTAGATACCTGTACGTAATTTCTCTTGGTAATGCATTTTCCATTTAGTTTATGCCACATTTTCCTTTGATAAATGTCTACGGCCATACCATGTTGAAAGCACCAGTTCTCGTCTGATCACTGAAGTTAAGCAACATTGGGCCAAGTTAGTACTTGGATGGGTGACCGCCTGGGAATACTTGGTGTCGTAGGCTTTAACATTTTATCCATATTTCAAAATTTGTCTCTTTTTCTTCCTTGTCCGTAGATTCCTGTACTGTTGGACGTTTTGCATTCATTTCACGCCACATTTTCTCTTCGTAATGCATTTTGCATTTAATTGACGCCAAATTTTCCGTTGATATATGTCTACGGCCATACCATGTTGAAAGCACCAGTTCTCGTCCGATCACTGCAGTTAAGCAACATTGGGCCAAGTTAGTACTTGGATGGGTGACCGCCTGGGAATACTTGGTGTCGTAGGCAAATCTTTTCATCCTTTTTTATAAGTTGAGAAAAAAAAAACAAAGTCTGAGAAATGTAAACCAGACAACTGCTTATGTTCATTTTTTACACCTAAAGCCCTTATACAATGCAACCACTATGATATAATGTGTAGTTACTGTTTTTGTCACCAGATGGCAGCTCTATTTAGTTCCCAGTTAGGCTTTGTTTTCTCCGTGTTAAGGCATGAGTTTTGGGTTGACAACTATTATTGTTCGATAAAATGATATCTTTTAGTATCACACATACCTATTTGGATTAATATTTTAGTTACTTTGTGCTTGTATTTTATGAAAATTAACTTTTCCGGTCGGACCTTTAACAAATATCAAAAATATATGATTGTCCAAGTAACTTTACATCATTGTCTAAAACGACCAAGCTAATATTGCTTGATTCACTTCTACAAGAGGTGTGTATCAGCTCTGCTTCGATGGTTCGCTCACCTTGAGTCCGCTCGGGTTGAGTGTCTGTCTTAGTCAGTCACAAACTTCTTTATTCAGGGTTAAAGAGAACCCACTAATCACTGAAACCAATCAAGAACTTAAAATCATTTACCGTAGATACCTGTACGTAATTTCTCTTGGTAATGCATTTTCCATTTAGTTTATGCCACATTTTCCTTTGATAAATGTATACGGCCATACCATGTTGAAAGCACCAGTTCTCGTCTGATCACTGAAGTTAAGCAACATTGGGCCAAGTTAGTACTTGGATGGGTGACCGCCTGGGAATACTTGGTGTCGTAGGCTTTAACATTTTATCCATATTTCAAAATTTGTCTCTTTTTCTTCCTTGTCCGTAGATTCCTGTACTGTTGGACGTTTTGCATTCATTTCACGCCACATTTTCTCTTCGTAATGCATTTTGCATTTAATTGACGCCAAATTTTCCGTTGATATATGTCTACGGCCATACCATGTTGAAAGCACCAGTTCTCGTCCGATCACTGCAGTTAAGCAACATTGGGCCAAGTTAGTACTTGGATGGGTGACCGCCTGGGAATACTTGGTGTCGTAGGCAAATCTTTTCATCCTTTTTTATAAGTTGAGAAAAAAAAAACAAAGTCTGAGAAATGTAAACCAGACAACTGCTTATGTTCATTTTTTACACCTAAAGCCCTTATACAATGCAACCACTATGATATAATGTGTAGTTACTGTTTTTGTCACCAGATGGCAGCTCTATTTAGTTCCCAGTTAGGCTTTGTTTTCTCCGTGTTAAGGCATGAGTTTTGGGTTGACAACTATTATTGTTCGATAAAATGATATCTTTTAGTATCACACATACCTATTTGGATTAATATTTTAGTTACTTTGTGCTTGTATTTTATGAAAATTAACTTTTCCGGTCGGACCTTTAACAAATATCAAAAATATATGATTGTCCAAGTAACTTTACATCATTGTCTAAAACGACCAAGCTAATTTTGCTTGATTCACTTCTACAAGAGGTGTGTATCAGCTCTGCTTCGATGGTTCGCTCACCTTGAGTCCGCTCGGGTTGAGTGTCTGTCTTAGTCAGTCACAAACTTCTTTATTCAGGGTTAAAGAGAACGCACTAATCACTGAAACCAATCAAGAACTTAAAATCATTTACCGTAGATATCTGTACGTAATTTCTCTTGGTAATGCATTTTCCATTTAGTTTATGCCACATTTTCCTTTGATAAATGTATACGGCCATACCATGTTGAAAGCACCAGTTCTCGTCTGATCACTGAAGTTAAGCAACATTGGGCCAAGTTAGTACTTGGATGGGTGACCGCCTGGGAATACTTGGTGTCGTAGGCTTTAACATTTTATCCATATTTCAAAATTTGTCTCTTTTTCTTCCTTGTCCGTAGATTCCTGTACTGTTGGACGTTTTGCATTCATTTCACGCCACATTTTCTCTTCGTAATGCATTTTGCATTTAATTGACGCCACATTTTCCGTTGATATATGTCTACGGCCATACCATGTTGAAAGCACCAGTTCTCGTCCGATCACTGCAGTTAAGCAACATTGGGCCAAGTTAGTACTTGGATGGGTGACCGCCTGGGAATACTTGGTGTCGTAGGCTCTAACATTTTATCCATATTTCAAATTTGTCTCTTTTTCTTTCTTGTCCAAGAGAAATTTCTAATCACTGAGAACATAAGGTGAAACCCAAGGGGATGTAGCTCAGATGGTAGAGCGCTCGCTTAGCATGCGAGA
>NC_137274.1:105000-135000 GCF_053477335.1 Acartia tonsa | reverse complement strand
CTTAGTTGGTTAAAGCGCCTGTCTCGTAAACAGGAGATCCCGAGTTCGACTCTCGGTGGTGCCTTGATCCTTTTATTACTACTATCCATGGCTACACATACATAGGGTAAAGATTTGCAAAAATGCCGCGACCCGGGATCGAACCGGGGACCTTTAGATCTTCAGTCTAACGCTCTCCCAACTGAGCTATCACGGCTAGTTAAAATGATGTTGCTTACATGACTCTAAAAAGTTTAGGTCCTACCGAGATTTGAACTCGGATCGCTGGATTCAGAGTCCAGAGTGCTAACCATTACACCATAGGACCTTGATGCAGATCCAAACTCCAAAGGGTAAAAAAAAATTTTGTATAAAAAGAAAAGAAAAAAAACCTTATGTAATGGTTCCTGCCGGGATCGAACCGGCGACCTTGTCCGTGTGAAGGACACGTGATAACCACTACACTAAGGAACCATTGTCAACTAAGAAACCAAGCCAAGATACATAACAAACAGACATAAAATGTGCAACTACAAAGCCACGTCATTAAGTTAAGCCAGGTCTCGTGGCGCAACGGATAACGCGTCTGACTACGGATCAGAAGATTGCAGGTTCGAATCCTGCCGAGATCGAAAATTTTAAAGATTCGTTTGGCTATTAAAGAAAATTGCTATAAAATAAGTCGCCCCCGGGTGGGCTCGAACCACCAACCTTTCGGTTAACAGCCGAACGCGCTAGCCGATTGCGCCACGGAGGCTGATACAAGCTAATAACATTACATTATTTTTAATATTATTCTATGGAGCCTTAAAATATAAAAACAAAAAAAGATTGGTTTACTTATGTTGGTAGGGCTAATTACCACCGAACACTCATTAGCGCGGTCCGACTACTGACCGACACGGAAGCTCTTGGCTGCTGGGTTTCCCCTCTGGCCCAATCCGCCCCTCATTAAGCAACCTGATCACCTAGGACTCCCCCTAGGTGGCCATGTTGATGCCAGGCTTAGTGCGGACGCCAATTCAACGTGTTTCAATGGTAACCAGGCGTTCCCTGCCTCAAACCATCCCAAACTCTGACCTCCCAGTAGCAGGATTACAGAACCTCGCCACGGTTCCAGTCAACAATCATATCAATTTCTGTCACAATGTACCAGTTGAATTGCAATTTTTTTCATGTTTAATTTTGGGTATAATTACGCCAGCTTCCGTTATGGTCTAGTGGTTAGGATAGCTGGCTCTCACCCAGCAGGCCCGGGTTCGATTCCCGGTAACGGAAAAATACATTTTGTCGAACCCCCAAGTAATTATATCAACATCCCCGATCCAAAAAAAAAAGGAGATAAAAAAGATAGAGAATTGGATATTTCTAAGTTTTTACTTTTCAGCCAGGGTGACACCAAGCCTGCGTGGCCTAATGGATAAGGCGTCGGTCTCCTAAACCGAAGATTGCGAGTTCGAGTCTCGCCGTGGGTAACATTATCTTTTTAGCAAAAGTTGTTTTGGTTGCAGTGCTTCCAAGGTTTCTTGAAGGCAGTGTAGTAGCAAATATGGAAAGTGAAAGCAAGCTGCTCTAGTGGCGCAATCGGTTAGCGCACGGTACTTATAGACAGTACAACAAGTTATGCCGGGGTTGTGAGTTCGAGCCTCACCTAGAGCAAGCACTTTTTCAACCCTTAAACCTGGCAGGGTCTTCCACGAAAAGAGCAAAAATAAATTTTTTTTTACTTAATCAAAGCATTTTATCTTACCAAAATACTAAAATATTCTCTAGCAGTACCTCATAATATCAAATACAGGTACTGTGGTTCGATTTCAAAAATTTTTTGTAACTATGCTTTACTAACCAACAATCAATCAAGGAAAAAAGTTTGTTAAAGAATATAGATAGATTGGTATTTTCTTTTTACTACTGTTTTAAATCTATCAAGTTAATAACAAATTCGATAAAATTGACTGAATAACCATATAAATGTATAAAGATTTGTGATTTAAATTATGCCATGAAAAATCCTCCAATGTGTTTTGTAAAAATCTTTGAAACTTTTGATTTCATTGTTTATGTATGTACACTCAAGAATGATGAATCTTATCTGATCTAGAAAGGCAGAAGGATACTAAATTGTAATTGTAATTCATAGTAACCGAGTTATTACTAAAATAAATTTTTGACAGCTGTGGGATTCGAACCCACGCCCTTGCGGACTGGTGCCTAAAACCAGCGCCTTAGACCACTCGGCCAAACTGCCTGTTGTGCTGGCAGTTGTGCGAATAAGAAAAATTGTTTCTTAAGTTTTTTTTTCAGCCTTACTGTGTAAAAGCATCAAACACCTAAAAAAAAATTTGTTTTTCCAGTGAGTGATTTTACAAAATTAACTGCCTCCAGAGAGGATTGAACTCTCGACCCCTGGTTTACAAGACCAGTGCTCTGCCACTGAGCTATAGAGGCTTGCCTGTTCACGTGGCACAATTTAAACCTAGCCTAACCTAGCCTAACCTAACCTAACCTAAGCCATTGCGGTTGGCACCTTGTGTTAAAGACTTTGAAATTGCTAAAAGATTCATTTGAGTATTAGTCAGCTCATGCATTCAACAGGGGGATGTAGCTCAGTGGTAGAGCGCATGCTTTGCATGTATGAGGCCCCGGGTTCGATCCCCGGCATCTCCAATTATCAATGATTTTTGTTATTTCTTTGAAGTTGTCTGTTGTTCAAAATGAGTACTTTAGTGAAAAAATATTTGTATGGGGTTATGCGGACACAAAAATGTGGAACGCTTCACGATTATGCGTGTCATCCTTGCGCAGGGGCCATGCTAATCTTCTCTGTATCGTTCCAATTTTAGTATATGTACTGCCGAAGCAAGTACATTTGAGAATAGAATTTAGTTGTCCATAAAGATCAGCATTTGTTACACAAATTGCAAAAAAACAATTCTGTTGACCCTGACGTGATTTGAACACGCAGCCTTCTGATCTGGAGTCAGACGCGCTACCGTTGCGCCACAGAGTCAGATGTTTGAATTGCTGCAACTTTGAATTCATGCAAAACTAAAGGAAAGTCTTTTTTTCCCTTTTTTCTATCCACTATACAATGCAAGCGACCAATAGAAAAAAGGCGCTGCTTTCGTCCGGCCCCTATGATGGAGACCAGGGGTCGTAGCTCAGCTGGTAGAGCGTCTGATACGCATTTAGAAGGTCTCGGGTTCAAATCCCGACGACTCCAAATTTTTTTTCTTTTCAATTTTCAAAAGTATTAGGCAAAACCATGGGCTTGACCGGGAGTTGAACCCGGGACCTCTCGCACCCGAAGCGAGAATCATGCCGCCTAGACCATCAAGCCTGGCTTGTGCCCTGTTAACTGTCAGTAGCAACCTGTAATTCATCAATTTACCTGCCGATTGCTTCCAGCTGTGATCCTGGATTGATGGATGGCCGTCTGCCAGAGCCAGCAGTCGTGGCCGAGTGGTTAAGGCGTTGGACTTGAAATCCAATGGGGTTTCCCCGCGCAGGTTCGAATCCTGCCGGCTGCGAATTACAGATTTTGTTAGTTTCTAGTGTTTTATTCATTTTTTTTTTGCAAAACCAGAAAGTTACCTTGCAACTCACATGGCCTTCCTGGTATAGTGTTAAAATAAGTCTTTTGTCAGGTGTGGGGTTCGAACCCACGCAATCTTACGATTATGAGAGCTTAAATCTCACGCCTTAGACCACTCGGCCAACCTGACAGGTTGCCACAATGCGGCACTCATTGCAAAACGCATGAAATCACGACTGACAAGCACTGATTTAGCAAAGCTCCACAAAATAATTCTCGCGACGAAGATGGGATTCGAACCCACGCGGGCAGAGCCCATTGGATTAGCAGTCCAACGCCTTAACCACTCGGCCACCTCGTCTGTGAAAGAGATTAAGCTAGATTACTTGCAAAGCATACATAACAACAACAACAACAAACACAAAAACAACAAAGTAAATATTGCATCACTCGTGTCAAAAGACTTCCCACGCCGGGAGTTGAACCCGGGCCTCCTGGGTGAAAGCCAGATATCCTAGCCGTTAGACCACGTGGGATTCTGTTTCCGTCCGGGATCGAACCGGAGACCTTCTGCGTGTTAGGCAGATGTGATAACCGCTACACCACGGAAACTTGTTACATCAGATAGACAGCTTTATTGCCATAATTTTTTTCTTTAAACTCCTGACTAAAGTGTGCTAGTTACTAGGCAAAAATGTATTTGTGGTTTTCACTTTTGAGTACATTATAGTCCTGTACAATAAGCGTCAGTGGTATAGTGGTGAGCATAGCTGCCTTCCAAGCAGTTGACCCGGGTTCGATTCCCGGCTGACGCATTTTCATCTGTGTTGCCTAGGAGTACATTTTTGTACATTTAAAAAGTGTAGTAATCCTATATTGCCAACAAGCCTCCGTAGCGCAGTAGGCAGCGCGTCAGTCTCATAATCTGAAGGCCGTGAGTTCGAGCCTCACCGGGGGCAGGCAAACATTTTTTCATCTCCTGGTTGTGTTTTGAAAAAATGTGAAAAAATAGTTTTGTCAGAAGTGGGATTCGAACCCACGCCCTCATCGAGGACCAGAATTCTCACATCCACTCTCTATCAGAGAGCAAGGAAGTTGTCCTTGAGTCTGGCGCCTTAGACCACTCGGCCATCCTGACTGTTAATAAAGTGTTCACGGATTAAGAAATCCCATGTTTTGATAAGCCAAAAAGGTTAGCCAAAATGCAATGTTAGCATCCCATCTGGGGATCGAACCCAGGACCTTTGGATTAGAAGTCCAACGCGCTATCCTCTGCGCTAATGGGACTTGGTTAGAGAAAAGAAAATAGTAGCATTTGTTGACAGAAAACATTATGGAAGGCAAGAAAAAGAAAATCAAGTAGAGAAGAAAAAAAGTATGTAGTTTTTGTATTGTGCTTATACTTATACACATCATGTCAGTCAGGCCCGTTAGCTCAGTTGGTTAGAGCGTCGTGCTAATAACGCGAAGGTCACGGGTTCGATCCCCCTACGGGCCAGATAATACTTTTACCAAATTGAACAGTTTGCAGTGGCGGAAATATTTAATGGTAAAAAAAAGAAATTTCACAAGGTTGAAAAAGTTATCTCTCCCCGACCGGGAATCGAACCCGGGCCTTCCACGTGACAGGCGGAGATCCTCACCACTAGACTATCGAGGAATTCTTATAAATCAGCCATTTTCTAGTCGCTACGTACGTATCACACTGATTGGAGACTTGAACAAAAGATGGGAGCGCCCGAGCAGGGGCTCGAACCCTGGACCGTTAGGTTAAAAGCCTAACGCTCTACCGACTGAGCTACCCGGGCATCATGCTATTCTAAAATTACAGTAACAAAATTGTCTCACCAGATGGCAGCAGCATTTTAGTTCATGGTAGGCTTGGTTTTCTCTCTGTTTATTTTTGGTTAAGTGCAACCTGAGTTGTATAGAATAAATCATCCCTCCATAATTTTCCTGTATTGTAGCATTTTGCATTTAGTATAAGTCACATTTTCCATGGTCAAATGTCTACGGCCATACCATGTTGAAAGCACCAGTTCTCGTCCGATCACTGAAGTTAAGCAACATTGGGCCAAGTTAGTACTTGGATGGGTGACCGCCTGGGAATACTTGGTGTCGTAGGCAAATCTTTTCATCCTTTTTTATAAGTTGAGAAAAAAAAAACAAAGTCTGAGAAATGTAAACCAGACAACTGCTTATGTTCATTTTTTACACCTAAAGCCCTTATACAATGCAACCACTATGATATAATGTGTAGTTACTGTTTTTGTCACCAGATGGCAGCTCTATTTAGTTCCCAGTTAGGCTTTGTTTTCTCCGTGTTAAGGCATGAGTTTTGGGTTGACAACTATTATTGTTCGATAAAATGATATCTTTTAGTATCACACATACCTATTTGGATTAATATTTTAGTTACTTTGTGCTTGTATTTTATGAAAATTAACTTTTCCGGTCGGACCTTTAACAAATATCAAAAATATATGATTGTCCAAGTAACTTTACATCATTGTCTAAAACGACCAAGCTAATATTGCTTGATTCACTTCTACAAGAGGTGTGTATCAGCTCTGCTTTGATGGTTCGCTCACCTTGAGTCCGCTCGGGTTGAGTGTCTGTCTTAGTCAGTCACAAACTTCTTTATTCAGGGTTAAAGAGAACCCACTAATCACTGAAACCAATCAAGAACTTAAAATCATTTACCGTAGATACCTGTACGTAATTTCTCTTGGTAATGCATTTTCCATTTAGTTTATGCCACATTTTCCTTTGATAAATGTATACGGCCATACCATGTTGAAAGCACCAGTTCTCGTCTGATCACTGAAGTTAAGCAACATTGGGCCAAGTTAGTACTTGGATGGGTGACCGCCTGGGAATACTTGGTGTCGTAGGCTTTAACATTTTATCCATATTTCAAAATTTGTCTCTTTTTCTTCCTTGTCCGTAGATTCCTGTACTGTTGGACGTTTTGCATTCATTTCACGCCACATTTTCTCTTCGTAATGCATTTTGCATTTAATTGACGCCACATTTTCCGTTGATATATGTCTACGGCCATACCATGTTGAAAGCACCAGTTCTCGTCCGATCACTGCAGTTAAGCAACATTGGGCCAAGTTAGTACTTGGATGGGTGACCGCCTGGGAATACTTGGTGTCGTAGGCTCTAACATTTTATCCATATTTCAAATTTGTCTCTTTTTCTTTCTTGTCCAAGAGAAATTTCTAATCACTGAGAACATAAGGTGAAACCCAAGGGGATGTAGCTCAGATGGTAGAGCGCTCGCTTAGCATGCGAGAGGTACGGGGATCGATACCCCGCATCTCCAAGTATCATTTATCCCCCTACTACACAAGCACCAAACAAAAAAATAAACACTCAAAGAAAAACAAAAGTCTGAAAATTTAAACCAGTAAAACTTTAAACCTTTTTGTTGCATTAGAATGTTATTTAATAAACCAGAAGTTAGCCTTTGCTTAGAGTAAATGTCTACGGCCATACTATGTTGAAAGCACCAGTTCTCGTCTGATCACTGAAGTTAAGCAACATTGGGCCAAGTTAGTACTTGGATGGGTGACCGCCTGGGAATACTTGGTGTCGTAGGCTCAATATTTTTGGAATTTTGACCCAACCAATCCTAGCCCAAACCTGACTAAACCTCACACAAGTTTGAAAATCATGTTGTAACTTTATGTCTACGGCCATACCATGTTGAAAGCACCAGTTCTCGTCCGATCACTGAAGTTAAGCAACATTGGGCCAAGTTAGTACTTGGATGGGTGACCGCCTGGGAATACTTGGTGTCGTAAACTCTACATCTTTCTTTCTTATCTTGTCACTGAAAACAGAAAAGTTGTGTTAACGTAGAAAATAATTGCTGCAACGTCCAGGAATCGAACCCGGGCCGCCCGCGTGGCAGGCGAGCATTCTACCACTGAACCAACGTTGCTGGCATGCTCGTTGGCTATTCGTATAACACAACCCCTTGCTGAAAATCATTATTCAGAAATCTGTCAATTTATAACCCAAATACAGATTGATATAGCTTTACACCTGAACGATGAATATGACTTGCTGTAAGTAGACTTTGGCAGTAGGTAAGGACTTTCTTCAGCCCGGCAAGACAATATCTGAGTGATCCTTGGTTCACTTGTACACACCTTTTAGTGAAGTGAATCAAGCAAGTATAGCTTGGTCAGTTTAGACAAATGGTAACTGCAATTTTAGTTATTCCTACCGTAGGCTATTTGTCATTTGTCATATATTTTGTGGTAAACACATCCTGACATCCTGTCCCTACATGCCTGTTGTAATATGTTTCTTTAAGTGGGCTCTCTCATGGAAAGCCTTCAGATAAATTGGATGTAATTCCAATATGATCCACTTACACGGAAATCTTTAGTAAAAGGCGAAAGATTTATTCGTGCTGTAGGTAGATCCTGGACATGCTCAAACAACACAAATAGCTCCATATCCTTGGCAGCTGTTAGGCTTGTTCCATTGACCAATCTAATGTAGTTGTCAGCAAAGACATGTAGAGATTGTGTCAAAGTTCAGCTTATTCACCAAAAAAAACACAAGCCCCTAGAATAACTTGAGGCAGAAAATTATCCATTAAATGACATTCAACTTTAGGGGTTTGCACCACCTAGCATTAAAACATTGAACTACATAAAGGAAGTGGAGCCATTGTGCTTTTGGCAGCATGCTTGTTGACTTGTGCAAACTTGATACAGGTTGTACACAATGTATTGAGTGGTCCAGTTTAGAAGTGGGGACAAGTGGGCCGATCCTGGTGGTACTGCAATACCAGGCCAACCCGTGATAAGGCTGGAGCAAGCTCCAAGTCCTCATCCCCTAACAAAAATGAGTTTAATATCAAAGGGGACACATGGTCCCCGTATCAGATATTAAGCTGATAAGAACAGATACTACACTTTGATCTTAGCCAAAAGGCCGAGAAGCGATGCCAAAGAATAGTTCCAGTATACTACCTTAGAGTCATAACCTGACTATGGTACTGTCTGGCAAAAGATTGGCATGCAGGCTGCCTAATCATTGTTAGAGAGAGTATAGTCAATCTGCCTAGTTCAAAGCAAAGACTTTACTTTAAATTGGGCTTCGATAGAAGCCTTTTTCTGGCCAACTACACAAAGTTTAGCAATTCCTGGTGTGTAAAATTTGAACTAGATGGTTAAGTTAAACATTCTAATTCTGTTGTCTGTTCTGCATTTATTAGGGGATGCGCGAACGCAGTCCCCAACTACCAAAAATTGTGCGTTCGAGTTACCCACATTTGGGGTAATCGTAGGGGTCAGCCATGCCTGAGTGCAATGGCACAGCCTCACCCTAGAGGAACCACCTTAGTGATCATGGTTAACCTCCACGCCAGGTAAGTATGAGGGAAAGAGTCGATTTCAGTGTATGGGTGACAAAGACTATAGATATTTTGCTGACCAGCTCCACGACTTTACACAAAACATGATTCAGTTGAAGTGTCCCCTCAGAAATGCTATATTTATACTTTTTCAAATAGTTGGTGACATACTTTGTTGATGAAACCTTCGGTAGGAGGTCTTCCATTGAAACAAATGCGACACCTAGAGGCCAAATTATTGACTACATAATATACATGTTTGCTACTTCACAGGTTATGCATTCCTATTGTAGATAGTGAGCTATCATCAGCTCTGACAGAAATAGCATTACAGTTCACACTGCAACCACTGGATCTATACACACCTCTTAGTGAAGTGAATCAAGCAAATTTAGCTTGGTCAGTTTAGACAATTACAAGATGCAAACTGTCACTTGTTATAACAAGATTACCAAGAGTTAGCACTGGTCGCAACGCAACAAACCATACAGAAGGATGGTATGGTAATATCCACATTATAATGTGAAAATGCCTTGCCAAATGTCTACGGCCATACCATGTTGAAAGCACCAGTTCTCGTCCGATCACTGAAGTTAAGCAACATTGGGCCAAGTTAGTACTTGGATGGGTGACCGCCTGGGAATACTTGGTGTCGTAGACCTAACATTTTTGGAATTTTGACCCAAACAATCCTAGCCCAAACCTAACTAAACCCCACACAATTAATGTCTACGGCCATACCATGTTGAAAGCACCAGTTCTCGTCCGATCACTGAAGTTAAGCAACATTGGGCCAAGTTAGTACTTGGATGGGTGACCGCCTGGGAATACTTGGTGTCGTAGGCTTATCCTTTTTTCAAAAATTGCCTCAAAAAAGTTGTGATACTGTAGAAAATGATTGCTGCAACGTCCGGGAATCGAACCCGGGCCGCCCGCGTGGCAGGCGAGCATTCTACCACTGAACCAACGTTGCTGGCTTGCTCTCATGATATTCGTGTAGTTAGTTTTTGTGTACCTATTGCAAAGACCAACCATACAAAGTGCAGAGCCCTGGCAGCCAACATAGCCCGGCTAGCTCAGTCGGTAGAGCATGAGACTCTTAATCTCAGGGTCGTGGGTTCGAGCCCCACGTTGGGCGAATTTTTTTTTAAATGGAACAGTTTTTAAAAATATATTTGAATTTGTTTCGTGATATACTGACAATAGGGTAATTCAGGCGCCATGGCTTAGTTGGTTAAAGCGCCTGTCTCGTAAACAGGAGATCCCGAGTTCGACTCTCGGTGGTGCCTTGATCCTTTTATTACTACTATCCATGGCTACACATACATAGGGTAAAGATTTGCAAAAATGCCGCGACCCGGGATCGAACCGGGGACCTTTAGATCTTCAGTCTAACGCTCTCCCAACTGAGCTATCACGGCTAGTTAAAATGATGTTGCTTATCTTGGTCAAGATGGAAAAAAGATCACTTTTACATGACTCTAAAAAGTTTAGGTCCTACCGAGATTTGAACTCGGATCGCTGGATTCAGAGTCCAGAGTGCTAACCATTACACCATAGGACCTTGATGCAGATCCAAACTCCAAAGGGTAAAAAAAAATTTTGTATAAAAAGAAAAGAAAAAAAACCTTATGTAATGGTTCCTGCCGGGATCGAACCGGCGACCTTGTCCGTGTGAAGGACACGTGATAACCACTACACTAAGGAACCATTGTCAACTAAGAAACCAAGCCAAGATACATAACAAACAGACATAAAATGTGCAACTACAAAGCCACGTCATTAAGTTAAGCCAGGTCTCGTGGCGCAACGGATAACGCGTCTGACTACGGATCAGAAGATTGCAGGTTCGAATCCTGCCGAGATCGAAAATTTTAAAGATTCGTTTGGCTATTAAAGAAAATTGCTATAAAATAAGTCGCCCCCGGGTGGGCTCGAACCACCAACCTTTCGGTTAACAGCCGAACGCGCTAGCCGATTGCGCCACGGAGGCTGATACAAGCTAATAACATTACATTATTTTTAATATTATTCTATGGAGCCTTAAAATATAAAAACAAAAAAAGATTGGTTTACTTATGTTGGTAGGGCTAATTACCACCGAACACTCATTAGCGCGGTCCGACTACTGACCGACACGGAAGCTCTTGGCTGCTGGGTTTCCCCTCTGGCCCAATCCGCCCCTCATTAAGCAACCTGATCACCTAGGACTCCCCCTAGGTGGCCATGTTGATGCCAGGCTTAGTGCGGACGCCAATTCAACGTGTTTCAATGGTAACCAGGCGTTCCCTGCCTCAAACCATCCCAAACTCTGACCTCCCAGTAGCAGGATTACAGAACCTCGCCACGGTTCCAGTCAACAATCATATCAATTTCTGTCACAATGTACCAGTTGAATTGCAATTTTTTTCATGTTTAATTTTGGGTATAATTACGCCAGCTTCCGTTATGGTCTAGTGGTTAGGATAGCTGGCTCTCACCCAGCAGGCCCGGGTTCGATTCCCGGTAACGGAAAAATACATTTTGTCGAACCCCCAAGTAATTATATCAACATCCCCGATCCAAAAAAAAAAGGAGATAAAAAAGATAGAGAATTGGATATTTCTAAGTTTTTACTTTTCAGCCAGGGTGACACCAAGCCTGCGTGGCCTAATGGATAAGGCGTCGGTCTCCTAAACCGAAGATTGCGAGTTCGAGTCTCGCCGTGGGTAACATTATCTTTTTAGCAAAAGTTGTTTTGGTTGCAGTGCTTCCAAGGTTTCTTGAAGGCAGTGTAGTAGCAAATATGGAAAGTGAAAGCAAGCTGCTCTAGTGGCGCAATCGGTTAGCGCACGGTACTTATAGACAGTACAACAAGTTATGCCGGGGTTGTGAGTTCGAGCCTCACCTAGAGCAAGCACTTTTTCAACCCTTAAACCTGGCAGGGTCTTCCACGAAAAGAGCAAAAATAAATTTTTTTTTACTTAATCAAAGCATTTTATCTTACCAAAATACTAAAATATTCTCTAGCAGTACCTCATAATATCAAATACAGGTACTGTGGTTCGATTTCAAAAATTTTTTGTAACTATGCTTTACTAACCAACAATCAATCAAGGAAAAAAGTTTGTTAAAGAATATAGATAGATTGGTATTTTCTTTTTACTACTGTTTTAAATCTATCAAGTTAATAACAAATTCGATAAAATTGACTGAATAACCATATAAATGTATAAAGATTTGTGATTTAAATTATGCCATGAAAAATCCTCCAATGTGTTTTGTAAAAATCTTTGAAACTTTTGATTTCATTGTTTATGTATGTACACTCAAGAATGATGAATCTTATCTGATCTAGAAAGGCAGAAGGATACTAAATTGTAATTGTAATTCATAGTAACCGAGTTATTACTAAAATAAATTTTTGACAGCTGTGGGATTCGAACCCACGCCCTTGCGGACTGGTGCCTAAAACCAGCGCCTTAGACCACTCGGCCAAACTGCCTGTTGTGCTGGCAGTTGTGCGAATAAGAAAAATTGTTTCTTAAGTTTTTTTTTCAGCCTTACTGTGTAAAAGCATCAAACACCTAAAAAAAAATTTGTTTTTCCAGTGAGTGATTTTACAAAATTAACTGCCTCCAGAGAGGATTGAACTCTCGACCCCTGGTTTACAAGACCAGTGCTCTGCCACTGAGCTATAGAGGCTTGCCTGTTCACGTGGCACAATTTAAACCTAGCCTAACCTAGCCTAACCTAACCTAACCTAAGCCATTGCGGTTGGCACCTTGTGTTAAAGACTTTGAAATTGCTAAAAGATTCATTTGAGTATTAGTCAGCTCATGCATTCAACAGGGGGATGTAGCTCAGTGGTAGAGCGCATGCTTTGCATGTATGAGGCCCCGGGTTCGATCCCCGGCATCTCCAATTATCAATGATTTTTGTTATTTCTTTGAAGTTGTCTGTTGTTCAAAATGAGTACTTTAGTGAAAAAATATTTGTATGGGGTTATGCGGACACAAAAATGTGGAACGCTTCACGATTTTGCGTGTCATCCTTGCGCAGGGGCCATGCTAATCTTCTCTGTATCGTTCCAATTTTAGTATATGTACTGCCGAAGCAAGTACATTTGAGAATAGAATTTAGTTGTCCATAAAGATCAGCATTTGTTACACAAATTGCAAAAAAACAATTCTGTTGACCCTGACGTGATTTGAACACGCAGCCTTCTGATCTGGAGTCAGACGCGCTACCGTTGCGCCACAGAGTCAGATGTTTGAATTGCTGCAACTTTGAATTCATGCAAAACTAAAGGAAAGTCTTTTTTTCCCTTTTTTCTATCCACTATACAATGCAAGCGACCAATAGAAAAAAGGCGCTGCTTTCGTCCGGCCCCTATGATGGAGACCAGGGGTCGTAGCTCAGCTGGTAGAGCGTCTGATTCGCATTTAGAAGGTCTCGGGTTCAAATCCCGACGACTCCAAATTTTTTTTCTTTTCAATTTTCAAAAGTATTAGGCAAAACCATGGGCTTGACCGGGAGTTGAACCCGGGACCTCTCGCACCCGAAGCGAGAATCATCATTATAAAGACCGAAGAGCCTTAACTATTTCTTACATTACTTAAATTTAACCCCAATTTTTCATGTTTGTTGTAAAATTTCCTTAATTCTCAACAATCCATTGCATAGAGGGGTAAGGCATCATTCACACACACATACACATGCACACAGTATGTAAGGTATTCAACATTATTAACGGCCGATATGCGGCTCACGTTAACAATGTCTCGTAACCTACACACACCCACATGGTGTGGGCTAATCAACATCATTAACGGCCGATATGCGGCTCACGCTAACATGTTTCATAACCTACCCACGGGGATTTGAACCTACGACCTTTCCGTAGGTTTTACACCGTCCTTACCACTAAGCTACGGTGACTGATGAATTTTGATAGAAATATTTACATATTAACAAAAAATCTCGCAACCTATAGTCTATAGTAGGGGGAGGGTGGGTATTTTCCTTCTATGGTCAGCATTAGTTTCTAATAACAAAATTAATAGTAGTATAAAATGTAACTGTTGTTTGTCTAATCTGACCAAGCCAAACTTGCTTGGAATACTTCATTGAGAGGTGTGATATCAGATAAAATTTTTAAGGGTGTATTTTAACCCATCGGCTCGTTTTAATGTAAGAAAAGGTAGGTTTATACATATATTGCTCCTGGAGAGGATCCTTAATTGTTGTGTTTCATGAGTAAGAGATTATAAGGTATTTTTTAAAATATTTACTATATACTATAACCAAGCTATCATTGCTTGGTATTTCATTAGGAAGTGTTTTGCTTTTCTTTCAGGGTCAAACTTTTCCCATAACTTGTTATAAGCACTTTTTACTTTTAATATGTTATATGTAGTTAATAATTTGGCCGCTAGGTGTTGTGTTTATTTTAATAAAAGATTTCCTACTGAAGTAAGCTTCATAACCTACATTATTGGGGGGGTAAACATCAGAAATATTTTACCTTAATGGTCAGAGTTTGATTTGCCTATGACACCAAGTATTCCCAGGTAGTCACCCATCCAAGTACTGACTTGGAAAAATAGATTATAAGGTAATAACTTTTTCAATTATTTACTATGTACTTTAACCAAGCTAATATAAAGAGGTGTGTTGTCATATGCTTTTCTTTCAGGGTGAAATTTATCCCATAACTTGTTATAAGCATTTTTTAATTTTAATATGTAATATGTGGTTAATAATTTGGCCGCTAGGTGATTCATTTTTTTTAATAGGAGACTTTTTACCAAAGTAAACATTGTGTTGCATTTGTTTTAATAGAAGACTTCCTACTAAAGTAAACATCACAACCATTATTTGGTGGGGTAAATACCAGAAATATTTTTCTTTAATGGTCAGAGTTTGTTTTTAATAATAACATATATACTATGACAAAGTTGTATTTTGCCATATACACACTAAGTCACTTTCAAAGAAACTAAAGAATATATAATATTTAGAGAACAACTAATTCCTATCTATGAAACAGAGCTTTAAATTTTTTTTCTTGTAGCAAAAAATGAATATAATATACAATTATAAGATTTATGTACAATCATAAGATGAAAACCAGTTTCTATCCAACATATTAGAATGAAAACGAGAAAGTGTTTTCATTTAATAAATATTAAATTTTAAAAAAAATTAGTTACATTGTATGATTATTATGATTAATAGGTTGAGTCGATTTTTTGAATTTGAAATTAAGATTAATTAACATTTTTGGAATTTTGACCCAAACCAAATGAAAGATCAGAGGCAATATTTATTTGAAAAATGTTAAGCCTACGACACCAAGTTTTCCCAGGTGGTCACCCATCCAAGTACTAACTTGGCCCAATGTTGCTTAACTTCAGTGATTGGACGAGAACTGGTGCTTTCATCATGGTATGGCCGTAGACGTTTATCGATGGAAACTGTGGCGTAAAGGTATTTGTTTTATTTCTTTGTAAGACAATTTTTAAAAAATTGTAACCATATCCTAATTATACAACAAATTTTAAAAATTTATAATGCAAATACGACATTTTATATCTTCATATTGCAAAATTAAAATGAAAAAGAAAGATCAGAGGCAATATTTATACGACATTAAGTATTCCCAGGCGGTCACCCATCCAAGTACTAACTTGGTCCAATGTTGCTTAACTTCAGTGATCGGACGAGAACTGGTGTTTCAACATGGTATGGCCGTAGACATTGAATTAAAAAATACTTTCAATTTTCGGTTAGGTTTGGGTCAAAATTCCAAAAATGTTAGGCCTACGACACCAAGTATTCCCAGGCGGTCACCCATCCAAGTACTAACTTGGTTCAATGTTGCTTAACTTCAGTGATCCGATGAGAACTGGTGTTTTCAACATGGTATGGCCGTAGACGTTTATATATTGAAAATGTTGCAAATATTAAATGCAAAATGACACAGCACAGAAAAACATGCGTATTTTTTTAACGCAACCAGTGCTAGGTCTTGGTAATCTTGGTATATAAAAAAATGTGACAGTTTTTGCCTACGACACCAAGTATTCCCAGGCGGTCACCCATCCAAGTAATAACTTTGCCCAATGTTGCTTATCTTCAGTGATCGGACGAGAACTGGTGCTTTCAACATGGGATGGTCGTAGACATTGAATTACAAAATACTTTTCAAACTAGTGTGAGGTTCAGTTAGGTTTGGGTCAAAATTCCAAAAATTTTAGGTTTATGACACAAAGTATTCCCAGGCGGTCACCCATCCAAGTACTAACTTGGCCCAATGTTGCTTAACTTTAGTTATCTTACGAGAACTGGCGATTTCAACATGGTATGGCCGTAGACATTAAATTAAAAAATACTTTTCAAACTTGTGTTAGGTTTAGTTAGGTTTGGGTTAAAATTCCAAAAATGTTAAGCCTACGACACCAAGTATTCCCAGGCGGACACTCATCCAAGTACTAACTTGTCCTAATGTTGTTTAACTTCAGTGATCGGACGAGAACTGGTGCTTTCAACATGTAGCCTTCTACCTTTAATAGGAACTGAGATAATAGGTTAACAATTAAGTTTGGTAATTTATTATCAAATAGGGTTCTTGGAGAAAATTTTTTACTCCCCCCCCCCTTCTCCCCACAACGATTAATTTTGGAAATTCTTTATCAAATAGGTAACTTACACAAAAATTTTTAGAAAATAGTTTAACAGATCGCCACTTTTTTCGCCCCAGCGATTAAGTTTCGGCAAGGTTTTTGACTGTATGGTCATTAAGTATGTTATAGTTTTAAAACCCCAACAAGAGTTTACAGCATTTTTTTAAATACAAAAAAATACATCAAGCAAAAAATTTTAATTAATTTCTTTTATATTTCAAAATACTTTATAAGTAAAACTAGCAAAAAAATCAAACAAAATATTTTCTAATATATTACTAATGTTTCATAAAATCAGTAGGCGGAATCAATTTGCGTTTATGTTAAGATTTTACTTTATCATAAGTTGTGACATTCATATTTATGTATCGAAAGCCCCATTAAAGTTTCAAAAGTGACTTGCCTGTTATGGCTGCCGCTGCGCGGGGGGTATAAAAAGTGTCTTTCCCTTTTAAATCAAAAAATTTAAATTATTTCAAACACAGCCATATTGCATTTAAAAATGACCACATTGCAAAAACGAATCTGAAAAGCACTAGTTCAATTATCTAAAAACAGCTGATTTAGTCAAAATTGTTAATTTTGGTAGGTTATTTGATAATTATTTCATACTGAATTAATATTTTTTAAAACGGTTTTCAGATTTGTAATCAGCATTTCATTGCGGTCATTTTGATATGCAACATGCCTGTGCTTTAAGAAATTTTAATTAATCTTAATTTCAAATTCAAAAAATCGACTCAACCTATTAATCATAATAATCATACAATGTAACTAATTTTTTTTAAAATTTAATATTTATTAAATGAAAACACTTTCTCGTTTTCATTCTAATATGTTGGATAGAAACTGGTTTTCATCTAATGATTGTACATAAATCTTATAATTGTATATTATATTCATTTTTTGCTACAAGAAAAAAAAATTTAAAGCTCTGTTTCATAGATAGGAACTAGTTGTTCTCTAAATATTATTGAAATGTAAGAAATGCATTTTTTTCAAATGATAGTTACAAAATTTATTTATATTATTTTATTTTTTTGTTGTTTTAAAAAAACACTTGTATTGTACATTCGTACTTTCTTATACTCTATAATTTATGTATTTCATTGATTCTCAGTATTCTTTAGTTTCTTTGAAAGTGACTTAGTGTGTATGTTTAGGTAAATTTTAATTTTATTAAAAGCGAAGCTTTCCTATAATTAGGGTCGGTCCGTCCGAGATAGATAGCTTTTATTTGTTAATTTAGGTATGTTTTAATTTTCTTATTTATTTAAAACTTTGCATAATGATTCTTGTAGTATTTAGTTATGATTTACAAAGCATAGCAACTCTATAATCATTACCAGAATGTTCGTACGTCCATTTTAAACATGTTGATTATTCTACTTTTTTAACAACAAATTTTCAAGTGTTTTAATTATCCGTTTGATCTGATTATAGTTGAGATTGCGCGGCTTATGTTAATAGTAGAAAAACGTTATGTATATTGTTAGAACCGCTATGAAGTCTATTTTTTGGAAATATAAGAACCATTACTGTGCAACTTATAGTTTAGGAGCTACGTAGAAGAATGTCGTAACTGACTTAAAACTTGACTTGAGAGTAAATCTTTAAAGATTAAAAAAAGTTTGTGCAAAAATGCGGACATTTTTAAAATTCAAACTGCTTGTCTTGTGTGAATAGTAGAAAAATGTTATGTGCTAATTTTAGTTTAGGAGTTGTATTGATAAATGTGGGAAAAGTGGAAAAATTTAATCTTTAATGATTTTCTCGCAAGTCAAGTTTTAAGTCAGTGGGGACATTCTACCACATAGCTCATAAATTATACGTAGTACATGACTCCTGTTTATATTTCCAAAAAATAGACTTCCTAACGGTCCTAACCATATGCGTAACATTTTTCTACTATTAACACAAGCCGCGCAATTTCAATTTAAAAAAAGTCCGTATTTTTATTTGCATACCCTTTAATTTAATCTTTAATGATTTACTCGCAAGTCAAGTTTTAAGCTAGTTGGTACATTTTACCACATAGCTCCTAAACTATACATAGCATAGGAATCGTTATTATATTTCCAAAAAATAGACTTCATAACGATTCTAATGGTATGCATAACGTTTTTTTACTATTAACACAAGCCGCGCAATTTCAATTTTAAAAAAGTCCGTATTTTTATTTGATACCCTTTAATTTAATATTTAATGATTTACTCGCAATTTAAGTTTTAAGCCAGTTGGGACATTTTACCACATAGTTCCTAAACTATATGTAGCATAGGAATCGTTATTATATTTCCAAAAAATAGACTTCATAACGCTTGTCATGCAAACGCCCCTAGAGGCCTCTTGTGGCACTTTAAAATAGGCAATTTGGAATCATTTGAGACCATGTTATTTTTTTCATGTTGTTGTGCTGGCCGTTGGTTGTGATGATGATAAGCTTCCTGCTGGTGGCTATTTAATGAAGGTAAATATTGTAAAAACTCATTGCATTTTTAGTAGTAAAGCTATTCTATAATTTGAAATGTCCGTTTGTCCGTCTGTCCGTCCGTCCATATTTGCCCCTAGAGGCCTCTTGTGGCACTTTAAAATAGGCAATTTGGAATCATTTGAGACCATGTCATTTTTTTCAAAACAAATTTTTTATTATGTTATAAAATGTCGTCTTTGATACAAAATTTCCCGTTGTTTAAAGAAAACAACCATGGCGGTCTGACTGCCTTTTATCAGGTTCTTGGCTTTTTTTATGTGTTTTAATTTCCATCCAAGATTTTTGTGCTTCGCTACTTATGGATGTTGTCACCCTTGTTTAAAAAATAAAAGTTTTTCTAAAGGGGTATTTTCACGAAATGCATTTAAACTTAATTTAGTGAACTGCATATTTTTTGCTAGTTAACCCTTACAGATCGGGGGGGGGGGCTCAAAGAGCCCCCCCCTCTAGTTTTTTCAATCTCATTTTTTTTGTAGGTAAGATGGAGAGCTGTAACTTCATGACTTTTTAAGTTTAGTAATTATACGTCGGCAAGAGTTGATTTTATTTGGATATCTGCTCTGTGTCGGTCGTGGTGTCCGGTCAAAGTCGGTTGGGTAGCAAAAAAAATTTGAAAAAATTCTAAATAAATCTTAATTTCTACATTATGACTTTTGTGTATAAGGTAGAAACCTAAAATTTTTTTGGTGAATACTTAGATATCAATGACCATCTGAGAAAAGTGGTGTTATGACCGTTTGACCGCTCCCTGACCGACTTTATGACCGATTTTTGTCCGGCTTTTACTACAGACATATATCATGAATATCGTAACTTCTATTACAGCTAGAGACCTATAATTTTTTTTGGTAAATCCTTGAGCAATAATAAACAGATAAAAATATTAATTTGCGCCGCCAACCGCCGTTTTACCGCCGTAACCGCCGAAAATGGCGGTTTCCGTTATTTGCCGTTTTTCGGCGATGATCAGAAAAAGTAATTTTTTTGTTATGAAAAATAAAAGTTCGTCCTAAAATTTGGTCATCCTAGCTGCAAAATTGGCCGCTCTATAGCTGTTTTAAAATTTAGCGGCTGGCCGCTAAAAAGCGGCTAAGGAGCGGTCTGACTGCTATGACTAGAAACAGTAATTTTATGTCTTTATCTGTACCAGGAGCCGAGATAGAGGGGGGGGCTCTTTGAGCCCCCCCCCCAATCTATTAAGGTGGGAATTGGGGCCCGATCTGTAAGGGTTAATGGGTTAAACTAAATTATTATTACACTAGTCCCCAAAGTTTTACAATAACATTTTAAAATTCGTTAGCTCAACAACTTTGGGTACAACCAAATTTAATTTTGATTTATTGGTGAAAACAAAGTACAATATTATGAGCGAAGTAACTATATAATTAAGTCCTAAAATTTAAGAGTGTTCATAAACATTATCCTGTATCAAGCAGTTTTGAATAAATTGACTTACAATTTTGCTTTGACTATTATACATTTATATTATGATTATTCAAAAGATTTTATTTATATTGCTCCAATGGTTTTCTTTGAAATAACTTTTATTTTAGATAGTTGAACCAAGAATGTGTTTGGCGGCGCACCCAAGGATCCTCAGCTGCGCAACATTTATTTCGGTTGTGAGGTGGTGATTGCCACATCTGGCAGACCTTAGAAGGTAAATATATGACATGACAGATACCTTTTTTTGTTAATTTAGGCAAGTTAGAATTGTCCTATCGATTTATTTATAAAAGTAAAATAGCCTCAAACCATCTCAAGTCCTATATAAAGCTTTGCTCTAAAAGAGAACCATATCGGTTCAGTGGTTAGCGAGATCCTTTGCTACAAACAAAAAAAGCTTATTACTTTTAGAAAGCGTACCAACTCTATAATCAATAAAAGAATTTCCAAACGTCCATTTTATCATGTTGATTTTTTTACCATTTTAAGAACAAATTTTTATGTGATCTGATTATCTGATTGATTAAATTTTTGTTATATTGATTCCTGTGAAAACAAAGTACAATATTATGAGCGAAGTAACTATATAATTAAGTCCTAAAATTTAAGTGTGTTCATAAACATTATCCTGTATCAAGCAGTTTTTCAACAAATTTACTTACAATTTTGCTTCGACTATTATACATTTATATTATGATTATTCAAAAGATTTTATTTATATTGCTCCAATGGTTTTCTTTAAAATAACTTTTATTTTAGATAGTTGAACCAAGAATGTGTTTGGCGGCGCACCCAAGGGTCCTCAGCTGCGCAACATTTATTTCGGTTGTGAGGTGGTGATTGCCACATCTGGCAGACCTTAGAAGGTAAATATATGACATGACAGATACCTTTTTTTGTTAATTTAGGCAAGTTAGAATTGTCCTATCGATTTATTTATAAAAGTAAAATAGCCTCAAACCATCTCAAGTCCTATATAAAGCTTTGCTCTAAAAGAGAACCATATCGGTTCAGTGGTTAGCGAGATCCTTTGCTACAAACAAAAAAAGCTTATTACTTTTTATTATAGGATTGAAGGTAAATATAATGGTTTTTTTCTACTTCATTTTGAAGTTTAGTATATTATTTCTTGATTTTTAAAAGTGAAGTTTTTCTAAAATTAGGGTCGGTCCGTAAGTCCGTCCGTCCAAGACAAATACCTTTTTTTGTTAATTTAGGCAAGTTAGAATTGTCCTATCGATTTCAAACTTTGCATGGTGATTCCTGTTAGGTACAATTTAGAAAGCGTACCAACTCTATAATCAATAAAAGAATTTCCAAACGTCCATTTTATCATGTTGATTTTTTTACCATTTTAAGAACAAATTTTTATATGATCTGATTATCTGATTGATTAAATTTTTGTTATATTGATTCCTGTGAAAACAAAGTACATTCAATTATAAATATTGAAAAAGAAATATATAATTCATAATCATTTTGTCTATATATGATGTATATTTCTTTTTTTAATTATTAAATATTGACATGATTAACCGGACAAGTCTGAAACCCTTGTCAGAAAGTAAGTGACAGCACTGTTATAGATATCACTAAATACATAACAATTTATTTAACAACTTTTGTTTTATGACCTTTTTTACTTATAAATTTCAACAGCGGTAATTTTTCTATTTTTGAAGCTAGAATAACATTTTTTTGCAAAAAATGTTTATCTTTATGTAAATGGAGGGAGGGGATATTTTACTTTAAGTTTACCTCAATTATAAACTCTTACATAGGTGTATTTTTTTCAATATTAACATTAATTAATCTGTTTGTTTTAGATTAAATCTTCTACCTTCTTACACGAGAACTGGTGCTTTCAACATGGTATCGCCATAAACATTAGGTAAGTGGAAATGTGGCATGTTCTTTTAAAATGTCGTCTTTGTATTAGAATATATGCCACATTAACCCCTTACAGTCGGTCCCCTTGCCGCACCTTAATCAGTCGGGTGGGGGGGGGGGGGGGGGGGGGTGGGCATTGTTATCTTAGTTCCTATTAGAACGAGAGTGCTAAATTTTTTTGTATAAGTCCCCTGTGTTATGATGAATTTACGACCTTAAGTAATTCAAGGTCAATTTTCGCTTCCTTCACCCTTTTATTTAACAACTTTTGTTCTTAGGTCCTTTTTTACTTAAAAATTTCAAATGGCTGTAATTTTTTTTATTTTTGAAACTAGAATACAAATTTTTTGCCAAAAAATGTTAATCTTTATGTAAATTTTATATTTTAAATATCAAATTATAAATTTCAGCGGACGCGGCTGTACTTGGCAGCTGCCAGCCGCCGCAATCGCCGTTCGGCGGGAAAATGGCGGCGGATCTTATGAAATTTTAATAACTTGTGTAGACATGTAAGAAAAACTTAAGTTTAAAATTTGAAGTCTCTAAGTCAAAAATTCCGGCCACAGGAGCCATTTAAAGATTTCTGGAGACCTGGAGGATCAGGACCTGCAGGATCATACATGGAACCTGAAGTTGACTTGAACACCTATTTTAAAACTTAATCCTAATTCATATTGATAACAAAAACTTAATGTTTTGCAGGGACGTGTTTTTACCAGAAAGAAATCTGAATATCTAATTATCTGTCTTTAAACTTAAAACTTTCAGGGATATCAAATACAGAACTAAACAAATATCTTAAACTTAATTTAATAATCTCCTTACTAGGTAAATCTTAACACCAGAATGAAAAATAAATATCTTAATCGTAAATCTTAAAGCTTAACCAGTACTATGATACTATAATATGACTATTTAGGATATTTCATTGGGCCCATGGACGCTTTTTTTCAAACAAACGTGAAGCTAAAGGACTCAAGCCTAAGGCAGCACCTCGCCCCCAAGAGGTATTTTCCAGGTATTAATATAGTTCTTTTTCAATATAGTATCTCATAGGTTGAAAAAACATTTATTAATGTTTTTTGAGATAGTACAGTAGCCAATACCTTCCAACAGATTTTTTTCACTCTAAAGATACTTTTAGTTAATCATGAATATATTTTAAGGGAGGGGGGGGGGGAGGTGGGTGATACCACTTAGGAGCACATTTTTATCTTAATATAGTGTTCAAAATTCATTTCTCCGCGTTCAATGATACAGCCAGAAAATAACACCAGAATTTAAATACTAAATAAAAACGAAATTAATAAAGAATATCCTAACATTTAAGTAGCAAACATAATGTACATTACAAAAGAACAACTATTAACATTAATTAATCTTTATGTTTTAGAGGAAATCTGTCTTCTTACATTGTTTGTTACAATCACCTAGTGATCGGACGAGAACTGGTGCTTTCAACATGGTATAATAACAGAAATTATATGTCGTCTTTGTATTAAAATTATCTTAAATGACACCAGCAAGAAATACCACGTTTTAAATGCTTAAAGACTGCCATAAGTAGACCCAATTCCCCAAATGTAAAGCCTTCAGCTTCAATAACAAAAAGTTCTAGGCATTTCAAAATAGCATTGTATGTACAATGAAAGTTTTGAAAGATTCCCAATGCTAATGAAAGAAAAAACAATATTAAATTACGTCGCCTAGACATAAAATTATAACCTTATCTTTGTCACAAACTTAAATTGCCTGTAACTGATTACATTTTTACAATAAAAACACCACATTTCATAGTCAAAATATATTTTAAAAATTCAATTTAAATTGCATTTGTAAACGAAAATCATCGCAGAAACAAAGGGGTAAACTAATATAATCTCAGCTGTGATTGGATGCAGTACACTCGTTACAATGCAAGTTAAACTTAATTTTTTTTAATGATTTTGACTATAAAAATGGCTATTTTTATTATAAAAATATAATTAGATACTAGCAACCTAAATTTATGCCAAAAATTATATTATGATTTTGTTTCTAGGCCACGTAGTTTATTTTCAAAATTTATAACATAAACAGCGAAATTCTTTCAAAATTCTCATTATAAATAAAATGTCATTTTAAAATGCCTAAAACTTTTTTGTTACAGAAGCTGAAGGCTTCAAATTTGGGATATTTGGTCTACTTGTGGCAGTCTTTCAGCAGTTAAAGCGTGGTGTTTTTTGCACCCTTCCTTTAAAGTATTTCATTAAATTTACATAAATCATAACCAAGAAATAGCGTTATTTATAAATGTTTAAAATATTCGTTCTTAAAATATAGAAGTTCATCTTTCATTACTATTAGTTGAAAGCAAAATTATCTTATTTTATGCAGTATGAAGTCATAATATGTCGTCTTTGTATTACAAATTTGGTTAAATTGGTTGTTTATATGTTTTTTTTTTAATTCCTTTCTATATTTTCTTACAAACAATAAAAAAAATATGGAAAATTGTTTAAGACCTTAAACATTTATTTTATCATAATTAAGCAAAAAACCAAACTTTACCTAAATTGTATGATATGAAGAAATTAATGTCGTCTTAGTATTAGGATTATATTGAATTGATTAATTAAATCTACATTAATCATTAATATAATATTATACACTATATTCATTAATAAATAAATAATAATGCTCACACATATTTCAATTTTAATTATTGGCGCAAAACAAAAGATACCTATGTAACTATGTACCAGTTTTTACCTACATCATGTACATTTATCCTTATACTAAAGTAACAGGATGTTGTTTGTCTATTCAAATTTGAAAATCGAGCATAGCGAGACGTAAGAGTTGAGCGCAGCGAAAAAAATCTAGCGAAGCGAGACGACCAGAAAATTAGAGGGGCCGAAGGCCCCGAAATTTTCTTGTGCCGCCTAGACCATCAAGCCTGGCTTGTGCCCTGTTAACTGTCAGTAGCAACCTGTAATTCATCAATTTACCTGCCGATTGCTTCCAGCTGTGATCCTGGATTGATGGATGGCCGTCTGCCAGAGCCAGCAGTCGTGGCCGAGTGGTTAAGGCGTTGGACTTGAAATCCAATGGGGTTTCCCCGCGCAGGTTCGAATCCTGCCGGCTGCGAATTACAGATTTTGTTAGTTTCTAGTGTTTTATTCATTTTTTTTTTGCAAAACCAGAAAGTTACCTTGCAACTCACATGGCCTTCCTGGTATAGTGTTAAAATAAGTCTTTTGTCAGGTGTGGGGTTCGAACCCACGCAATCTTACGATTATGAGAGCTTAAATCTCACGCCTTAGACCACTCGGCCAACCTGACAGGTTGCCACAATGCGGCACTCATTGCAAAACGCATGAAATCACGACTGACAAGCACTGATTTAGCAAAGCTCCACAAAATAATTCTCGCGACGAAGATGGGATTCGAACCCACGCGGGCAGAGCCCATTGGATTAGCAGTCCAACGCCTTAACCACTCGGCCACCTCGTCTGTGAAAGAGATTAAGCTAGATTACTTGCAAAGCATACATAACAACAACAACAACAAACACAAAAACAACAAAGTAAATATTGCATCACTCGTGTCAAAAGACTTCCCACGCCGGGAGTTGAACCCGGGCCTCCTGGGTGAAAGCCAGATATCCTAGCCGTTAGACCACGTGGGATTCTGTTTCCGTCCGGGATCGAACCGGAGACCTTCTGCGTGTTAGGCAGATGTGATAACCGCTACACCACGGAAACTTGTTACATCAGATAGACAGCTTTATTGCCATAATTTTTTTCTTTAAACTCCTGACTAAAGTGTGCTAGTTACTAGGCAAAAATGTATTTGTGGTTTTCTCTTTTGAGTACATTATAGTTCTGTACAATAAGCGTCAGTGGTATAGTGGTGAGCATAGCTGCCTTCCAAGCAGTTGACCCGGGTTCGATTCCCGGCTGACGCATTTTCATCTGTGTTGCCTAGGAGTACATTTTTGTACATTTAAAAAGTGTAGTAATCCTATATTGCCAACAAGCCTCCGTAGCGCAGTAGGCAGCGCGTCAGTCTCATAATCTGAAGGCCGTGAGTTCGAGCCTCACCGGGGGCAGGCAAACATTTTTTCATCTCCTGGTTGTGTTTTGAAAAAATGTGAAAAAATAGTTTTGTCAGAAGTGGGATTCGAACCCACGCCCTCATCGAGGACCAGAATTCTCACATCCACTCTCTATCAGAGAGCAAGGAAGTTGTCCTTGAGTCTGGCGCCTTAGACCACTCGGCCATCCTGACTGTTAATAAAGTGTTCACGGATTAAGAAATCCCATGTTTTGATAAGCCAAAAAGGTTAGCCAAAATGCAATGTTAGCATCCCATCTGGGGATCGAACCCAGGACCTTTGGATTAGAAGTCCAACGCGCTATCCTCTGCGCTAATGGGACTTGGTTAGAGAAAAGAAAATAGTAGCATTTGTTGACAGAAAACATTATGGAAGGCAAGAAAAAGAAAATCAAGTAGAGAAGAAAAAAAGTATGTAGTTTTTGTATTGTGCTTATACTTATACACATCATGTCAGTCAGGCCCGTTAGCTCAGTTGGTTAGAGCGTCGTGCTAATAACGCGAAGGTCACGGGTTCGATCCCCCTACGGGCCAGATAATACTTTTACCAAATTGAACAGTTTGCAGTGGCGGAAATATTTAATGGTAAAAAAAAGAAATTTCACAAGGTTGAAAAAGTTATCTCTCCCCGACCGGGAATCGAACCCGGGCCTTCCACGTGACAGGCGGAGATCCTCACCACTAGACTATCGAGGAATTCTTATAAATCAGCCATTTTCTAGTCGCTACGTACGTATCACACTGATTGGAGACTTGAACAAAAGATGGGAGCGCCCGAGCAGGGGCTCGAACCCTGGACCGTTAGGTTAAAAGCCTAACGCTCTACCGACTGAGCTACCCGGGCATCATGCTATTCTAAAATTACAGTAACAAAATTGTCTCACCAGATGGCAGCAGCATTTTAGTTCATGGTAGGCTTGGTTTTCTCTCTGTTTATTTTTGGTTAAGTGCAACCTGAGTTGTATAGAATAAATCATCACTCCATAATTTTCCTGTATTGTAGCATTTTGCATTTAGTATAAGTCACATTTTCCATGGTCAAATGTCTACGGCCATACCATGTTGAAAGCACCAGTTCTCGTCCGATCACTGAAGTTAAGCAACATTGGGCCAAGTTAGTACTTGGATGGGTGACCGCCTGGGAATACTTGGTGTCGTAGGCTTTAACATTTTATCCATATTTCAAAATTTGTCTCTTTTTCTTCCTTGTCCGTAGATTCCTGTACTGTTGGACGTTTTGCATTCATTTCACGCCACATTTTCTCTTCGTAATGCATTTTGCATTTAATTGACGCCAAATTTTCCGTTGATATATGTCTACGGCCATACCATGTTGAAAGCACCAGTTCTCGTCCGATCACTGCAGTTAAGCAACATTGGGCCAAGTTAGTACTTGGATGGGTGACCGCCTGGGAATACTTGGTGTCGTAGGCAAATCTTTTCATCCTTTTTTATAAGTTGAGAAAAAAAAACAAAGTCTGAGAAATGTAAACCAGACAACTGCTTATGTTCATTTTTTACACCTAAAGCCCTTATACAATGCAACCACTATGATATAATGTGTAGTTACTGTTTTTGTCACCAGATGGCAGCTCTATTTAGTTCCCAGTTAGGCTTTGTTTTCTCCGTGTTAAGGCATGAGTTTTGGGTTGACAACTATTATTGTTCGATAAAATGATATCTTTTAGTATCACACATACCTATTTGGATTAATATTTTAGTTACTTTGTGCTTGTATTTTATGAAAATTAACTTTTCCGGTCGGACCTTTAACAAATATCAAAAATATATGATTGTCCAAGTAACTTTACATCATTGTCTAAAACGACCAAGCTAATATTGCTTGATTCACTTCTACAAGAGGTGTGTATCAGCTCTGCTTCGATGGTTCGCTCACCTTGAGTCCGCTCGGGTTGAGTGTCTGTCTTAGTCAGTCACAAACTTCTTTATTCAGGGTTAAAGAGAACCCACTAATCACTGAAACCAATCAAGAACTTAAAATCATTTACCGTAGATACCTGTACGTAATTTCTCTTGGTAATGCATTTTCCATTTAGTTTATGCCACATTTTCCTTTGATAAATGTATACGGCCATACCATGTTGAAAGCACCAGTTCTCGTCTGATCACTGAAGTTAAGCAACATTGGGCCAAGTTAGTACTTGGATGGGTGACCGCCTGGGAATACTTGGTGTCGTAGGCTTTAACATTTTATCCATATTTCAAAATTTGTCTCTTTTTCTTCCTTGTCCGTAGATTCCTGTACTGTTGGACGTTTTGCATTCATTTCACGCCACATTTTCTCTTCGTAATGCATTTTGCATTTAATTGACGCCACATTTTCCGTTGATATATGTCTACGGCCATACCATGTTGAAAGCACCAGTTCTCGTCCGATCACTGCAGTTAAGCAACATTGGGCCAAGTTAGTACTTGGATGGGTGACCGCCTGGGAATACTTGGTGTCGTAGGCTCTAACATTTTATCCATATTTCAAATTTGTCTCTTTTTCTTTCTTGTCCAAGAGAAATTTCTAATCACTGAGAACATAAGGTGAAACCCAAGGGGATGTAGCTCAGATGGTAGAGCGCTCGCTTAGCATGCGAGAGGTACGGGGATCGATACCCCGCATCTCCAAGTATCATTTATCCCCCTACTACACAAGCACCAAACAAAAAAATAAACACTCAAAGAAAAACAAAAGTCTGAAAATTTAAACCAGTAAAACTTTAAACCTTTTTGTTGCATTAGAATGTTATTTAATAAACCAGAAGTTAGCCTTTGCTTAGAGTAAATGTCTACGGCCATACTATGTTGAAAGCACCAGTTCTCGTCTGATCACTGAAGTTAAGCAACATTGGGCCAAGTTAGTACTTGGATGGGTGACCGCCTGGGAATACTTGGTGTCGTAGGCTCAATATTTTTGGAATTTTGACCCAACCAATCCTAGCCCAAACCTGACTAAACCTCACACAAGTTTGAAAATCATGTTGTAACTTTATGTCTACGGCCATACCATGTTGAAAGCACCAGTTCTCGTCCGATCACTGAAGTTAAGCAACATTGGGCCAAGTTAGTACTTGGATGGGTGACCGCCTGGGAATACTTGGTGTCGTAAACTCTACATCTTTCTTTCTTATCTTGTCACTGAAAACAGAAAAGTTGTGTTAACGTAGAAAATAATTGCTGCAACGTCCAGGAATCGAACCCGGGCCGCCCGCGTGGCAGGCGAGCATTCTACCACTGAACCAACGTTGCTGGCATGCTCGTTGGCTATTCGTATAACACAACCCCTTGCTGAAAATCATTATTCAGAAATCTGTCAATTTATAACCCAAATACAGATTGATATAGCTTTACACCTGAACGATGAATATGACTTGCTGTAAGTAGACTTTGGCAGTAGGTAAGGACTTTCTTCAGCCCGGCAAGACAATATCTGAGTGATCCTTGGTTCACTTGTACACACCTTTTAGTGAAGTGAATCAAGCAAGTATAGCTTGGTCAGTTT
>NC_137274.1:90000-102500 GCF_053477335.1 Acartia tonsa | reverse complement strand
CATAGGGTAAAGATTTGCAAAAATGCCGCGACCCGGGATCGAACCGGGGACCTTTAGATCTTCAGTCTAACGCTCTCCCAACTGAGCTATCACGGCTAGTTAAAATGATGTTGCTTATCTTGGTCAAGATGGAAAAAAGATCACTTTTACATGACTCTAAAAAGTTTAGGTCCTACCGAGATTTGAACTCGGATCGCTGGATTCAGAGTCCAGAGTGCTAACCATTACACCATAGGACCTTGATGCAGATCCAAACTCCAAAGGGTAAAAAAAAATTTTGTATAAAAAGAAAAGAAAAAAAACCTTATGTAATGGTTCCTGCCGGGATCGAACCGGCGACCTTGTCCGTGTGAAGGACACGTGATAACCACTACACTAAGGAACCATTGTCAACTAAGAAACCAAGCCAAGATACATAACAAACAGACATAAAATGTGCAACTACAAAGCCACGTCATTAAGTTAAGCCAGGTCTCGTGGCGCAACGGATAACGCGTCTGACTACGGATCAGAAGATTGCAGGTTCGAATCCTGCCGAGATCGAAAATTTTAAAGATTCGTTTGGCTATTAAAGAAAATTGCTATAAAATAAGTCGCCCCCGGGTGGGCTCGAACCACCAACCTTTCGGTTAACAGCCGAACGCGCTAGCCGATTGCGCCACGGAGGCTGATACAAGCTAATAACATTACATTATTTTTAATATTATTCTATGGAGCCTTAAAATATAAAAACAAAAAAAGATTGGTTTACTTATGTTGGTAGGGCTAATTACCACCGAACACTCATTAGCGCGGTCCGACTACTGACCGACACGGAAGCTCTTGGCTGCTGGGTTTCCCCTCTGGCCCAATCCGCCCCTCATTAAGCAACCTGATCACCTAGGACTCCCCCTAGGTGGCCATGTTGATGCCAGGCTTAGTGCGGACGCCAATTCAACGTGTTTCAATGGTAACCAGGCGTTCCCTGCCTCAAACCATCCCAAACTCTGACCTCCCAGTAGCAGGATTACAGAACCTCGCCACGGTTCCAGTCAACAATCATATCAATTTCTGTCACAATGTACCAGTTGAATTGCAATTTTTTTCATGTTTAATTTTGGGTATAATTACGCCAGCTTCCGTTATGGTCTAGTGGTTAGGATAGCTGGCTCTCACCCAGCAGGCCCGGGTTCGATTCCCGGTAACGGAAAAATACATTTTGTCGAACCCCCAAGTAATTATATCAACATCCCCGATCCAAAAAAAAAAGGAGATAAAAAAGATAGAGAATTGGATATTTCTAAGTTTTTACTTTTCAGCCAGGGTGACACCAAGCCTGCGTGGCCTAATGGATAAGGCGTCGGTCTCCTAAACCGAAGATTGCGAGTTCGAGTCTCGCCGTGGGTAACATTATCTTTTTAGCAAAAGTTGTTTTGGTTGCAGTGCTTCCAAGGTTTCTTGAAGGCAGTGTAGTAGCAAATATGGAAAGTGAAAGCAAGCTGCTCTAGTGGCGCAATCGGTTAGCGCACGGTACTTATAGACAGTACAACAAGTTATGCCGGGGTTGTGAGTTCGAGCCTCACCTAGAGCAAGCACTTTTTCAACCCTTAAACCTGGCAGGGTCTTCCACGAAAAGAGCAAAAATAAATTTTTTTTTACTTAATCAAAGCATTTTATCTTACCAAAATACTAAAATATTCTCTAGCAGTACCTCATAATATCAAATACAGGTACTGTGGTTCGATTTCAAAAATTTTTTGTAACTATGCTTTACTAACCAACAATCAATCAAGGAAAAAAGTTTGTTAAAGAATATAGATAGATTGGTATTTTCTTTTTACTACTGTTTTAAATCTATCAAGTTAATAACAAATTCGATAAAATTGACTGAATAACCATATAAATGTATAAAGATTTGTGATTTAAATTATGCCATGAAAAATCCTCCAATGTGTTTTGTAAAAATCTTTGAAACTTTTGATTTCATTGTTTATGTATGTACACTCAAGAATGATGAATCTTATCTGATCTAGAAAGGCAGAAGGATACTAAATTGTAATTGTAATTCATAGTAACCGAGTTATTACTAAAATAAATTTTTGACAGCTGTGGGATTCGAACCCACGCCCTTGCGGACTGGTGCCTAAAACCAGCGCCTTAGACCACTCGGCCAAACTGCCTGTTGTGCTGGCAGTTGTGCGAATAAGAAAAATTGTTTCTTAAGTTTTTTTTTCAGCCTTACTGTGTAAAAGCATCAAACACCTAAAAAAAAATTTGTTTTTCCAGTGAGTGATTTTACAAAATTAACTGCCTCCAGAGAGGATTGAACTCTCGACCCCTGGTTTACAAGACCAGTGCTCTGCCACTGAGCTATAGAGGCTTGCCTGTTCACGTGGCACAATTTAAACCTAGCCTAACCTAGCCTAACCTAACCTAACCTAAGCCATTGCGGTTGGCACCTTGTGTTAAAGACTTTGAAATTGCTAAAAGATTCATTTGAGTATTAGTCAGCTCATGCATTCAACAGGGGGATGTAGCTCAGTGGTAGAGCGCATGCTTTGCATGTATGAGGCCCCGGGTTCGATCCCCGGCATCTCCAATTATCAATGATTTTTGTTATTTCTTTGAAGTTGTCTGTTGTTCAAAATGAGTACTTTAGTGAAAAAATATTTGTATGGGGTTATGCGGACACAAAAATGTGGAACGCTTCACGATTTTGCGTGTCATCCTTGCGCAGGGGCCATGCTAATCTTCTCTGTATCGTTCCAATTTTAGTATATGTACTGCCGAAGCAAGTACATTTGAGAATAGAATTTAGTTGTCCATAAAGATCAGCATTTGTTACACAAATTGCAAAAAAACAATTCTGTTGACCCTGACGTGATTTGAACACGCAGCCTTCTGATCTGGAGTCAGACGCGCTACCGTTGCGCCACAGAGTCAGATGTTTGAATTGCTGCAACTTTGAATTCATGCAAAACTAAAGGAAAGTCTTTTTTTCCCTTTTTTCTATCCACTATACAATGCAAGCGACCAATAGAAAAAAGGCGCTGCTTTCGTCCGGCCCCTATGATGGAGACCAGGGGTCGTAGCTCAGCTGGTAGAGCGTCTGATTCGCATTTAGAAGGTCTCGGGTTCAAATCCCGACGACTCCAAATTTTTTTTCTTTTCAATTTTCAAAAGTATTAGGCAAAACCATGGGCTTGACCGGGAGTTGAACCCGGGACCTCTCGCACCCGAAGCGAGAATCATGCCGCCTAGACCATCAAGCCTGGCTTGTGCCCTGTTAACTGTCAGTAGCAACCTGTAATTCATCAATTTACCTGCCGATTGCTTCCAGCTGTGATCCTGGATTGATGGATGGCCGTCTGCCAGAGCCAGCAGTCGTGGCCGAGTGGTTAAGGCGTTGGACTTGAAATCCAATGGGGTTTCCCCGCGCAGGTTCGAATCCTGCCGGCTGCGAATTACAGATTTTGTTAGTTTCTAGTGTTTTATTCATTTTTTTTTTGCAAAACCAGAAAGTTACCTTGCAACTCACATGGCCTTCCTGGTATAGTGTTAAAATAAGTCTTTTGTCAGGTGTGGGGTTCGAACCCACGCAATCTTACGATTATGAGAGCTTAAATCTCACGCCTTAGACCACTCGGCCAACCTGACAGGTTGCCACAATGCGGCACTCATTGCAAAACGCATGAAATCACGACTGACAAGCACTGATTTAGCAAAGCTCCACAAAATAATTCTCGCGACGAAGATGGGATTCGAACCCACGCGGGCAGAGCCCATTGGATTAGCAGTCCAACGCCTTAACCACTCGGCCACCTCGTCTGTGAAAGAGATTAAGCTAGATTACTTGCAAAGCATACATAACAACAACAACAACAAACACAAAAACAACAAAGTAAATATTGCATCACTCGTGTCAAAAGACTTCCCACGCCGGGAGTTGAACCCGGGCCTCCTGGGTGAAAGCCAGATATCCTAGCCGTTAGACCACGTGGGATTCTGTTTCCGTCCGGGATCGAACCGGAGACCTTCTGCGTGTTAGGCAGATGTGATAACCGCTACACCACGGAAACTTGTTACATCAGATAGACAGCTTTATTGCCATAATTTTTTTCTTTAAACTCCTGACTAAAGTGTGCTAGTTACTAGGCAAAAATGTATTTGTGGTTTTCACTTTTGAGTACATTATAGTCCTGTACAATAAGCGTCAGTGGTATAGTGGTGAGCATAGCTGCCTTCCAAGCAGTTGACCCGGGTTCGATTCCCGGCTGACGCATTTTCATCTGTGTTGCCTAGGAGTACATTTTTGTACATTTAAAAAGTGTAGTAATCCTATATTGCCAACAAGCCTCCGTAGCGCAGTAGGCAGCGCGTCAGTCTCATAATCTGAAGGCCGTGAGTTCGAGCCTCACCGGGGGCAGGCAAACATTTTTTCATCTCCTGGTTGTGTTTTGAAAAAATGTGAAAAAATAGTTTTGTCAGAAGTGGGATTCGAACCCACGCCCTCATCGAGGACCAGAATTCTCACATCCACTCTCTATCAGAGAGCAAGGAAGTTGTCCTTGAGTCTGGCGCCTTAGACCACTCGGCCATCCTGACTGTTAATAAAGTGTTCACGGATTAAGAAATCCCATGTTTTGATAAGCCAAAAAGGTTAGCCAAAATGCAATGTTAGCATCCCATCTGGGGATCGAACCCAGGACCTTTGGATTAGAAGTCCAACGCGCTATCCTCTGCGCTAATGGGACTTGGTTAGAGAAAAGAAAATAGTAGCATTTGTTGACAGAAAACATTATGGAAGGCAAGAAAAAGAAAATCAAGTAGAGAAGAAAAAAAGTATGTAGTTTTTGTATTGTGCTTATACTTATACACATCATGTCAGTCAGGCCCGTTAGCTCAGTTGGTTAGAGCGTCGTGCTAATAACGCGAAGGTCACGGGTTCGATCCCCCTACGGGCCAGATAATACTTTTACCAAATTGAACAGTTTGCAGTGGCGGAAATATTTAATGGTAAAAAAAAGAAATTTCACAAGGTTGAAAAAGTTATCTCTCCCCGACCGGGAATCGAACCCGGGCCTTCCACGTGACAGGCGGAGATCCTCACCACTAGACTATCGAGGAATTCTTATAAATCAGCCATTTTCTAGTCGCTACGTACGTATCACACTGATTGGAGACTTGAACAAAAGATGGGAGCGCCCGAGCAGGGGCTCGAACCCTGGACCGTTAGGTTAAAAGCCTAACGCTCTACCGACTGAGCTACCCGGGCATCATGCTATTCTAAAATTACAGTAACAAAATTGTCTCACCAGATGGCAGCAGCATTTTAGTTCATGGTAGGCTTGGTTTTCTCTCTGTTTATTTTTGGTTAAGTGCAACCTGAGTTGTATAGAATAAATCATCCCTCCATAATTTTCCTGTATTGTAGCATTTTGCATTTAGTATAAGTCACATTTTCCATGGTCAAATGTCTACGGCCATACCATGTTGAAAGCACCAGTTCTCGTCCGATCACTGAAGTTAAGCAACATTGGGCCAAGTTAGTACTTGGATGGGTGACCGCCTGGGAATACTTGGTGTCGTAGGCTTTAACATTTTATTTTAACTATAGAGGCTTGCCTGTTCACGTGGCACAATTTAAACCTAGCCTAACCTAGCCTAACCTAACCTAACCTAAGCCATTGCGGTTGGCACCTTGTGTTAAAGACTTTGAAATTGCTAAAAGATTCATTTGAGTATTAGTCAGCTCATGCATTCAACAGGGGGATGTAGCTCAGTGGTAGAGCGCATGCTTTGCATGTATGAGGCCCCGGGTTCGATCCCCGGCATCTCCAATTATCAATGATTTTTGTTATTTCTTTGAAGTTGTCTGTTGTTCAAAATGAGTACTTTAGTGAAAAAATATTTGTATGGGGTTATGCGGACACAAAAATGTGGAACGCTTCACGATTTTGCGTGTCATCCTTGCGCAGGGGCCATGCTAATCTTCTCTGTATCGTTCCAATTTTAGTATATGTACTGCCGAAGCAAGTACATTTGAGAATAGAATTTAGTTGTCCATAAAGATCAGCATTTGTTACACAAATTGCAAAAAAACAATTCTGTTGACCCTGACGTGATTTGAACACGCAGCCTTCTGATCTGGAGTCAGACGCGCTACCGTTGCGCCACAGAGTCAGATGTTTGAATTGCTGCAACTTTGAATTCATGCAAAACTAAAGGAAAGTCTTTTTTTCCCTTTTTTCTATCCACTATACAATGCAAGCGACCAATAGAAAAAAGGCGCTGCTTTCGTCCGGCCCCTATGATGGAGACCAGGGGTCGTAGCTCAGCTGGTAGAGCGTCTGATTCGCATTTAGAAGGTCTCGGGTTCAAATCCCGACGACTCCAAATTTTTTTTCTTTTCAATTTTCAAAAGTATTAGGCAAAACCATGGGCTTGACCGGGAGTTGAACCCGGGACCTCTCGCACCCGAAGCGAGAATCATGCCGCCTAGACCATCAAGCCTGGCTTGTGCCCTGTTAACTGTCAGTAGCAACCTGTAATTCATCAATTTACCTGCCGATTGCTTCCAGCTGTGATCCTGGATTGATGGATGGCCGTCTGCCAGAGCCAGCAGTCGTGGCCGAGTGGTTAAGGCGTTGGACTTGAAATCCAATGGGGTTTCCCCGCGCAGGTTCGAATCCTGCCGGCTGCGAATTACAGATTTTGTTAGTTTCTAGTGTTTTATTCATTTTTTTTTTGCAAAACCAGAAAGTTACCTTGCAACTCACATGGCCTTCCTGGTATAGTGTTAAAATAAGTCTTTTGTCAGGTGTGGGGTTCGAACCCACGCAATCTTACGATTATGAGAGCTTAAATCTCACGCCTTAGACCACTCGGCCAACCTGACAGGTTGCCACAATGCGGCACTCATTGCAAAACGCATGAAATCACGACTGACAAGCACTGATTTAGCAAAGCTCCACAAAATAATTCTCGCGACGAAGATGGGATTCGAACCCACGCGGGCAGAGCCCATTGGATTAGCAGTCCAACGCCTTAACCACTCGGCCACCTCGTCTGTGAAAGAGATTAAGCTAGATTACTTGCAAAGCATACATAACAACAACAACAACAAACACAAAAACAACAAAGTAAATATTGCATCACTCGTGTCAAAAGACTTCCCACGCCGGGAGTTGAACCCGGGCCTCCTGGGTGAAAGCCAGATATCCTAGCCGTTAGACCACGTGGGATTCTGTTTCCGTCCGGGATCGAACCGGAGACCTTCTGCGTGTTAGGCAGATGTGATAACCGCTACACCACGGAAACTTGTTACATCAGATAGACAGCTTTATTGCCATAATTTTTTTCTTTAAACTCCTGACTAAAGTGTGCTAGTTACTAGGCAAAAATGTATTTGTGGTTTTCACTTTTGAGTACATTATAGTCCTGTACAATAAGCGTCAGTGGTATAGTGGTGAGCATAGCTGCCTTCCAAGCAGTTGACCCGGGTTCGATTCCCGGCTGACGCATTTTCATCTGTGTTGCCTAGGAGTACATTTTTGTACATTTAAAAAGTGTAGTAATCCTATATTGCCAACAAGCCTCCGTAGCGCAGTAGGCAGCGCGTCAGTCTCATAATCTGAAGGCCGTGAGTTCGAGCCTCACCGGGGGCAGGCAAACATTTTTTCATCTCCTGGTTGTGTTTTGAAAAAATGTGAAAAAATAGTTTTGTCAGAAGTGGGATTCGAACCCACGCCCTCATCGAGGACCAGAATTCTCACATCCACTCTCTATCAGAGAGCAAGGAAGTTGTCCTTGAGTCTGGCGCCTTAGACCACTCGGCCATCCTGACTGTTAATAAAGTGTTCACGGATTAAGAAATCCCATGTTTTGATAAGCCAAAAAGGTTAGCCAAAATGCAATGTTAGCATCCCATCTGGGGATCGAACCCAGGACCTTTGGATTAGAAGTCCAACGCGCTATCCTCTGCGCTAATGGGACTTGGTTAGAGAAAAGAAAATAGTAGCATTTGTTGACAGAAAACATTATGGAAGGCAAGAAAAAGAAAATCAAGTAGAGAAGAAAAAAAGTATGTAGTTTTTGTATTGTGCTTATACTTATACACATCATGTCAGTCAGGCCCGTTAGCTCAGTTGGTTAGAGCGTCGTGCTAATAACGCGAAGGTCACGGGTTCGATCCCCCTACGGGCCAGATAATACTTTTACCAAATTGAACAGTTTGCAGTGGCGGAAATATTTAATGGTAAAAAAAAGAAATTTCACAAGGTTGAAAAAGTTATCTCTCCCCGACCGGGAATCGAACCCGGGCCTTCCACGTGACAGGCGGAGATCCTCACCACTAGACTATCGAGGAATTCTTATAAATCAGCCATTTTCTAGTCGCTACGTACGTATCACACTGATTGGAGACTTGAACAAAAGATGGGAGCGCCCGAGCAGGGGCTCGAACCCTGGACCGTTAGGTTAAAAGCCTAACGCTCTACCGACTGAGCTACCCGGGCATCATGCTATTCTAAAATTACAGTAACAAAATTGTCTCACCAGATGGCAGCAGCATTTTAGTTCATGGTAGGCTTGGTTTTCTCTCTGTTTATTTTTGGTTAAGTGCAACCTGAGTTGTATAGAATAAATCATCCCTCCATAATTTTCCTGTATTGTAGCATTTTGCATTTAGTATAAGTCACATTTTCCATGGTCAAATGTCTACGGCCATACCATGTTGAAAGCACCAGTTCTCGTCCGATCACTGAAGTTAAGCAACATTGGGCCAAGTTAGTACTTGGATGGGTGACCGCCTGGGAATACTTGGTGTCGTAGGCAAATCTTTTCATCCTTTTTTATAAGTTGAGAAAAAAAAAAACAAAGTCTGAGAAATGTAAACCAGACAACTGCTTATGTTCATTTTTTACACCTAAAGCCCTTATACAATGCAACCACTATGATATAATGTGTAGTTACTGTTTTTGTCACCAGATGGCAGCTCTATTTAGTTCCCAGTTAGGCTTTGTTTTCTCCGTGTTAAGGCATGAGTTTTGGGTTGACAACTATTATTGTTCGATAAAATGATATCTTTTAGTATCACACACACCTATTTGGATTAATATTTTAGTTACTTTGTGCTTGTATTTTATGAAAATTAACTTTTCCGGTCGGACCTTTAACAAATATCAAAAATATATGATTGTCCAAGTAACTTTACATCATTGTCTAAAACGACCAAGCTAATATTGCTTGATTCACTTCTACAAGAGGTGTGTATCAGCTCTGCTTCGATGGTTCGCTCACCTTGAGTCCGCTCGGGTTGAGTGTCTGTCTTAGTCAGTCACAAACTTCTTTATTCAGGGTTAAAGAGAACCCACTAATTACTGAAACCAATCAAGAACTTAAAATCATTTACCGTAGATACCTGTACGTAATTTCTCTTGGTAATGCATTTTCCATTTAGTTTATGCCACATTTTCCTTTGATAAATGTCTACGGCCATACCATGTTGAAAGCACCAGTTCTCGTCTGATCACTGAAGTTAAGCAACATTGGGCCAAGTTAGTACTTGGATGGGTGACCGCCTGGGAATACTTGGTGTCGTAGGCTTTAACATTTTATCCATATTTCAAAATTTGTCTCTTTTTCTTCCTTGTCCGTAGATTCCTGTACTGTTGGACGTTTTGCATTCATTTCACGCCACATTTTCTCTTCGTAATGCATTTTGCATTTAATTGACGCCAAATTTTCCGTTGATATATGTCTACGGCCATACCATGTTGAAAGCACCAGTTCTCGTCCGATCACTGCAGTTAAGCAACATTGGGCCAAGTTAGTACTTGGATGGGTGACCGCCTGGGAATACTTGGTGTCGTAGGCAAATCTTTTCATCCTTTTTTATAAGTTGAGAAAAAAAAAACAAAGTCTGAGAAATGTAAACCAGACAACTGCTTATGTTCATTTTTTACACCTAAAGCCCTTATACAATGCAACCACTATGATATAATGTGTAGTTACTGTTTTTGTCACCAGATGGCAGCTCTATTTAGTTCCCAGTTAGGCTTTGTTTTCTCCGTGTTAAGGCATGAGTTTTGGGTTGACAACTATTATTGTTCGATAAAATGATATCTTTTAGTATCACACATACCTATTTGGATTAATATTTTAGTTACTTTGTGCTTGTATTTTATGAAAATTAACTTTTCCGGTCGGACCTTTAACAAATATCAAAAATATATGATTGTCCAAGTAACTTTACATCATTGTCTAAAACGACCAAGCTAATATTGCTTGATTCACTTCTACAAGAGGTGTGTATCAGCTCTGCTTCGATGGTTCGCTCACCTTGAGTCCGCTCGGGTTGAGTGTCTGTCTTAGTCAGTCACAAACTTCTTTATTCAGGGTTAAAGAGAACCCACTAATCACTGAAACCAATCAAGAACTTAAAATCATTTACCGTAGATACCTGTACGTAATTTCTCTTGGTAATGCATTTTCCATTTAGTTTATGCCACATTTTCCTTTGATAAATGTATACGGCCATACCATGTTGAAAGCACCAGTTCTCGTCTGATCACTGAAGTTAAGCAACATTGGGCCAAGTTAGTACTTGGATGGGTGACCGCCTGGGAATACTTGGTGTCGTAGGCTTTAACATTTTATCCATATTTCAAAATTTGTCTCTTTTTCTTCCTTGTCCGTAGATTCCTGTACTGTTGGACGTTTTGCATTCATTTCACGCCACATTTTCTCTTCGTAATGCATTTTGCATTTAATTGACGCCACATTTTCCGTTGATATATGTCTACGGCCATACCATGTTGAAAGCACCAGTTCTCGTCCGATCACTGCAGTTAAGCAACATTGGGCCAAGTTAGTACTTGGATGGGTGACCGCCTGGGAATACTTGGTGTCGTAGGCTCTAACATTTTATCCATATTTCAAATTTGTCTCTTTTTCTTTCTTGTCCAAGAGAAATTTCTAATCACTGAGAACATAAGGTGAAACCCAAGGGGATGTAGCTCAGATGGTAGAGCGCTCGCTTAGCATGCGAGAGGTACGGGGATCGATACCCCGCATCTCCAAGTATCATTTATCCCCCTACTACACAAGCACCAAACAAAAAAATAAACACTCAAAGAAAAACAAAAGTCTGAAAATTTAAACCAGTAAAACTTTAAACCTTTTTGTTGCATTAGAATGTTATTTAATAAACCAGAAGTTAGCCTTTGCTTAGAGTAAATGTCTACGGCCATACTATGTTGAAAGCACCAGTTCTCGTCTGATCACTGAAGTTAAGCAACATTGGGCCAAGTTAGTACTTGGATGGGTGACCGCCTGGGAATACTTGGTGTCGTAGGCTCAATATTTTTGGAATTTTGACCCAACCAATCCTAGCCCAAACCTGACTAAACCTCACACAAGTTTGAAAATCATGTTGTAACTTTATGTCTACGGCCATACCATGTTGAAAGCACCAGTTCTCGTCCGATCACTGAAGTTAAGCAACATTGGGCCAAGTTAGTACTTGGATGGGTGACCGCCTGGGAATACTTGGTGTCGTAAACTCTACATCTTTCTTTCTTATCTTGTCACTGAAAACAGAAAAGTTGTGTTAACGTAGAAAATAATTGCTGCAACGTCCGGGAATCGAACCCGGGCCGCCCGCGTGGCAGGCGAGCATTCTACCACTGAACCAACGTTGCTGGCATGCTCGTTGGCTATTCGTATAACACAACCCCTTGCTGAAAATCATTATTCAGAAATCTGTCAATTTATAACCCAAATACAGATTGATATAGCTTTACACCTGAACGATGAATATGACTTGCTGTAAGTAGACTTTGGCAGTAGGTAAGGACTTTCTTCAGCCCGGCAAGACAATATCTGAGTGATCCTTGGTTCACTTGTACACACCTTTTAGTGAAGTGAATCAAGCAAGTATAGCTTGGTCAGTTTAGACAAATGGTAACTGCAATTTTAGTTATTCCTACCGTAGGCTATTTGTCATTTGTCATATATTTTGTGGTAAACACATCCTGACATCCTGTCCCTACATGCCTGTTGTAATATGTTTCTTTAAGTGGGCTCTCTCATGGAAAGCCTTCAGATAAATTGGATGTAATTCCAATATGATCCACTTACACGGAAATCTTTAGTAAAAGGCGAAAGATTTATTCGTGCTGTAGGTAGATCCTGGACATGCTCAAACAACACAAATAGCTCCATATCCTTGGCAGCTGTTAGGCTTGTTCCATTGACCAATCTAATGTAGTTGTCAGCAAAGACATGTAGAGATTGTGTCAAAGTTCAGCTTATTCACCAAAAAAAACACAAGCCCCTAGAATAACTTGAGGCAGAAAATTATCCATTAAATGACATTCAACTTTAGGGGTTTGCACCACCTAGCATTAAAACATTGAACTACATAAAGGAAGTGGAGCCATTGTGCTTTTGGCAGCATGCTTGTTGACTTGTGCAAACTTGATACAGGTTGTACACAATGTATTGAGTGGTCCAGTTTA
>NC_137274.1:40000-87500 GCF_053477335.1 Acartia tonsa | reverse complement strand
TATTAAAGAAAATTGCTATAAAATAAGTCGCCCCCGGGTGGGCTCGAACCACCAACCTTTCGGTTAACAGCCGAACGCGCTAGCCGATTGCGCCACGGAGGCTGATACAAGCTAATAACATTACATTATTTTTAATATTATTCTATGGAGCCTTAAAATATAAAAACAAAAAAAGATTGGTTTACTTATGTTGGTAGGGCTAATTACCACCGAACACTCATTAGCGCGGTCCGACTACTGACCGACACGGAAGCTCTTGGCTGCTGGGTTTCCCCTCTGGCCCAATCCGCCCCTCATTAAGCAACCTGATCACCTAGGACTCCCCCTAGGTGGCCATGTTGATGCCAGGCTTAGTGCGGACGCCAATTCAACGTGTTTCAATGGTAACCAGGCGTTCCCTGCCTCAAACCATCCCAAACTCTGACCTCCCAGTAGCAGGATTACAGAACCTCGCCACGGTTCCAGTCAACAATCATATCAATTTCTGTCACAATGTACCAGTTGAATTGCAATTTTTTTCATGTTTAATTTTGGGTATAATTACGCCAGCTTCCGTTATGGTCTAGTGGTTAGGATAGCTGGCTCTCACCCAGCAGGCCCGGGTTCGATTCCCGGTAACGGAAAAATACATTTTGTCGAACCCCCAAGTAATTATATCAACATCCCCGATCCAAAAAAAAAAGGAGATAAAAAAGATAGAGAATTGGATATTTCTAAGTTTTTACTTTTCAGCCAGGGTGACACCAAGCCTGCGTGGCCTAATGGATAAGGCGTCGGTCTCCTAAACCGAAGATTGCGAGTTCGAGTCTCGCCGTGGGTAACATTATCTTTTTAGCAAAAGTTGTTTTGGTTGCAGTGCTTCCAAGGTTTCTTGAAGGCAGTGTAGTAGCAAATATGGAAAGTGAAAGCAAGCTGCTCTAGTGGCGCAATCGGTTAGCGCACGGTACTTATAGACAGTACAACAAGTTATGCCGGGGTTGTGAGTTCGAGCCTCACCTAGAGCAAGCACTTTTTCAACCCTTAAACCTGGCAGGGTCTTCCACGAAAAGAGCAAAAATAAATTTTTTTTTACTTAATCAAAGCATTTTATCTTACCAAAATACTAAAATATTCTCTAGCAGTACCTCATAATATCAAATACAGGTACTGTGGTTCGATTTCAAAAATTTTTTGTAACTATGCTTTACTAACCAACAATCAATCAAGGAAAAAAGTTTGTTAAAGAATATAGATAGATTGGTATTTTCTTTTTACTACTGTTTTAAATCTATCAAGTTAATAACAAATTCGATAAAATTGACTGAATAACCATATAAATGTATAAAGATTTGTGATTTAAATTATGCCATGAAAAATCCTCCAATGTGTTTTGTAAAAATCTTTGAAACTTTTGATTTCATTGTTTATGTATGTACACTCAAGAATGATGAATCTTATCTGATCTAGAAAGGCAGAAGGATACTAAATTGTAATTGTAATTCATAGTAACCGAGTTATTACTAAAATAAATTTTTGACAGCTGTGGGATTCGAACCCACGCCCTTGCGGACTGGTGCCTAAAACCAGCGCCTTAGACCACTCGGCCAAACTGCCTGTTGTGCTGGCAGTTGTGCGAATAAGAAAAATTGTTTCTTAAGTTTTTTTTTCAGCCTTACTGTGTAAAAGCATCAAACACCTAAAAAAAAATTTGTTTTTCCAGTGAGTGATTTTACAAAATTAACTGCCTCCAGAGAGGATTGAACTCTCGACCCCTGGTTTACAAGACCAGTGCTCTGCCACTGAGCTATAGAGGCTTGCCTGTTCACGTGGCACAATTTAAACCTAGCCTAACCTAGCCTAACCTAACCTAACCTAAGCCATTGCGGTTGGCACCTTGTGTTAAAGACTTTGAAATTGCTAAAAGATTCATTTGAGTATTAGTCAGCTCATGCATTCAACAGGGGGATGTAGCTCAGTGGTAGAGCGCATGCTTTGCATGTATGAGGCCCCGGGTTCGATCCCCGGCATCTCCAATTATCAATGATTTTTGTTATTTCTTTGAAGTTGTCTGTTGTTCAAAATGAGTACTTTAGTGAAAAAATATTTGTATGGGGTTATGCGGACACAAAAATGTGGAACGCTTCACGATTTTGCGTGTCATCCTTGCGCAGGGGCCATGCTAATCTTCTCTGTATCGTTCCAATTTTAGTATATGTACTGCCGAAGCAAGTACATTTGAGAATAGAATTTAGTTGTCCATAAAGATCAGCATTTGTTACACAAATTGCAAAAAAACAATTCTGTTGACCCTGACGTGATTTGAACACGCAGCCTTCTGATCTGGAGTCAGACGCGCTACCGTTGCGCCACAGAGTCAGATGTTTGAATTGCTGCAACTTTGAATTCATGCAAAACTAAAGGAAAGTCTTTTTTTCCCTTTTTTCTATCCACTATACAATGCAAGCGACCAATAGAAAAAAGGCGCTGCTTTCGTCCGGCCCCTATGATGGAGACCAGGGGTCGTAGCTCAGCTGGTAGAGCGTCTGATTCGCATTTAGAAGGTCTCGGGTTCAAATCCCGACGACTCCAAATTTTTTTTCTTTTCAATTTTCAAAAGTATTAGGCAAAACCATGGGCTTGACCGGGAGTTGAACCCGGGACCTCTCGCACCCGAAGCGAGAATCATGCCGCCTAGACCATCAAGCCTGGCTTGTGCCCTGTTAACTGTCAGTAGCAACCTGTAATTCATCAATTTACCTGCCGATTGCTTCCAGCTGTGATCCTGGATTGATGGATGGCCGTCTGCCAGAGCCAGCAGTCGTGGCCGAGTGGTTAAGGCGTTGGACTTGAAATCCAATGGGGTTTCCCCGCGCAGGTTCGAATCCTGCCGGCTGCGAATTACAGATTTTGTTAGTTTCTAGTGTTTTATTCATTTTTTTTTTGCAAAACCAGAAAGTTACCTTGCAACTCACATGGCCTTCCTGGTATAGTGTTAAAATAAGTCTTTTGTCAGGTGTGGGGTTCGAACCCACGCAATCTTACGATTATGAGAGCTTAAATCTCACGCCTTAGACCACTCGGCCAACCTGACAGGTTGCCACAATGCGGCACTCATTGCAAAACGCATGAAATCACGACTGACAAGCACTGATTTAGCAAAGCTCCACAAAATAATTCTCGCGACGAAGATGGGATTCGAACCCACGCGGGCAGAGCCCATTGGATTAGCAGTCCAACGCCTTAACCACTCGGCCACCTCGTCTGTGAAAGAGATTAAGCTAGATTACTTGCAAAGCATACATAACAACAACAACAACAAACACAAAAACAACAAAGTAAATATTGCATCACTCGTGTCAAAAGACTTCCCACGCCGGGAGTTGAACCCGGGCCTCCTGGGTGAAAGCCAGATATCCTAGCCGTTAGACCACGTGGGATTCTGTTTCCGTCCGGGATCGAACCGGAGACCTTCTGCGTGTTAGGCAGATGTGATAACCGCTACACCACGGAAACTTGTTACATCAGATAGACAGCTTTATTGCCATAATTTTTTTCTTTAAACTCCTGACTAAAGTGTGCTAGTTACTAGGCAAAAATGTATTTGTGGTTTTCACTTTTGAGTACATTATAGTCCTGTACAATAAGCGTCAGTGGTATAGTGGTGAGCATAGCTGCCTTCCAAGCAGTTGACCCGGGTTCGATTCCCGGCTGACGCATTTTCATCTGTGTTGCCTAGGAGTACATTTTTGTACATTTAAAAAGTGTAGTAATCCTATATTGCCAACAAGCCTCCGTAGCGCAGTAGGCAGCGCGTCAGTCTCATAATCTGAAGGCCGTGAGTTCGAGCCTCACCGGGGGCAGGCAAATATTTTTTCATCTCCTGGTTGTGTTTTGAAAAAATGTGAAAAAATAGTTTTGTCAGAAGTGGGATTCGAACCCACGCCCTCATCGAGGACCAGAATTCTCACATCCACTCTCTATCAGAGAGCAAGGAAGTTGTCCTTGAGTCTGGCGCCTTAGACCACTCGGCCATCCTGACTGTTAATAAAGTGTTCACGGATTAAGAAATCCCATGTTTTGATAAGCCAAAAAGGTTAGCCAAAATGCAATGTTAGCATCCCATCTGGGGATCGAACCCAGGACCTTTGGATTAGAAGTCCAACGCGCTATCCTCTGCGCTAATGGGACTTGGTTAGAGAAAAGAAAATAGTAGCATTTGTTGACAGAAAACATTATGGAAGGCAAGAAAAAGAAAATCAAGTAGAGAAGAAAAAAAGTATGTAGTTTTTGTATTGTGCTTATACTTATACACATCATGTCAGTCAGGCCCGTTAGCTCAGTTGGTTAGAGCGTCGTGCTAATAACGCGAAGGTCACGGGTTCGATCCCCCTACGGGCCAGATAATACTTTTACCAAATTGAACAGTTTGCAGTGGCGGAAATATTTAATGGTAAAAAAAAGAAATTTCACAAGGTTGAAAAAGTTATCTCTCCCCGACCGGGAATCGAACCCGGGCCTTCCACGTGACAGGCGGAGATCCTCACCACTAGACTATCGAGGAATTCTTATAAATCAGCCATTTTCTAGTCGCTACGTACGTATCACACTGATTGGAGACTTGAACAAAAGATGGGAGCGCCCGAGCAGGGGCTCGAACCCTGGACCGTTAGGTTAAAAGCCTAACGCTCTACCGACTGAGCTACCCGGGCATCATGCTATTCTAAAATTACAGTAACAAAATTGTCTCACCAGATGGCAGCAGCATTTTAGTTCATGGTAGGCTTGGTTTTCTCTCTGTTTATTTTTGGTTAAGTGCAACCTGAGTTGTATAGAATAAATCATCCCTCCATAATTTTCCTGTATTGTAGCATTTTGCATTTAGTATAAGTCACATTTTCCATGGTCAAATGTCTACGGCCATACCATGTTGAAAGCACCAGTTCTCGTCCGATCACTGAAGTTAAGCAACATTGGGCCAAGTTAGTACTTGGATGGGTGACCGCCTGGGAATACTTGGTGTCGTAGGCAAATCTTTTCATCCTTTTTTATAAGTTGAGAAAAAAAAAAACAAAGTCTGAGAAATGTAAACCAGACAACTGCTTATGTTCATTTTTTACACCTAAAGCCCTTATACAATGCAACCACTATGATATAATGTGTAGTTACTGTTTTTGTCACCAGATGGCAGCTCTATTTAGTTCCCAGTTAGGCTTTGTTTTCTCCGTGTTAAGGCATGAGTTTTGGGTTGACAACTATTATTGTTCGATAAAATGATATCTTTTAGTATCACACATACCTATTTGGATTAATATTTTAGTTACTTTGTGCTTGTATTTTATGAAAATTAACTTTTCCGGTCGGACCTTTAACAAATATCAAAAATATATGATTGTCCAAGTAACTTTACATCATTGTCTAAAACGACCAAGCTAATATTGCTTGATTCACTTCTACAAGAGGTGTGTATCAGCTCTGCTTCGATGGTTCGCTCACCTTGAGTCCGCTCGGGTTGAGTGTCTGTCTTAGTCAGTCACAAACTTCTTTATTCAGGGTTAAAGAGAACCCACTAATTACTGAAACCAATCAAGAACTTAAAATCATTTACCGTAGATACCTGTACGTAATTTCTCTTGGTAATGCATTTTCCATTTAGTTTATGCCACATTTTCCTTTGATAAATGTCTACGGCCATACCATGTTGAAAGCACCAGTTCTCGTCTGATCACTGAAGTTAAGCAACATTGGGCCAAGTTAGTACTTGGATGGGTGACCGCCTGGGAATACTTGGTGTCGTAGGCTTTAACATTTTATCCATATTTCAAAATTTGTCTCTTTTTCTTCCTTGTCCGTAGATTCCTGTACTGTTGGACGTTTTGCATTCATTTCACGCCACATTTTCTCTTCGTAATGCATTTTGCATTTAATTGACGCCAAATTTTCCGTTGATATATGTCTACGGCCATACCATGTTGAAAGCACCAGTTCTCGTCCGATCACTGCAGTTAAGCAACATTGGGCCAAGTTAGTACTTGGATGGGTGACCGCCTGGGAATACTTGGTGTCGTAGGCAAATCTTTTCATCCTTTTTTATAAGTTGAGAAAAAAAAAACAAAGTCTGAGAAATGTAAACCAGACAACTGCTTATGTTCATTTTTTACACCTAAAGCCCTTATACAATGCAACCACTATGATATAATGTGTAGTTACTGTTTTTGTCACCAGATGGCAGCTCTATTTAGTTCCCAGTTAGGCTTTGTTTTCTCCGTGTTAAGGCATGAGTTTTGGGTTGACAACTATTATTGTTCGATAAAATGATATCTTTTAGTATCACACATACCTATTTGGATTAATATTTTAGTTACTTTGTGCTTGTATTTTATGAAAATTAACTTTTCCGGTCGGACCTTTAACAAATATCAAAAATATATGATTGTCCAAGTAACTTTACATCATTGTCTAAAACGACCAAGCTAATATTGCTTGATTCACTTCTACAAGAGGTGTGTATCAGCTCTGCTTCGATGGTTCGCTCACCTTGAGTCCGCTCGGGTTGAGTGTCTGTCTTAGTCAGTCACAAACTTCTTTATTCAGGGTTAAAGAGAACCCACTAATCACTGAAACCAATCAAGAACTTAAAATCATTTACCGTAGATACCTGTACGTAATTTCTCTTGGTAATGCATTTTCCATTTAGTTTATGCCACATTTTCCTTTGATAAATGTATACGGCCATACCATGTTGAAAGCACCAGTTCTCGTCTGATCACTGAAGTTAAGCAACATTGGGCCAAGTTAGTACTTGGATGGGTGACCGCCTGGGAATACTTGGTGTCGTAGGCTTTAACATTTTATCCATATTTCAAAATTTGTCTCTTTTTCTTCCTTGTCCGTAGATTCCTGTACTGTTGGACGTTTTGCATTCATTTCACGCCACATTTTCTCTTCGTAATGCATTTTGCATTTAATTGACGCCACATTTTCCGTTGATATATGTCTACGGCCATACCATGTTGAAAGCACCAGTTCTCGTCCGATCACTGCAGTTAAGCAACATTGGGCCAAGTTAGTACTTGGATGGGTGACCGCCTGGGAATACTTGGTGTCGTAGGCTCTAACATTTTATCCATATTTCAAATTTGTCTCTTTTTCTTTCTTGTCCAAGAGAAATTTCTAATCACTGAGAACATAAGGTGAAACCCAAGGGGATGTAGCTCAGATGGTAGAGCGCTCGCTTAGCATGCGAGAGGTACGGGGATCGATACCCCGCATCTCCAAGTATCATTTATCCCCCTACTACACAAGCACCAAACAAAAAAATAAACACTCAAAGAAAAACAAAAGTCTGAAAATTTAAACCAGTAAAACTTTAAACCTTTTTGTTGCATTAGAATGTTATTTAATAAACCAGAAGTTAGCCTTTGCTTAGAGTAAATGTCTACGGCCATACTATGTTGAAAGCACCAGTTCTCGTCTGATCACTGAAGTTAAGCAACATTGGGCCAAGTTAGTACTTGGATGGGTGACCGCCTGGGAATACTTGGTGTCGTAGGCTCAATATTTTTGGAATTTTGACCCAACCAATCCTAGCCCAAACCTGACTAAACCTCACACAAGTTTGAAAATCATGTTGTAACTTTATGTCTACGGCCATACCATGTTGAAAGCACCAGTTCTCGTCCGATCACTGAAGTTAAGCAACATTGGGCCAAGTTAGTACTTGGATGGGTGACCGCCTGGGAATACTTGGTGTCGTAAACTCTACATCTTTCTTTCTTATCTTGTCACTGAAAACAGAAAAGTTGTGTTAACGTAGAAAATAATTGCTGCAACGTCCAGGAATCGAACCCGGGCCGCCCGCGTGGCAGGCGAGCATTCTACCACTGAACCAACGTTGCTGGCATGCTCGTTGGCTATTCGTATAACACAACCCCTTGCTGAAAATCATTATTCAGAAATCTGTCAATTTATAACCCAAATACAGATTGATATAGCTTTACACCTGAACGATGAATATGACTTGCTGTAAGTAGACTTTGGCAGTAGGTAAGGACTTTCTTCAGCCCGGCAAGACAATATCTGAGTGATCCTTGGTTCACTTGTACACACCTTTTAGTGAAGTGAATCAAGTTCAGAGAGTCGGGCTGAGAACACGCATTTAGCAAGCTCTCCCCCGCCCTACCCCATGTGTTAAGCTCAGTTCTACCTTCCCCCTCTCTCTCAACTAGTTCCCCTCTCCCCACTGCCCGTGGTCACTCCGCAGTTGGAGGAAAGGGAAGACACTGTAGCCAGAGGGCACCTCGTATTTAGGCCTGGCAATGTGTATGTGTTAACGTATCGGTCAATTGTTAACACAAAAAAAGTGAAAATAAAACATTAATGAATTAAAAGTTTTTTTTAACTTATGTGTAACCTAATCGCTTTAATTTAATGAACAATTTTTTGGTGAAAACACTCTCAAATTCTTTTTGATAATTTTATGATATTTATCGGTCTGGCAACATTTTACCGGCGCAAAGTACTCCCGACAAATAAGCTCTCCCATTGGCTAACATTTTTTCGCGTCCCACCATTGGTCAGCTGACCCACACTCACTCAGTACCCTCGGTTCCGCCATCTTCACTTCATCATGGCCTGTAGTACGTGTGACAACCCAGAATATTGGTCAAAGTTTAAAACAAATTTGGACGCTGCTTTGGATGTTAAGTTTAAAGAATACGATGCGAATATAGCTAAGGTAAGGGATGAGCTTATTCATAGTACTTTTGCCAGTCATAAAACCGAAATAAACGATATTAAATTGAGAGTCTCAGATTTAAATGTTAAAATTCAATCTATCGAAGGTATAGAAAATTTCGTAGATGCTAAATCTGTTGCAAGTGAACAAAAAGCGATTAGGACCACGATTACACAACAAAAAGACTATCTAAACTCTGTCGAATCGTCGAGAGAAAATTTCGTCAAATTTCAACTTCTACAAAACTCGATAAGAGAGCAAAGGTGCCGCGATTGGAGTTGTAGAATAGTGAATTTTCAGCAGCCGTGGAGCCGTGAAAATATTACAGAGTTTATCATATTTAGAAACATTATAAGGCCCACCCTTGAAGCCGCTCTTAAACGTGGGGAATTAGAATATATTCCCTCACATTTTTGTGATATCGTCGAGCGTGCCCATATGCTCCCATATACAAAGGGCCAGATCCCCGTTTTTATTTTTCGTTTTATGTCTAGATCCTACCTCGACGCGTGGATGATCAATAAGAAGGCTGTGCTTGACCGTTACAACGCCGAGATCAAGAGGTTCAATCCCAGGAACAACGCGTCACCGGTCCCGTTCTTCCCCAATAGGTTAGTCCAGGCGAAGCAAGATATGTCCGACCTCAACAGGAAGACCATGACCTTTGTATATGCCACAAACCAGATTTCGAGGGCCAAAGTCGCTGGCCAACATGTCCAATTTCAGCTCAAGAACGGCAGCCGCTGGATACGCTGCCTTAACCCGTTTGGCAAAGACCTGAAGGAAATGGCCCAACCCATACCTGGAAGTGAGGATTTTTTTCTGTCAGAGGCACCACCTATCCTTTGTTTCAACAAGCTAGCGCCTGAGGAAAGGAAAACATTCTTCTCTAATCAGGCTGACTTAACAGAGGATGACTTCCCAAGACAGTTTAGTACGATCACAGCCCACCCTTCCAGCACGATTCAACATAATTTAACGTCTGCCCCTGCCCCAGCTCTTGGGGACCTAGCTGTGTTTCCTCCCATAGACTCTGCCGCAACCGTCGCAACCGCCGCACATAAAGCCGTTGCACCAGCCGCACAGCCCACACAGTCAGTACCTGCCGCCGTCGCATCCGCAGCCGCCGCTACCGCTGATTTCACTGCCGCACCTGCCGCCGCGCTCACCGCCGCACCTGCCGCCGTGACCGCCGCCGCATCTGCCGCCACGTCCGCCGCACTTGCCGCCGTGTCTGTCGCCGTACCTGCGGCATCTATTGCCGTACCTACCGCCACACACACCGCCGCACTTGCCGCCACGTCTGCCGCATCTGCCGCATCTACACCTGTCGTTGACTCAGCACCTTCTGATCCTGTTGCCCCTGTCGTTGACTCAGCACCTTCTGATCCTGTGGCCACGAGGGCCAAAGCTAGAGACACCGCCAACAAAGCTAAGCAAAGCAAAGCTACAAAGGCGGTAATCACATCATGAGGTTAAGTATCTTATACGACGGAAAGGTACCTAACAAAAAATTATTTATCATCATTTTTAAATTCATTTCCAAAGTGATTTATTTCGAAAAACTGAATGTTTTATATCCACGTAAACTCTATATTATTATAATATTATTATTATATATTACCTAACTTGTTAGAACGCCCACATAGCATATTAATTTCAATCTATTTTTCTTATTTTTCTTTTCTGCTGATTAGCATATAAAATACTTGGAACTTGTATGAAAATGAGTAGGGGGAACTAAACTAGCTTGAAATGTGTTGCCACCCCCAACACACACATAAACTAAACGCTATCGGAATAACCATAGTAAATATGGTAATTTTTTTCGCTTTAACGATAATATATTGTATATTACCTATTTTTATTTGTCCACTAATATCTACTGTGTTTCAGATGTCCATACTTGATGTTAAGACGATTCCTCCTGCGGTGCTCCTGGACCAGCTCTGCTATGACAAACCTCCCTAATGATCAGATTAACCAGGATTACGGTAACTTAAACGATAACATTGGTCTAAATCTTATGAATCCGATTTACGGCGACTACTTTAACGATTTTGAGAATGAATTCGGAATAAACTGCGTTTTTTCAAGTGAACAAGGTATCGTACAGAAACTGAAAACATTCAATGAAAACCTTCTCAATATTTTTAGTATTAATTGTCAGTCATTACATTCTAAATACAATGATATTGTCTCCACTGTAGACTTCTTTAGACAACATGATATCCACTTAAATGTTCTGTGTTTTCAAGAATTATGGCTAAATAAGGATGTAAATATGGATTGCTATGGAATTAATAATTACGATTGGCATGTTAAACTCCGCACAAAAAATAGGGGGGGAGGGGTGGGTATTCTAGTAAGCAAATATTATAAAGTAGATAAACTATTTGATAAATTTTCATTTAAAGAAAATATTCTTGAATCTATTTGCTTAAAAATTTCCCACAATGGACTAAAGTTTTGCTTACTAAACTGTTATCGGCCACCCAATCAGAGTAGTGCTGAAATAGAAGAATTTTTTGAACTTTTTTTGGACCTGATTGATAGAATAGCAGCTTTAAGCATACCATACTTCATTGTGGGAGATTTCAATTTTGATCTTTTCAAAATAAATAATATAAATAGCAACTCCATGAGAATTATTGAGTCTTTTTCTTTTAACGGTATCATAAATACCGTTACCAGAGCTACTAGAGTAACTAGAACCACAGCAACCCTTCTTGATTTATTCGGGGTAGGTAACTTTATTCAAAACCTAATGTCTTCCTTTGTTTTAACTTCAAAAATCTCCGATCACTTGCCAATTATTAATTCATTCCGAATAGACAGAGTAAATAAACCCAAACCTCCAGATTTCTTTGAAAAAAGAGAATTGAATGATGAAAACTTTGATGCCTTAAACTATGCACTCTACCACACTAACTGGAATCACGTTTTAAGTCAAGACAACACAAACATTGCTTATGATAACTTTATTTCAACCTTTTTGAGACTTTATAATGAAAAGTGTCCAGTTAGGAAAAAACGAAAAAACAAACGTACCCAGCCTCAGCAGCCTTTCATGTCAGACTTTTTATTGCGTTGTAGATTGCATAGAGATATTTTGTACAGCAACTTTTTACAAGACAAAACAATTGAAAATGAAAGTATTTACAATGTCTATAGGAATAATTACAATAGGCAAGTGAGAAGAGCAAAGATTGAATATTACAGAAAACAAATAAGAGATGCAAACGGGGATGGGAAAAAACTCTGGAAAACCCTAAAGGAAGTCATTGGGTTTAGTAAATCTTCCCCTGAGTGCACATACCTTCAAGTAGGCCCAAACAAAATTGAAAATGACCAAGAAATAGCTAATGAATTTAATCGTTATTTTAGTCAGATTGGGTCTTCCCTAAAGCCTGAAATTCCTTCCACCCCCAAAAATTTCTTTGAATATTTACCACCCCCATGTCAAGATTCCCTCTTCTTTGAGCCATTGTACCCCTTCAAGGTTATTAATATCATTCGTAGTATTAAACCTAAGCGTTCCACAGACATAAATGATGTCTCGATGTATGTTCTGTCTCGCTGTGCTGATACCATTGCCACTCCCCTAACACATGTTTATAATTTATCACTTCAAAATGGCACTTTTCCTGAAAAAATGAAAACTTCCAAAATAGTTGTCCTTCACAAATCAGGTTCACTCAGCGAGGCAGATAATCATCGAGGAATTTCACTCATTGATAACTTTTCCAAACCCATTGAAAAATATGTCTGTGAAACGCTGGTTAAGTTCTTGGAAGATCGGTCTTTTTTTAGCAACCGCCAGTTTGGCTTCATGAAAGGGATCTCAACCTTTCACAATGTATTGAACTTAAGCACATTGATCACCCAAGCACTCAGTCGAGACACTTCCTGTATGGCCATATTTTTGGACATAAGGAAGTGTTTCGACATGATAAATAGGGGCATCCTTTTTAGCAAACTGGAGAATTCAGGGATAAGGGGGGTTGCACTTGATTGGTTCCGTAGTTATTATGCAAATAGAAAACAGCGTGTATTTTTTAAGGGCCTTTTCTCCTCCACAATTGAATTCATTATCATTGGCGTACTTCAGGGGTCAGTCCTGGGACCAATTCTTTTTTTGATTTTTATCAATGACCTTGTTTCATGCAGTGAAGAGATCCTAATCAATCTCTTTGCTGATGACGCAGTGGGCTTCATTGAAAAGCAGAATATTATACAATTAATCAACCTTGCAAAGGAGCTTGTCCCCAGACTGACCCAATGGTACAATGCCAATAAACTTCTTATTCACCCCCGCAAGACCAAATGTATGGTCTTTTCCTCCCCCCGTGAGATACTCACCCCCGCTGAGCTCGCCGCTAAGACCAACTTTGAAGTCTATGTAAACATGAATAATCATAATGAAAATGATGAGTCAAAAATCACTAAGTTGGATCTTGTGAGCGGTACCAATGAGGGTAGTATCAAACACTTGGGAATTCAATTGGACGAGAAAATGAAGTTTTCTTATCATCTTGATAAAGTCTATAGCAAAGTCTCTAAAATAATTTATAGTATGAAAGTAATGCGTCATTTGTTGGACAAGAAACACTTAAAGCTACTCTATTCTTCTTATATTAAGTCGAATATCGAATATTGTTGTCTCCTGTTCACTGCCTGTCCTATGTATCTGTTAGCACCAATCATTAAGTTGCAGAAGCAGGCCATTAGAATAATCGAAAATTTACCTAGCAGAGCTCACACAGCTGAATTCTTTAAATCTAATGGCATACTTCCATTTAACCTGTTAATTGAATTCAATGTTTGTAAATTTATGCACGCCTATAAATTAGGCAATTTTCCCAAAATCTTTGAAAACACCTGGAATTTTGTTCAAGACAGACATACGTATGGCACTAGGAACAGGAACAACTTTGCTTACGAACCGGGCACCAATAGAAACTTTCTCCTGCACGCCCCTCTTAACTCTTTCCCAACTATATTCAACAACCTTCCACTTGAAATTAAACTAATTGATAATAAAAATACTTTTAAGAAAAAATGTTTTACTTATTACCTAAACAAGATTGAGTTTTAAAAAAAAAGCAAATATTTTATTTTTGAAATTAAACTGATTGATAATAAAAAAATATTTTCAATAAAGATATTTTACCTATTACTTACTATCTTAAAAAAAAAAAAGCAAATACTTTATTTTTTTCTCTTCCTTTATTTAACAATTTTTTTGTTCTAACTAAGTTTCTATTCGTATCTTTAGCCCTCGACTTTTTGTAAGCACTTAATTTCTATATCAAAAAAAATAATAAAACAGCATTTCTTTAACCTCAAATCTCAACGAGTAGGTTCCGTAGGAACCGACATACATACCTATGTATAGAGTAGCTTTAGCATAGTTTGTTTCTTATCCATTTTACTCATTTTACATTTTATATTTTGACTTTAACTTCTTCCATTATATTATATATTTTTTATCAAGCAGCTAACGAATCGCGCAACCTCTACCTCTATTTTATCTAATAAAAAAATAACAAAGTTTTTTCATAATTTTGACCAAAAATATATTTATTTATTCAAATTTAGATATCAAAAATTTTGTTTAATATATGACTATCGCTGACTGGACTGGTTAAGCTCATGTAGTGGGCATAGCCATCTACTCGTCGTAGTCGCTGGAGTCGCCGATGTCGTCGGGTTCCTGTTGGAGGAGCTCCTCCACAAGGTCCTGCTGGACGGTGACCAGGCGGTCCATGGCGGCGATGGAATCCATGTTGGCCTGGAAGGAGCGGGCGTACGTGGGCATTACTGATATTAACCTCACGACTAACCCATAGTTGGAATACATCATGCGGAGGATCTCCTCATCGATGGCGTCGTTGCGGAATCTCCTCCACATCAACATGTCGCCCTCGTGCACAACGCCCAACAACCTCCTCTTGACCATAAACCAGAGGTCCAGACAGCGCCTGTCTACCCCCGGAAATGGGAGTAGATCAGGCACTGCCGCGAGGTTCAGCAGCTGCTGGACGCCGTGCACGGGTACAGGATCATCGACTTCATCGCTAGAATTTAACATAGCGATGAGCTCCTGCACCTGGTCATGGAGGGGAACATTTTCCTCACCTCCAGCCTCCTCCGGAACTTCCGGCGCCCCGTCTGGTAGAGCACCTTGGCCTTGTCCTACTTCCTCTTCTTGATCTGACATCTTGGAGACAATTGAAATTTGACCTTACCTACCCCATATTTATACCCCCCTTGTGTTTTAATACCATGCATTATGCAATCTTAATTTAACTTATTAATTAGTAAATAACTTTCCCCACTTCCGATTTCCCGCATATTTCCCCTATGCTTTACAACCAATTGTCTCCCTCCCGCCCCTTTTTTTTCCTTTATTCTACTGTGCTTTACCGGAAAACCACTCATCCCCCCACCCCCTACTTTTTCTCCCCCCTAGCATATACCAAACAATAAGCGCCGCTCTGTCTGTCTGGCTGGTAGCCACGACCGCGCACAAACCATTCACCACGCCCCATTTTATCCCCCCCGTTTTCCTCCCCTCCTCCCCCATACCTGTTCAATTCCTCGACCCATCTCCCTTATTCTATCTAGCCTCTCACTTCATCAACTTACATTTCTTATCCTTACTTTTTTATGCTAATACTTTTTTTATGCTAATACTAAATTAATCCATAGCAAAATATTAATTAACAGACATCCTATTACTTTGTACATCTTTCAAATAAAAAAACAAAAGTTCATAGCAAGATATCTAGGATTTATTAAAAAACAAATCAATGAATTTATGGTAAATTATTTTTAAAAAAAATTATATTTAGCTACTTTTTCCAAAAAAACTAAACTGTATTATTTATTTCTCACTTTGCAGATTTTTTTTCTGTTGCCTCTCTGTTGTTTTTTGTGAACGTCTTGCGGATAATTCCGCGGTTGTTTTTGCGGATATTTTTGCGGATATCTTGTATATAAAGTCGTAGAGAACTTGACCATAACTGGTCCTGACCAGAAATGGCCAACTTCTGGAGCTATAGTTGGAGACAAGCCCCCTCTTGTGCAGTTATCCGCTCAGCAATTTCACCTAATTTAGTTTCATGATACTCCATATCCTTGTTTGGGTTGTATAGTGTGAGTGCCAACTCGGTTTCTAAATAACCCTGATGGTATAGTAGACGGGCTACCTCACGACGTACTTCCTCACTGACATTGTCACCATTAACTATATTGAGAAGTCGTTGATATGTTATTGTCAGTCTATTGCGTAGCGGCTGCCACATTTGTTGGTACTCTTCCTCTCCGAACATTTTCGTGCCTAAACAACAGAAAGATTTAAACTCCACTAAAGCAAAGCTATAACAAATTGTGCGCGCAATAGCACGCCACAGCCTTTTTTTTAACATGACCCACTTTCACCCTTTACTTTCAAAAAGAGTGAGATCAATGGATTAATGTAAACGTTTTCTAGCACAAACCACTCTCCTCTCACCTTCCCTCACCTCACCCTCCCCCATATTGTTGCCCCATTCACAGCCATGCTGTGACCAGTTCTCAAAACACAAAAATCAGATTCCGGAGGAATCGAACCTTACATATTTAGGGACACACTCCCATTATCAAAAAACCAAAATCAGATTCCGTAGGAATCGCACATGACCTATTCTTTATTCTGTACAATTATACAATTGTACATCATAGGATTATTATATCCATTCTCAAGAAATAAAAATCAGATTCCGTAGGAATCGAAACCAACCATTACACCTTGTTCACTTAGTACATGATACGATTATATATTAGGATATCTTATTCATTTTTTGGATTTTGGATTTTTGGATTGGACCAAGTGTTATCGCGAGATTTGCCGTCATCCTGTAATTATTGGTGTGGAGATGTCCTTAGACCCGGACAAAACTCCACTCTATAATGAAAATAATTTGTTATAAAGGAAACTGTCTATGTATAGCTGAAAAGGGATCACAACGGGAATAGCGACTCCTGGTGGAGGTTTTGGTTCCTTAATTGTTCCGAATTTACGCTTGGAGAAGTTGCAACTGATAGTAGGAGGATGTCTGAAATACACAGCAAGATATTTTTGTTCTTTCATTGTTAAGATTATTATTTATTTGCACATATAACATTGTACCGGCTTAGCAAGCGTCAAAGTACACCAGTGGCTCCACAACCCTTAAAGGGTTATGCTAACTATCTGGTACAATGTTGCATGGAATTTTTTTTTCTGTAAAATATTATCTTCATCTTATTCGAACTGGCCTGGTAACTAGGTGGAGACGAAGTTCGGCCAATTCCATGCTAGGTACTTAATAATAGTTATTATGTATATTATTATATTACCAAACCTGCATCAAACAAACCAGAAGAATCAAACAGATCAAAGCATAGTAACATAATGTATGATATATATCTAATAAAATATGTTGTACCTTTGAGGAAAATAAATCTTATCTTATCTTATCTTATCTTAAGCAAGTATAGCTTGGTCAGTTTAGACAAATGGTAACTGCAATTTTAGTTATTCCTACCGTAGGCTATTTGTCATTTGTCATATATTTTGTGGTAAACACATCCTGACATCCTGTCCCTACATGCCTGTTGTAATATGTTTCTTTAAGTGGGCTCTCTCATGGAAAGCCTTCAGATAAATTGGATGTAATTCCAATATGATCCACTTACACGGAAATCTTTAGTAAAAGGCGAAAGATTTATTCGTGCTGTAGGTAGATCCTGGACATGCTCAAACAACACAAATAGCTCCATATCCTTGGCAGCTGTTAGGCTTGTTCCATTGACCAATCTAATGTAGTTGTCAGCAAAGACATGTAGAGATTGTGTCAAAGTTCAGCTTATTCACCAAAAAAAACACAAGCCCCTAGAATAACTTGAGGCAGAAAATTATCCATTAAATGACATTCAACTTTAGGGGTTTGCACCACCTAGCATTAAAACATTGAACTACATAAAGGAAGTGGAGCCATTGTGCTTTTGGCAGCATGCTTGTTGACTTGTGCAAACTTGATACAGGTTGTACACAATGTATTGAGTGGTCCAGTTTAGAAGTGGGGACAAGTGGGCCGATCCTGGTGGTACTGCAATACCAGGCCAACCCGTGATAAGGCTGGAGCAAGCTCCAAGTCCTCATCCCCTAACAAAAATGAGTTTAATATCAAAGGGGACACATGGTCCCCGTATCAGATATTAAGCTGATAAGAACAGATACTACACTTTGATCTTAGCCAAAAGGCCGAGAAGCGATGCCAAAGAATAGTTCCAGTATACTACCTTAGAGTCATAACCTGACTATGGTACTGTCTGGCAAAAGATTGGCATGCAGGCTGCCTAATCATTGTTAGAGAGAGTATAGTCAATCTGCCTAGTTCAAAGCAAAGACTTTACTTTAAATTGGGCTTCGATAGAAGCCTTTTTCTGGCCAACTACACAAAGTTTAGCAATTCCTGGTGTGTAAAATTTGAACTAGATGGTTAAGTTAAACATTCTAATTCTGTTGTCTGTTCTGCATTTATTAGGGGATGCGCGAACGCAGTCCCCAACTACCAAAAATTGTGCGTTCGAGTTACCCACATTTGGGGTAATCGTAGGGGTCAGCCATGCCTGAGTGCAATGGCACAGCCTCACCCTAGAGGAACCACCTTAGTGATCATGGTTAACCTCCACGCCAGGTAAGTATGAGGGAAAGAGTCGATTTCAGTGTATGGGTGACAAAGACTATAGATATTTTGCTGACCAGCTCCACGACTTTACACAAAACATGATTCAGTTGAAGTGTCCCCTCAGAAATGCTATATTTATACTTTTTCAAATAGTTGGTGACATACTTTGTTGATGAAACCTTCGGTAGGAGGTCTTCCATTGAAACAAATGCGACACCTAGAGGCCAAATTATTGACTACATAATATACATGTTTGCTACTTCACAGGTTATGCATTCCTATTGTAGATAGTGAGCTATCATCAGCTCTGACAGAAATAGCATTACAGTTCACACTGCAACCACTGGATCTATACACACCTCTTAGTGAAGTGAATCAAGCAAATTTAGCTTGGTCAGTTTAGACAATTACAAGATGCAAACTGTCACTTGTTATAACAAGATTACCAAGAGTTAGCACTGGTCGCAACGCAACAAACCATACAGAAGGATGGTATGGTAATATCCACATTATAATGTGAAAATGCCTTGCCAAATGTCTACGGCCATACCATGTTGAAAGCACCAGTTCTCGTCCGATCACTGAAGTTAAGCAACATTGGGCCAAGTTAGTACTTGGATGGGTGACCGCCTGGGAATACTTGGTGTCGTAGACCTAACATTTTTGGAATTTTGACCCAAACAATCCTAGCGCAAACCTAACTAAACCCCACACAATTAATGTCTACGGCCATACCATGTTGAAAGCACCAGTTCTCGTCCGATCACTGAAGTTAAGCAACATTGGGCCAAGTTAGTACTTGGATGGGTGACCGCCTGGGAATACTTGGTGTCGTAGGCTTATCCTTTTTTCAAAAATTGCCTCAAAAAAGTTGTGATACTGTAGAAAATGATTGCTGCAACGTCCGGGAATCGAACCCGGGCCGCCCGCGTGGCAGGCGAGCATTCTACCACTGAACCAACGTTGCTGGCTTGCTCTCATGATATTCGTGTAGTTAGTTTTTGTGTACCTATTGCAAAGACCAACCATACAAAGTGCAGAGCCCTGGCAGCCAACATAGCCCGGCTAGCTCAGTCGGTAGAGCATGAGACTCTTAATCTCAGGGTCGTGGGTTCGAGCCCCACGTTGGGCGAATTTTTTTTTAAATGGAACAGTTTTTAAAAATATATTTGAATTTGTTTCGTGATATACTGACAATAGGGTAATTCAGGCGCCATGGCTTAGTTGGTTAAAGCGCCTGTCTCGTAAACAGGAGATCCCGAGTTCGACTCTCGGTGGTGCCTTGATCCTTTTATTACTACTATCCATGGCTACACATACATAGGGTAAAGATTTGCAAAAATGCCGCGACCCGGGATCGAACCGGGGACCTTTAGATCTTCAGTCTAACGCTCTCCCAACTGAGCTATCACGGCTAGTTAAAATGATGTTGCTTATCTTGGTCAAGATGGAAAAAAGATCACTTTTACATGACTCTAAAAAGTTTAGGTCCTACCGAGATTTGAACTCGGATCGCTGGATTCAGAGTCCAGAGTGCTAACCATTACACCATAGGACCTTGATGCAGATCCAAACTCCAAAGGGTAAAAAAAAATTTTGTATAAAAAGAAAAGAAAAAAAACCTTATGTAATGGTTCCTGCCGGGATCGAACCGGCGACCTTGTCCGTGTGAAGGACACGTGATAACCACTACACTAAGGAACCATTGTCAACTAAGAAACCAAGCCAAGATACATAACAAACAGACATAAAATGTGCAACTACAAAGCCACGTCATTAAGTTAAGCCAGGTCTCGTGGCGCAACGGATAACGCGTCTGACTACGGATCAGAAGATTGCAGGTTCGAATCCTGCCGAGATCGAAAATTTTAAAGATTCGTTTGGCTATTAAAGAAAATTGCTATAAAATAAGTCGCCCCCGGGTGGGCTCGAACCACCAACCTTTCGGTTAACAGCCGAACGCGCTAGCCGATTGCGCCACGGAGGCTGATACAAGCTAATAACATTACATTATTTTTAATATTATTCTATGGAGCCTTAAAATATAAAAACAAAAAAAGATTGGTTTACTTATGTTGGTAGGGCTAATTACCACCGAACACTCATTAGCGCGGTCCGACTACTGACCGACACGGAAGCTCTTGGCTGCTGGGTTTCCCCTCTGGCCCAATCCGCCCCTCATTAAGCAACCTGATCACCTAGGACTCCCCCTAGGTGGCCATGTTGATGCCAGGCTTAGTGCGGACGCCAATTCAACGTGTTTCAATGGTAACCAGGCGTTCCCTGCCTCAAACCATCCCAAACTCTGACCTCCCAGTAGCAGGATTACAGAACCTCGCCACGGTTCCAGTCAACAATCATATCAATTTCTGTCACAATGTACCAGTTGAATTGCAATTTTTTTCATGTTTAATTTTGGGTATAATTACGCCAGCTTCCGTTATGGTCTAGTGGTTAGGATAGCTGGCTCTCACCCAGCAGGCCCGGGTTCGATTCCCGGTAACGGAAAAATACATTTTGTCGAACCCCCAAGTAATTATATCAACATCCCCGATCCAAAAAAAAAAGGAGATAAAAAAGATAGAGAATTGGATATTTCTAAGTTTTTACTTTTCAGCCAGGGTGACACCAAGCCTGCGTGGCCTAATGGATAAGGCGTCGGTCTCCTAAACCGAAGATTGCGAGTTCGAGTCTCGCCGTGGGTAACATTATCTTTTTAGCAAAAGTTGTTTTGGTTGCAGTGCTTCCAAGGTTTCTTGAAGGCAGTGTAGTAGCAAATATGGAAAGTGAAAGCAAGCTGCTCTAGTGGCGCAATCGGTTAGCGCACGGTACTTATAGACAGTACAACAAGTTATGCCGGGGTTGTGAGTTCGAGCCTCACCTAGAGCAAGCACTTTTTCAACCCTTAAACCTGGCAGGGTCTTCCACGAAAAGAGCAAAAATAAATTTTTTTTTACTTAATCAAAGCATTTTATCTTACCAAAATACTAAAATATTCTCTAGCAGTACCTCATAATATCAAATACAGGTACTGTGGTTCGATTTCAAAAATTTTTTGTAACTATGCTTTACTAACCAACAATCAATCAAGGAAAAAAGTTTGTTAAAGAATATAGATAGATTGGTATTTTCTTTTTACTACTGTTTTAAATCTATCAAGTTAATAACAAATTCGATAAAATTGACTGAATAACCATATAAATGTATAAAGATTTGTGATTTAAATTATGCCATGAAAAATCCTCCAATGTGTTTTGTAAAAATCTTTGAAACTTTTGATTTCATTGTTTATGTATGTACACTCAAGAATGATGAATCTTATCTGATCTAGAAAGGCAGAAGGATACTAAATTGTAATTGTAATTCATAGTAACCGAGTTATTACTAAAATAAATTTTTGACAGCTGTGGGATTCGAACCCACGCCCTTGCGGACTGGTGCCTAAAACCAGCGCCTTAGACCACTCGGCCAAACTGCCTGTTGTGCTGGCAGTTGTGCGAATAAGAAAAATTGTTTCTTAAGTTTTTTTTTCAGCCTTACTGTGTAAAAGCATCAAACACCTAAAAAAAAATTTGTTTTTCCAGTGAGTGATTTTACAAAATTAACTGCCTCCAGAGAGGATTGAACTCTCGACCCCTGGTTTACAAGACCAGTGCTCTGCCACTGAGCTATAGAGGCTTGCCTGTTCACGTGGCACAATTTAAACCTAGCCTAACCTAGCCTAACCTAACCTAACCTAAGCCATTGCGGTTGGCACCTTGTGTTAAAGACTTTGAAATTGCTAAAAGATTCATTTGAGTATTAGTCAGCTCATGCATTCAACAGGGGGATGTAGCTCAGTGGTAGAGCGCATGCTTTGCATGTATGAGGCCCCGGGTTCGATCCCCGGCATCTCCAATTATCAATGATTTTTGTTATTTCTTTGAAGTTGTCTGTTGTTCAAAATGAGTACTTTAGTGAAAAAATATTTGTATGGGGTTATGCGGACACAAAAATGTGGAACGCTTCACGATTTTGCGTGTCATCCTTGCGCAGGGGCCATGCTAATCTTCTCTGTATCGTTCCAATTTTAGTATATGTACTGCCGAAGCAAGTACATTTGAGAATAGAATTTAGTTGTCCATAAAGATCAGCATTTGTTACACAAATTGCAAAAAAACAATTCTGTTGACCCTGACGTGATTTGAACACGCAGCCTTCTGATCTGGAGTCAGACGCGCTACCGTTGCGCCACAGAGTCAGATGTTTGAATTGCTGCAACTTTGAATTCATGCAAAACTAAAGGAAAGTCTTTTTTTCCCTTTTTTCTATCCACTATACAATGCAAGCGACCAATAGAAAAAAGGCGCTGCTTTCGTCCGGCCCCTATGATGGAGACCAGGGGTCGTAGCTCAGCTGGTAGAGCGTCTGATTCGCATTTAGAAGGTCTCGGGTTCAAATCCCGACGACTCCAAATTTTTTTTCTTTTCAATTTTCAAAAGTATTAGGCAAAACCATGGGCTTGACCGGGAGTTGAACCCGGGACCTCTCGCACCCGAAGCGAGAATCATGCCGCCTAGACCATCAAGCCTGGCTTGTGCCCTGTTAACTGTCAGTAGCAACCTGTAATTCATCAATTTACCTGCCGATTGCTTCCAGCTGTGATCCTGGATTGATGGATGGCCGTCTGCCAGAGCCAGCAGTCGTGGCCGAGTGGTTAAGGCGTTGGACTTGAAATCCAATGGGGTTTCCCCGCGCAGGTTCGAATCCTGCCGGCTGCGAATTACAGATTTTGTTAGTTTCTAGTGTTTTATTCATTTTTTTTTTGCAAAACCAGAAAGTTACCTTGCAACTCACATGGCCTTCCTGGTATAGTGTTAAAATAAGTCTTTTGTCAGGTGTGGGGTTCGAACCCACGCAATCTTACGATTATGAGAGCTTAAATCTCACGCCTTAGACCACTCGGCCAACCTGACAGGTTGCCACAATGCGGCACTCATTGCAAAACGCATGAAATCACGACTGACAAGCACTGATTTAGCAAAGCTCCACAAAATAATTCTCGCGACGAAGATGGGATTCGAACCCACGCGGGCAGAGCCCATTGGATTAGCAGTCCAACGCCTTAACCACTCGGCCACCTCGTCTGTGAAAGAGATTAAGCTAGATTACTTGCAAAGCATACATAACAACAACAACAACAAACACAAAAACAACAAAGTAAATATTGCATCACTCGTGTCAAAAGACTTCCCACGCCGGGAGTTGAACCCGGGCCTCCTGGGTGAAAGCCAGATATCCTAGCCGTTAGACCACGTGGGATTCTGTTTCCGTCCGGGATCGAACCGGAGACCTTCTGCGTGTTAGGCAGATGTGATAACCGCTACACCACGGAAACTTGTTACATCAGATAGACAGCTTTATTGCCATAATTTTTTTCTTTAAACTCCTGACTAAAGTGTGCTAGTTACTAGGCAAAACTGTATTTGTGGTTTTCTCTTTTGAGTACATTATAGTTCTGTACAATAAGCGTCAGTGGTATAGTGGTGAGCATAGCTGCCTTCCAAGCAGTTGACCCGGGTTCGATTCCCGGCTGACGCATTTTCATCTGTGTTGCCTAGGAGTACATTTTTGTACATTTAAAAAGTGTAGTAATCCTATACTGCCAACAAGCCTCCGTAGCGCAGTAGGCAGCGCGTCAGTCTCATAATCTGAAGGCCGTGAGTTCGAGCCTCACCGGGGGCAGGCAAACACTTTTTCATCTCCTGGTTGTGTTTTGGAAAAATAGTTTTGTCAGAAGTGGGATTCGAACCCACGCCCTCATCGAGGACCAGAATTCTCACAACCACTCTCTATCAGAGAGCAAGGAAGTTGTCCTTGAGTCTGGCGCCTTAGACCACTCGGCCATCCTGACTGTTAATATAGTGTTCACGGATTAAGAAATCCCATGTTTTGATAAGCCAAAAAGGTTAGCCAAAATGCAATGTTAGCATCCCATCTGGGGATCGAACCCAGGACCTTTGGATTAGAAGTCCAACGCGCTATCCTCTGCGCTAATGGGACTTGGTTGGAGAAAAGAAAATAGTAGCATTTGTTGACAGAAAACATTATGGAAGAAAATCAAGTAGAGAAGAAAAAAAGTATGTAGTTTTTGTATTGTGCTTATACTTATACACATTATATCAGTCAGGCCCGTTAGCTCAGTTGGTTAGAGCGTCGTGCTAATAACGCGAAGGTCACGGGTTCGATCCCCCTACGGGCCAGATAATACTTTTACCAAATTGAACAGTTTGCAGTGGCGGAAATATTTAATGGAAAAAAAAAGAAATTTCACAAGGTTGAAAAAGTTATCTCTCCCCGACCGGGAATCGAACCCGGGCCTTCCACGTGACAGGCGGAGATCCTCACCACTAGACTATCGAGGAATTCTTATAAATCAGCCATTTTCTAGTCACTACCTACGTATCACACTGATTGGAGACTTGAACAAAAGATGGGAGCGCCCGAGCAGGGGCTCGAACCCTGGACCGTTAGGTTAAAAGCCTAACGCTCTACCGACTGAGCTACCCGGGCATCATGCTATTTTAAAATTACAGTAACAAAATTGTCTCACCAGATGGCAGCAGCATTTTAGTTCATGGTAGACTTGGTTTTCTCTCTGTTTATTTTTGGTTAAGTGCAACCTGATTTGTATAGAATAAATCATCCCTCCATAATTTTACTGTATTGTAGCATTTTGCATTTAGTATATGTCACATTTTCCATGGTTAAATGTCTACGGCCATACCATGTTGAAAGCACCAGTTCTCGTCCGATCACTGGTACTGTTTTAAATAGGTCAAACAAATGTAAAGTGATGGGACTTGGAGGATGGAAGGGTAGGTCAAATTGGCCGCTGGCCTGGCTGCAACCAGTGGACTCTGTAAAAATTTATGGAGTCCATTTCTGTCCTTCAATCTCAGAAACAATACATTTGTCGTGGAAAGTTTGTTTAGAAAAATTTAATAATTGTTTGCAGGCTTGGTCTGGGCGGGCCCTTCCTTTCTTGTCACAGAAAGCAACTGTTCTTAAGGTTTTTGCTACCTCCAAGCTCTGGTACCTAGGCCAGGTATTGCCAATACCTAAGGCCGTGGTAACAGAGATTGAGAAAAGAATGGGTACCTTTCTTTGGCAGGGAAGGTTGGAAAGGCTAGAAATCAACGAGTTGTATAATGCAACAGTTGATGGTGGCCTTGGCCTGCCTAATATTCAAGCCAAATGTGATGCATTATTTGTTAAGCATTTGACAAGGATTTTAAGCAAGGATTGCCGTTCCAGAGATCATTTGCTCTATTGGATTGGATTGAGGTTAAGAAACTTGTTTCCTACCTTTGTCCCGCCCCTTAGATCAGATGAAATTCCACCCTATTTTCTCCATTGTGTTCGCATGCTGGAGGACAAGGTGTTGGACCTTGACGTTGCAAGGCTGGAGGTGGTGAAAACCAAGGAGGTGTATGGGTTATTTAACTCCACCCCGCCCCCTCCCAAGGTCATGGACAAGAGATCTTTGAATTGGGAGAGGGTTTGGGTGAGGTTAAATGATCCAATTCTTTGTCGAGAATCTTTGGACATTTGCTTTTCAATTTTACATGACATATATCCAACTAGGGAGAGATTAAAGAGGTGCAGACAGCATTTGACGGGCTTCTGTCCTCAATGTCCTAGGACATTGGAGACAGCTGTCCATTTATTTGCTGAATGCCCCTCTATTCTCCATATTTGGATATATGTCAAGAATTTATTAATAAGAAATGACATAATTGCATCAATTTTGGTTGATGATCAATTGTGTTTGTTTTTTGATTTGGACGTGGAGAGAAATAAGATTAAACTTTATCTTTTTATTATTTCAAAATACATTTTATTTGTGCATCTTAACAAAAAGCAAATTCAAAATTCAACTGTAGGGCATTTTAAATCTTTTTTGGTGCACAAAATACCAACAAATTTAGGTCTTTTAATCTAGTTTCTCTTCATGTAAAAATCACGAAACCTTTCTTATTTTTTGCCGCTATTTTTAAACATATAATTTTCTTTGATTAAAAAACTATAATAGTTTATTTTTGAAGACATTATTTTCTTTGCTTTTTAGTTTCATTTTTTGCATTCTAATTAAAACGAAAATTTCTTTATTATTATTCAACTTAATTTTAATGAATATTGAATATTTCTTTTAGTTATATATTCTTATACATTTTACGAGTATGATTATAGTAATAAGAAATCAGATTTTATCATATTTTAGCCAAATTTAGACCTTAGTGCTTATTTTTTTAAAAAAAGTTTATTTAAAACTTTACTTTAATTAAGACTGAAATTTTACATGATTTAGTAAAATGTTTTAGTTTAATGAATTTTTATTTCATTTTCGGTTTTAAATACAAATTTTAATTTCTCTTTATCTATTTTTATGTATTTTACAGATTTAAATTTTATAAATCTACGAGAAACAGCACTAAACTAGGTTGGTTTGTATTTCTAAACAAGCTTTCCATTTTATTTATCATGATTTTCGTGATTAAAAGTCAAGAAGTTTTTGTTTAAAGATTAACAATAAGAAAGCTTTTTTCTCTATTGATATTTTGATTTTGAATGTTTTGATTTGCTTTCTTTTTAATTTTGATGGATCATTTATAATGATTACGAGAAATTGGGTAAATTTACCCCCAAAACAATTTAGTACCTAGTCAATATTTAGATTTATTCTCGAGGCAAAGAATTTAAATTTAAAATAATCACGAAACCTATCTACAGTTTATATTTTGCATGAAATTGTATTTCATGATATTGCTGAATTTATTTAACTTTTTATTTATATAAATTATTTATATTTATTCATTTATGTTTCTAAATATGGTTTAAAAGCATATTTCATTATGATTATTACCGAATTTTAATTTTATTGAGTAGTGTAATTCAAAACTTGTTTGACAGGTTTCCTAGATTTACTCAAATTTATTAATTTTAATCTAAAATTTCAAGTAAACTTAAAGTATTAATATTATACTTCGTAATTTTAACAAAAGTTTATGAATTTTAATTATTTTATTGGTTTATTTTTGTTTTCAAAGTTTTTTTTTTGTTTTATTTTTGATTACTTAATTTCATAGATTAAGACAAAAAATGCATAGTTAAATAATTATTTTATTTTATTTACAGATTTTGCAAATTACAGTATATATGTATCACTTTCTAATAATTTCATTTTAAAAGTAAATTTTCGCCTAGATATTTAAATTTTATTGATTTAAATTTAAAGTTTTATTAAGGATTTATAGTTTGAATCATCTTTACAAAGGTGATATTTAATAATTAGAAAAAGGAAGGCAATGAATTTTGCTGCATATATTTTCATTCTCTTTCGGTTTTATGCAAATAAAATGTGGCCTTTTCATTTCCTTGCTTATTTGGTTGAATTGACCAATATAAAGTAGGGTACATTGGTGTATCCATTTAATGATTACATAATTTTGGAGTAAAAACTTAATTTTCGGGTTTTTTCTCCACAGAAGAGATATCATTATGTTCTTCTGCTATATTTATTTGTTTAATGGTTCTTGCAAAAAAGATAATTTGCAGTGATTTTATCTTTTTGCAAGAATTATATATTTTTTTTTTCATCATTTGTATATATATTGTAACTTTATAAGCCCTTATTGTGGGTTCACTTTTAATAAAACTCTGTAGCGCTTTGGATGAATAAATTTTAAAAGAAAAAAAAATCACTGAAGTTAAGCAACATTGGGCCAAGTTAGTACTTGGATGGGTGACCGCCTGGGAATACTTGGTGTCGTAGACTTAACATTTTTGGAATTTTGACCCAAACAATCCTAGCCCAAACCTAACTAAACCCCACACAATTAAAGTCTACGGCCATACCATGTTGAAAGCACCAGTTCTCGTCCGATCACTGAAGTTAAGCAACATTGGGCCAAGTTAGTACTTGGATGGGTGACCGCCTGGGAATACTTGGTGTCGTAGACTTAACATTTTTGGAATTTTTACCCAACCAATCCTAGCCCAAACCTAACTAAACCCCACACAATTAATGTCTACGGCCATACCATGTTGAAAGCACCAGTTCTCGTCCGATCACTGAAGTTAAGCAACATTGGGCCAAGTTAGTACTTGGATGGGTGACCGCCTGGGAATACTTGGTGTCGTAGGCTTATCCTTTTTTCAAAAATTGCCTCAAAAAAGTTGTGATACTGTAGAAAATAATTGCTGCAACGTCCGGGAATCGAACCCGGGCCGCCCGCGTGGCAGGCGAGCATTCTACCACTGAACCAACGTTGCTGGCTTGCTCTCATAATATTCGTGTAGTTAGTTTTTGTGTACCTATTGCAAAGACCAACCATACAAAGTGCAGAGCCCAGGCAGCCAACATAGCCCGGCTAGCTCAGTCGGTAGAGCATGAGACTCTTAATCTCAGGGTCGTGGGTTCGAGCCCCACGTTGGGCGAATTTTTTTTTTACATGGAACAGTTTTTAAAAATATATTTGAATTTGTTTCGTGATATACTGACAATAGGGTAATTCAGGCGCCATGGCTTAGTTGGTTAAAGCGCCTGTCTCGTAAACAGGAGATCCCGAGTTCGACTCTCGGTGGTGCCTTGATCCTTTTATTACTACTATCCATGGCTACACATACATAGGGTAAAGATTTGCAAAAATGCCGCGACCCGGGATCGAACCGGGGACCTTTAGATCTTCAGTCTAACGCTCTCCCAACTGAGCTATCACGGCTAGTTAAAATAATGTTGCTTATCTTGGTCAAGATGGAAAAGAGATCACTTTTACATGACTCTAAAAAGTTTAGGTCCTACCGAGATTTGAACTCGGATCGCTGGATTCAGAGTCCAGAGTGCTAACCATTACACCATAGGACCTTCATGCAGATCTAAACTCCAAAGGGTGAAAAAAAAATTATTTTGTATAAAAAGAAAAGAAAAAAACCTTATGTATTGGTTCCTGCCGGGATCGAACCGGCGACCTTGTCCGTGTGAAGGACACGTGATAACCACTACACTAAGGAACCATTGTCAACTACGAAACCAAGCCAAGATACATAACAAACAGACATAAAATGTGCAACTACAAAGCCACGTCACTAAGCTAGGTCTCGTGGCGCAACGGATAACGCGTCTGACTACGGATCAGAAGATTGCAGGTTCGAATCCTGCCGAGATCGAAAATTTTAAATATTCGTTTGGCTATTAAAGAAAATTGCTATAAAATAGGTCGCCCCCGGGTGGGCTCGAACCACCAACCTTTCGGTTAACAGCCGAACGCGCTAGCCGATTGCGCCACGGAGGCTTATACAAGATAAAAATATTACATTATTTTTAATATTATTCTATGGTGCCTTCAAATATAAAAACAAAAAAAAGATTGGTTTACTTATGTTGGTAGGGCTAATTACCACCGAACACTCATTAGCGCGGTCCGACTACTGACCGACACGGAAACTCTTGGCTGCTGGGTTTCCCCTCTGGCCCAATCCGCCCCTCATTAAGCAACCTGATCACCTAGGGCTCCCCCTAAGTGGCCATGTTGATGCCAGGCTTAGTGCGGACGCCAATTCAACGTGTTTCAATGGTAACCAGGCGTTCCCTGCCTCAAACCATCCCATTCTCTGACCTCCCAGTAGCAGGATTACAGAACCTCGCCGCGGTTCCAGTCAACAATCATATCAATTTCTGTCACAATCTACCAGTTGAATTGCCATTTTTTATTGTTTAATTTTGGGTGTAATATCGCCAGCTTCCGTTATGGTCTAGTGGTTAGGATAGCTGGCTCTCACCCAGCAGGCCCGGGTTCGATTCCCGGTAACGGAAGAATACATTTTGTCGAACCCCCAAGTAATTATATCATTGTGTGTATGTATGCAGATTTTTTACAAACAACCCCGATCCAAAAAAAAAGGAGATAAAAAAGATAGAGAATTGGATATTTTCAAGCTTTTACTTTTCAGCCAGGGTGACACCAAGCCTGCGTGGCCTAATGGATAAGGCGTCGGTCTCCTAAACCGAAGATTGCGAGTTCGAGTCTCGCCGTGGGTAATATTATCTTTTTAGCAAAAGTTGTTTTGGTTGCAGTGCTTCCAAGGTTTTATGAAGGCAGTGTAGTAGCAAATATGAAAAGTTGAAGCAAGCTGCTCTAGTGGCGCAATCGGTTAGCGCACGGTACTTATAGACAGTACAACAAGTTATGCCGGGGTTGTGAGTTCGAGCCTCACCTAGAGCAAGCACTTTTTTAACCCTTAAACCTGGCAGGGTCTTCCTCGAAAAGAGCAAAAATATTTTTTTTTTACTTAAACAAAGCATTTTATCTTACCAAAATACTAAAATATTCTCTAGCAGTACCTCATAATATCAAATACAGGTACTGTGGTTCGATTTCAAATTTTTTTTGTAACTATGCCTTACTAACCAACAATCAATCAAGGAAAAAAGTTTGTTAAAGAATATAGATAGATTGATATTTTCTTTTTACTACTGTTTTAAATCTATCAAGTTAATAACAAATTCAATAAAATTTTACTGAATAACCATATAAATGTATAAAGATTTGTGATTTAAATTATGCCATGAAAAATCCTCCAATGAGTTATTTAAGCAAACAAAATTTAGCATAAATGGATATTTAAATTTTGTTTGCTTAAATAACATTCTATTGCAACAAAAAGGTGATGTTAGGAAATAATTTCTTGAATAAAATCATAAAACGTTTTTTCATTTAATTTTCATTTTTTCACTGTTGTGTTTTTATTTGACATTAAAAATAAAAATCATAAAAAATCTTCCAAATCAAAGAGAAAAAATCTTTGAATTATTGGTCAATTTAAGTTCAAAGATTTTTTTATTGTAAAAAGTTAATTTTTTAAAAATATTTGAGAAAAAAATCTTCTAACAAAAAAAAATTATCATAATCCAAGATGGCGTCAATACATGTAAAATAATTTTTAAAACAAAAAATTAAAAATTGAATATCTTTTTTCACAGATTGAATTTCAAAAATCGGTCTGACAGTTTTTCCAAAGTCAGTATGATCTATTGAATGAAAAAGGTTTGAAACTGATAGAACATTTCTTTATACTAAAATATATTTTTTCTCCTGTTTTTTCCCACACTTCCAAAAAATGAAATTCAATAAAAAATTAAATTGTTCTCACGTTAAAAAAATTTTCTCACGGGTCCAAAAAATGAATTTAAATGAAAATCATATGTACCATTTAAATCAAAATAAATGGTTCCCACATTCTAAAAATTTTCCCACGCTTGACATTCTTGAAAAATGCTAAATAAATGGACATTTGAACAAACCAAAGATCGCGTTTTTTGCAATGGAATGTGTTTTGTAAAAATCTTTGAAACTTTTGATTTCATTGTTTATGTATGTACACTCAAGAATGATGAATCTTATCTGATCTAGAAAGGCAGAAGGATACTAAATTGTAATTGTAATTCATAGTAACCGAGTTTTTACTAAAATAAATTTTTGACAGCTGTGGGATTCGAACCCACGCCCTTGCGGACTGGTGCCTAAAACCAGCGCCTTAGACCACTCGGCCAAACTGCCTGTTGTGCTGGTGGTTGTGCGAATAGCAAAAATTGTTTCTTAAGTTTTTTTTTTCAGCCTTACTGTGTAAAAGCATCAAACACCTAAAAAAAAAATTGTTTTTCCAGTGAGTGATTTCACAAAATTAACTGCCTCCAGAGAGGATTGAACTCTCGACCCCTGGTTTACAAGACCAGTGCTCTGCCACTGAGCTATAGAGGCTTGCCTGTTCATGGGGCACAATTTAAACCTAGCCTAACCTAACCTAACCTAAGCTATTCCGGTTTGCACCTTGTGTTAAAGACTTTGAAATTGCTAAAGGATTCAGTTGAGTATTAGTCAGCTAGTGTATTCAACAGGGGGATGTAGCTCAGTGGTAGAGCGCATGCTTTGCATGTATGAGGCCCCGGGTTCGATCCCCGGCATCTCCAATTATCAATGATTTTTGTTATTTCTTTGAAGTTGTCTTTTGTTCAAAATGATTACTTTAGTGAGAAAATATTTGTATGGGGTTATGCGGACACAAAAATGTGGAACGCTTCACGATTTTGCGTGTCATCCTTGCGCAGGGGCCATGCTAATCTTCTCTGTATCGTTCCAATTTTAGTATATGTACTGCCGAAGCAAGTACAATTGAGAATAGAATTTAGTTGTCTATAAAGATCAGCATTTGTTACACAAATTGCAAAAAAACAATTCTGTTGACCCTGACGTGATTTGAACACGCAGCCTTCTGATCTGGAGTCAGACGCGCTACCGTTGCGCCACAGAGTCAGATGTTTGAATCGCTGCAACTTTGAATTCATGCGAAACTAAAGGAAAGTCTTTTATTTCTTTTTTTCTATCCACTATACAATGCAAGCGACCAATAGAAAAAAGGCGCTGCTTTCGTCCGGCCCCTATGATGGAGACCAGGGGTCGTAGCTCAGCTGGTAGAGCGTCTGATTCGCATTTAGAAGGTCTCGGGTTCAAATCCCGACGACTCCAAATTTTTTTTCTTTTCAATTTTCAAAAGTATTAGGCAAAACCATGGGCTTGACCGGGAGTTGAACCCGGGACCTCTCGCACCCGAAGCGAGAATCATGCCGCCTAGACCATCAAGCCTGGCTTGTGCCCTGTTAACTGTCAGTAGCAACCTGTAATTCATCAATTTACCTGCCGATTGCTTCCAGCTGTGATGCTGGATTGATGGATGGCCGTCCGCCAGAGACAGCAGTCGTGGCCGAGTGGTTAAGGCGTTGGACTTGAAATCCAATGGGGTTTCCCCGCGCAGGTTCGAATCCTGCCGGCTGCGAACTACAGATTTTGTTAGTTTCTAGTGTTTTATTCATTTTTTTTTTGCAAAACTAGAAAGTTACCTTGCAACTCATATGGCCTTCCTGGTATAGTGTTAAAATAAGACTTTTGTCAGGTGTGGGGTTCGAACCCACGCAATCTTACGATTATGAGAGCTTAAATCTCATGCCTTAGACCACTCGGCCAACCTGACAGGTTGCCACAATGCGGCACTCATTGCAAAACGCATGAAATCACGACTGACAAGCACTGATTTAGCAAAGCTCCACAAAATAATTCTCGCGACGAAGATGGGATTCGAACCCACGCGGGCAGAGCCCATTGGATTAGCAGTCCAACGCCTTAACCACTCGGCCACCTCGTCTGTGAAAGCGATTAAGCTAGATTACTTGCAAAGCATACATAACAACAACAAACACAAAAACAACAAAGTAAATATTGCATCACTCGTGTCAAAAGACTTCCCACGCCGGGAGTTGAACCCGGGCCTCCTGGGTGAAAGCCAGATATCCTAGCCGTTAGACCACGTGGGATTCTGTTTCCGTCCGGGATCGAACCGGAGACCTTCTGCGTGTTAGGCAGATGTGATAACCGCTACACCACGGAAACTTGTTACATCAGATAGACAGCTTTATTGCCATAATTTTTTTCTTTAAACTCCTGACTAAAGTGTGCTAGTTACTAGGCAAAAATGTATTTGTGGTTTTCTCTTTTGAGTACATTATAGTTCTGTACAATAAGCGTCAGTGGTATAGTGGTGAGCATAGCTGCCTTCCAAGCAGTTGACCCGGGTTCGATTCCCGGCTGACGCATTTTCATCTGTGTTGCCTAGGAGTACATTTTTGTACATTTAAAAAGTGTAGTAATCCTATACTGCCAACAAGCCTCCGTAGCGCAGTAGGCAGCGCGTCAGTCTCATAATCTGAAGGCCGTGAGTTCGAGCCTCACCGGGGGCAGGCAAACACTTTTTCATCTCCTGGTTGTGTTTTGGAAAAATAGTTTTGTCAGAAGTGGGATTCGAACCCACGCCCTCATCGAGGACCAGAATTCTCACAACCACTCTCTATCAGAGAGCAAGGAAGTTGTCCTTGAGTCTGGCGCCTTAGACCACTCGGCCATCCTGACTGTTAATATAGTGTTCACGGATTAAGAAATCCCATGTTTTGATAAGCCAAAAAGGTTAGCCAAAATGCAATGTTAGCATCCCATCTGGGGATCGAACCCAGGACCTTTGGATTAGAAGTCCAACGCGCTATCCTCTGCGCTAATGGGACTTGGTTGGAGAAAAGAAAATAGTAGCATTTGTTGACAGAAAACATTATGGAAGAAAATCAAGTAGAGAAGAAAAAAAGTATGTAGTTTTTGTATTGTGCTTATACTTATACACATCATATCAGTCAGGCCCGTTAGCTCAGTTGGTTAGAGCGTCGTGCTAATAACGCGAAGGTCACGGGTTCGATCCCCCTACGGGCCAGATAATACTTTTACCAAATTGAACAGTTTGCAGTGGCGGAAATATATAATGGAAAAAAAAGAAATTTCACAAGGTTGAAAAAGTTATCTCTCCCCGACCGGGAATCGAACCCGGGCCTTCCACGTGACAGGCAGAGATCCTCACCACTAGACTATCGAGGAATTCTTATAAATCAGCCATTTTCTAGTCACTACGTACGTATCACACTGATTGGAGACTTTGAACAAAAGATGGGAGCGCCCGAGCAGGGGCTCGAACCCTGGACCGTTAGGTTAAAAGCCTAACGCTCTACCGACTGAGCTACCCGGGCATCATGCTATTTTAAAATTACAGTAACAAAATTGTCTCACCAGATGGCAGCAGCATTTTAGTTCATGGTAGGCTTGGTTTTCTCTCTGTTTATTTTTGGTTAAGTGCAACCTGAGTTGTATAGAATAAATCATCCCTCCATAATTTTACTGTATTGTAGCATTTTGCATTTAGTATATGTCACATTTTCCATGGTTAAATGTCTACGGCCATACCATGTTGAAAGCACCAGTTCTCGTCCGATCACTGAAGTTAAGCAACATTGGGCCAAGTTAGTACTTGGATGGGTGACCGCCTGGGAATACTTGGTGTCGTAGGCAAATCTTTTCATCCTTTTTTATAAGTTGAGAAAAAGAAAAAAAAAGTCTGAGAAATGTAAACCAGACAACTGCTTATGTTCATTTTTTACACCCAAAGCCCTTATACAATGCAACCACTATGATATAATATGTAGTTACTGTTTTTGTCACCAGATGGCAGCTCTATTTAGTTCCCAGTTAGGCTTTGTTTTCTCCGTGTTAAGGCATGAGTTTTGGATTGACAACTATTATTGTTCGATAAAATGATATCTTTTAGTATTACACATACCTATTTGGATTAATATTTCAGTTACTTTGTGCTTGTATTTTATGAAAATTAACTTTTCCGGTCGGACCTTTAACAAATATCAAAAATATATCATTGTCCAAGTAACTTTACATCATTGTCTAAAACGACCAAGCTAATATTGCTTGATTCACTTCTACAAGAGGTGTGTATCAGCTCTGCATCGATGGGTCGCTCACCTTGAGTCCGCTCGGGTTGAGTGTCTGTCTTAGTCAGTCACAAACATCTTTATTCAGGGTTAAAGAGAACCCACTAATCACTGAAACCAATCAAGAACTTAGATTCATTTACCGTAGATACCTGTACGTATTTTCTCTTGGTAATGCATTTTCCATTTAGTTTATGCCACATTTTCCTTTGATAAATGTCTACGGCCATACCATGTTGAAAGCACCAGTTCTCGTCTGATCACTGAAGTTAAGCAACATTGGGCCAAGTTAGTACTTGGATGGGTGACCGCCTGGGAATACTTGGTGTCGTAGGCTTTAACATTTTATCCATATTTCAAAATTTGTCTCTTTTTCTTCCTTGTCCGTAGATTCCTGTACTGTTGAGCGTTTTGCATTCATTTCACGCCACATTTTCTCTTCGTAATGCATTTTGCATTTAATTTACGCCACATTTTCCGTTGATATATGTCTACGGCCATACCATGTTGAAAGCACCAGTTCTCGTCCGATCACTGCAGTTAAGCAACATTGGGCCAAGTTAGTACTTGGATGGGTGACCGCCTGGGAATACTTGGTGTCGTAGGCTCTAACATTTTATCCATATTTCAAATTTGTCTCTTTTTCTTTCTTGTCCAAGAGAAATTTCTAATCACTGAGAACATAAGGTGAAACCCAAGGGGATGTAGCTCAGATGGTAGAGCGCTCGCTTAGCATGCGAGAGGTACGGGGATCGATACCCCGCATCTCCAAGTATCATTTTTCCCCCTACTACACAAGCACCAAACAAAAAAATAAACACACAAAGAAAAACAAAAGTCTGAAAATTTAAACCAGTAAAACTTTAAACCTTTTTGTTGCATTAGAATGTTATTTAATAAACCAGAAGTTAGCCTTTGCTCAGAGTAAATGTCTACGGCCATACCATGTTGAAAGCACCAGTTCTCGTCTGATCACTGAAGTTAAGCAACATTGGGCCAAGTTAGTACTTGGATGGGTGACCGCCTGGGAATACTTGGTGTCGTAGGCTCAATATTTTTGGAATTTTGACCCAACCAATCCTAGCCCAAACCTAACTAAACCTCACACAAGTTTGAAAATCATGTTGTAACTTTATGTCTACGGCCAAACCATGTTGAAAGCACCAGTTCTCGTCCGATCACTGAAGTTAAGCAACATTGGGCCAAGTTAGTACTTGGATGGGTGACCGCCTGGGAATACTTGGTGTCGTAAACTCTACATCTTTCTTTCTTATCTTGTCACTGAAAACAGAAAAGTTGTGTTAACGTAGAAAATAATTGCTGCAACGTCCGGGAATCGAACCCGGGCCGCCCGCGTGGCAGGCGAGCATTCTACCACTGAACCAACGTTGCTGGCATGCTCTTGGGCTATTCGTATAACCCAACCCCTTGCTGAAAATCATTATTCAGAAATCTGTCAATTTATAACCCAAATACAGATTGATATAGCTTTACACCTGAACGATTAATATGACTTGCTGTAAGTAGACTTTGGCAGTAGGTAAGGACTTTCTTCAGCCCGGCAAGACAATATCTGAGTGATCCTTGGTTTGTACACACCTTTTAGTGAAGTGAATCAAGCAAGTATAGCTTGGTCAGTTTAGACAAATGGTAACTGCAATTTTAGCCATTCCTACCGTAGGCTATTTGTCAGCATGGTTGGCCAGTTTTATTTTTACAAATTTGAACTGGTTGGTTGGAGATGAATGGTTTTGTGGTAAACACATCCTGACATCCTGTCCCTACATGCCTGTTGTAATATGTTTCTTTAAGTGGGCTCTCTCATGGAAAGCCTTCAGACAAATTGGATGTAATTCCAATATGATCCACTTACACGGAAATCTTTAGTAAAAGGCGAAAGATTTATTCGTGCTGTAGGTAGATCCTGGACATGCTCAAACAACACAAATAGCTCCATATCCTTGGCAGCTGTTAGGCTTGTTCCATTGACCAATCTAATGTAGTTGTCAGCAAAGACATGTAGAGATTGTGTCAAAGTTCAGCTTATTCACCAAAAAAACACAAGCCCCTAGAATAACTTGAGGCAGAAAATTATCCATTAAATGACATTCAACTTTAGGGGTTTGCACCACCTAGCATTAAAACATTGAACTACATAAAGGAAGTGGAGCCATTGTGCTTTTGGCAGCATGCTTGTTGACTTGTGCAAACTTGATACAGGTTGTACACTATGTATTGAGTGGTCCAGTTTAGAAGTGGGGACAAGTGGGCCGATCCTGGTGGTACTGCAATACCAGGCCAACCCGTGATAAGGCTGGAGCAAGCTCCAAGTCCTCATCCCCTAACAAAAATGAGTTTAATATCGAAGGGGACACATGGTCCCCGTATCAGATATTAAGCTGATAAGAACAGATACTACACTTTGATCTTAGCCAAAAGGCCGAGAAGCGATGCCGAAGAATAGTTCCAGTATACTACCTTAGAGTCATAACCTGACTATTGTACTGTCTGGCAAAAGATTAGCATGCAGGCTGCCTAATCATTGTTAGAGAGAGTATAGTCAATCTGCCTAGTTCTAAGCAAAGACTTTACTTTAAATTGGGCTTCGATAGAAGCCTTTTTCTGGCCAACTACACAAACTTTAGCAACTCCTAACGAGTAAAATTTGAACTAGATGGTTAAGTTACACATTCTAATTCTGTTGTCTGTTCTGTATTTATTAGGGGATGCGCGAACGCAGTCCCCAACTACCAAAAATTGTGCGTTCGAGTTACCCACATTTGGGGTAATCGTAGGGGTCAGCCATGCCTGAGTGCAATGGCACAGCCTCACCCTAGAGGAACCACCTTAGTGATCATGGTTAACCTCCACGCCAGGTAAGTATGAGGGAAAGAGTCGATTTCAGTGTATGGGTGACAAAGACTATAGATATTTTGCTGACCAGCTCCACGACTTTACACAAAACATGATTCAGTTGAAGTGTCCCCTCAGAAATGCTATATTTATACTTTTTCAAATAGTTGGTGACATACTTTGTTGATGAAACCTTCGGTACGAGGTCTTCCATTGAAACAAATGCGACACCTAGAGGCCAAATTATTGACTACATAAAGTACATGTTTGCTACTTTACAGGGTAGGCATTCCTATTGTAGATAGTGAGCTATCATCAGCTCTGACAGAAATAGCATTACAGTTCACACTGCAACCACTGGATCTATACACACCTCTTAGTGAAGTGAATCAAGCAAATTTAGCTTGGTCAGTTTAGACAAATACAAGATGCAAACTGTCACTTGTTATAACAAGATTACCAAGAGTTAGCACTGGTCGCAACGCAACAAACCATACAGAAGGATGGTATGGTAATATCGACATTATAATGTGAAAATGCCTTACCAAATGTCTACGGCCATACCATGTTGAAAGCACCAGTTCTCGTCCGATCACTGAAGTTAAGCAACATTGGGCCAAGTTAGTACTTGGATGGGTGACCGCATGGGAATACTTGGTGTCGTAGACTTAACATTTTTGGAATTTTGACCCAAACAATCCTAGCCCAAACCTAACTAAACCCCACACAATTAAAGTCTACGGCCATACCATGTTGAAAGCACCAGTTCTCGTCCGATCACTGAAGTTAAGCAACATTGGGCCAAGTTAGTACTTGGATGGGTGACCGCCTGGGAATACTTGGTGTCGTAGACTTAACATTTTTGGAATTTTTACCCAACCAATCCTAGCCCAAACCTAACTAAACCCCACACAATTAATGTCTACGGCCATACCATGTTGAAAGCACCAGTTCTCGTCCGATCACTGAAGTTAAGCAACATTGGGCCAAGTTAGTACTTGGATGGGTGACCGCCTGGGAATACTTAGTGTCGTAGGCTTATCCTTTTTTCAAAAATTGCCTCAAAAAAGTTGTGATACTGTAGAAAATAATTGCTGCAACGTCCGGGAATCGAACCCGGGCCGCCCGCGTGGCAGGCGAGCATTCTACCACTGAACCAACGTTGCTGGCTTGCTCTCATAATATTCGTGTAGTTAGTTTTTGTGTACCTATTGCAAAGACCAACCATACAAAGTGCAGAGCCCAGGCAGCCAACATAGCCCGGCTAGCTCAGTCGGTAGAGCATGAGACTCTTAATCTCAGGGTCGTGGGTTCGAGCCCCACGTTGGGCGAATTTTTTTTTTACATGGAACAGTTTTTAAAAATATATTTGAATTTGTTTCGTGATATACTGACAATAGGGTAATTCAGGCGCCATGGCTTAGTTGGTTAAAGCGCCTGTCTCGTAAACAGGAGATCCCGAGTTCGACTCTCGGTGGTGCCTTGATCCTTTTATTACTACTATCCATGGCTACACATACATAGGGTAAAGATTTGCAAAAATGCCGCGACCCGGGATCGAACCGGGGACCTTTAGATCTTCAGTCTAACGCTCTCCCAACTGAGCTATCACGGCTAGTTAAAATAATGTTGCTTATCTTGGTCAAGATGGAAAAGAGATCACTTTTACATGACTCTAAAAAGTTTAGGTCCTACCGAGATTTGAACTCGGATCGCTGGATTCAGAGTCCAGAGTGCTAACCATTACACCATAGGACCTTCATGCAGATCTAAACTCCAAAGGGTGAAAAAAAAATTATTTTGTATAAAAAGAAAAGAAAAAAACCTTATGTATTGGTTCCTGCCGGGATCGAACCGGCGACCTTGTCCGTGTGAAGGACACGTGATAACCACTACACTAAGGAACCATTGTCAACTACGAAACCAAGCCAAGATACATAACAAACAGACATAAAATGTGCAACTACAAAGCCACGTCACTAAGCTAGGTCTCGTGGCGCAACGGATAACGCGTCTGACTACGGATCAGAAGATTGCAGGTTCGAATCCTGCCGAGATCGAAAATTTTAAATATTCGTTTGGCTATTAAAGAAAATTGCTATAAAATAGGTCGCCCCCGGGTGGGCTCGAACCACCAACCTTTCGGTTAACAGCCGAACGCGCTAGCCGATTGCGCCACGGAGGCTTATACAAGATAAAAATATTACATTATTTTTAATATTATTCTATGGTGCCTTCAAATATAAAAACAAAAAAAAGATTGGTTTACTTATGTTGGTAGGGCTAATTACCACCGAACACTCATTAGCGCGGTCCGACTACTGACCGACACGGAAACTCTTGGCTGCTGGGTTTCCCCTCTGGCCCAATCCGCCCCTCATTAAGCAACCTGATCACCTAGGGCTCCCCCTAAGTGGCCATGTTGATGCCAGGCTTAGTGCGGACGCCAATTCAACGTGTTTCAATGGTAACCAGGCGTTCCCTGCCTCAAACCATCCCATTCTCTGACCTCCCAGTAGCAGGATTACAGAACCTCGCCGCGGTTCCAGTCAACAATCATATCAATTTCTGTCACAATCTACCAGTTGAATTGCCATTTTTTATTGTTTAATTTTGGGTGTAATATCGCCAGCTTCCGTTATGGTCTAGTGGTTAGGATAGCTGGCTCTCACCCAGCAGGCCCGGGTTCGATTCCCGGTAACGGAAGAATACATTTTGTCGAACCCCCAAGTAATTATATCATTGTGTGTATGTATGCAGATTTTTTACAAACAACCCCGATCCAAAAAAAAAGGAGATAAAAAAGATAGAGAATTGGATATTTTCAAGCTTTTACTTTTCAGCCAGGGTGACACCAAGCCTGCGTGGCCTAATGGATAAGGCGTCGGTCTCCTAAACCGAAGATTGCGAGTTCGAGTCTCGCCGTGGGTAATATTATCTTTTTAGCAAAAGTTGTTTTGGTTGCAGTGCTTCCAAGGTTTTATGAAGGCAGTGTAGTAGCAAATATGAAAAGTTGAAGCAAGCTGCTCTAGTGGCGCAATCGGTTAGCGCACGGTACTTATAGACAGTACAACAAGTTATGCCGGGGTTGTGAGTTCGAGCCTCACCTAGAGCAAGCACTTTTTTAACCCTTAAACCTGGCAGGGTCTTCCTCGAAAAGAGCAAAAATATTTTTTTTTTACTTAAACAAAGCATTTTATCTTACCAAAATACTAAAATATTCTCTAGCAGTACCTCATAATATCAAATACAGGTACTGTGGTTCGATTTCAAATTTTTTTTGTAACTATGCCTTACTAACCAACAATCAATCAAGGAAAAAAGTTTGTTAAAGAATATAGATAGATTGATATTTTCTTTTTACTACTGTTTTAAATCTATCAAGTTAATAACAAATTCAATAAAATTTTACTGAATAACCATATAAATGTATAAAGATTTGTGATTTAAATTATGCCATGAAAAATCCTCCAATGAGTTATTTAAGCAAACAAAATTTAGCATAAATGGATATTTAAATTTTGTTTGCTTAAATAACATTCTATTGCAACAAAAAGGTGATGTTAGGAAATAATTTCTTGAATAAAATCATAAAACGTTTTTTCATTTAATTTTCATTTTTTCACTGTTGTGTTTTTATTTGACATTAAAAATAAAAATCATAAAAAATCTTCCAAATCAAAGAGAAAAAATCTTTGAATTATTGGTCAATTTAAGTTCAAAGATTTTTTTATTGTAAAAAGTTAATTTTTTAAAAATATTTGAGAAAAAAATCTTCTAACAAAAAAAAATTATCATAATCCAAGATGGCGTCAATACATGTAAAATAATTTTTAAAACAAAAAATTAAAAATTGAATATCTTTTTTCACAGATTGAATTTCAAAAATCGGTCTGACAGTTTTTCCAAAGTCAGTATGATCTATTGAATGAAAAAGGTTTGAAACTGATAGAACATTTCTTTATACTAAAATATATTTTTTCTCCTGTTTTTTCCCACACTTCCAAAAAATGAAATTCAATAAAAAATTAAATTGTTCTCACGTTAAAAAAATTTTCTCACGGGTCCAAAAAATGAATTTAAATGAAAATCATATGTACCATTTAAATCAAAATAAATGGTTCCCACATTCTAAAAATTTTCCCACGCTTGACATTCTTGAAAAATGCTAAATAAATGGACATTTGAACAAACCAAAGATCGCGTTTTTTGCAATGGAATGTGTTTTGTAAAAATCTTTGAAACTTTTGATTTCATTGTTTATGTATGTACACTCAAGAATGATGAATCTTATCTGATCTAGAAAGGCAGAAGGATACTAAATTGTAATTGTAATTCATAGTAACCGAGTTTTTACTAAAATAAATTTTTGACAGCTGTGGGATTCGAACCTACGCCCTTGCGGACTGGTGCCTAAAACCAGCGCCTTAGACCACTCGGCCAAACTGCCTGTTGTGCTGGTGGTTGTGCGAATAGCAAAAATTGTTTCTTAAGTTTTTTTTTTCAGCCTTACTGTGTAAAAGCATCAAACACCTAAAAAAAAAATTGTTTTTCCAGTGAGTGATTTCACAAAATTAACTGCCTCCAGAGAGGATTGAACTCTCGACCCCTGGTTTACAAGACCAGTGCTCTGCCACTGAGCTATAGAGGCTTGCCTGTTCATGGGGCACAATTTAAACCTAGCCTAACCTAACCTAACCTAAGCTATTCCGGTTTGCACCTTGTGTTAAAGACTTTGAAATTGCTAAAGGATTCAGTTGAGTATTAGTCAGCTAGTGTATTCAACAGGGGGATGTAGCTCAGTGGTAGAGCGCATGCTTTGCATGTATGAGGCCCCGGGTTCGATCCCCGGCATCTCCAATTATCAATGATTTTTGTTATTTCTTTGAAGTTGTCTTTTGTTCAAAATGATTACTTTAGTGAGAAAATATTTGTATGGGGTTATGCGGACACAAAAATGTGGAACGCTTCACGATTTTGCGTGTCATCCTTGCGCAGGGGCCATGCTAATCTTCTCTGTATCGTTCCAATTTTAGTATATGTACTGCCGAAGCAAGTACAATTGAGAATAGAATTTAGTTGTCTATAAAGATCAGCATTTGTTACACAAATTGCAAAAAAACAATTCTGTTGACCCTGACGTGATTTGAACACGCAGCCTTCTGATCTGGAGTCAGACGCGCTACCGTTGCGCCACAGAGTCAGATGTTTGAATCGCTGCAACTTTGAATTCATGCGAAACTAAAGGAAAGTCTTTTATTTCTTTTTTTCTATCCACTATACAATGCAAGCGACCAATAGAAAAAAGGCGCTGCTTTCGTCCGGCCCCTATGATGGAGACCAGGGGTCGTAGCTCAGCTGGTAGAGCGTCTGATTCGCATTTAGAAGGTCTCGGGTTCAAATCCCGACGACTCCAAATTTTTTTTCTTTTCAATTTTCAAAAGTATTAGGCAAAACCATGGGCTTGACCGGGAGTTGAACCCGGGACCTCTCGCACCCGAAGCGAGAATCATGCCGCCTAGACCATCAAGCCTGGCTTGTGCCCTGTTAACTGTCAGTAGCAACCTGTAATTCATCAATTTACCTGCCGATTGCTTCCAGCTGTGATGCTGGATTGATGGATGGCCGTCCGCCAGAGACAGCAGTCGTGGCCGAGTGGTTAAGGCGTTGGACTTGAAATCCAATGGGGTTTCCCCGCGCAGGTTCGAATCCTGCCGGCTGCGAACTACAGATTTTGTTAGTTTCTAGTGTTTTATTCATTTTTTTTTTGCAAAACTAGAAAGTTACCTTGCAACTCATATGGCCTTCCTGGTATAGTGTTAAAATAAGACTTTTGTCAGGTGTGGGGTTCGAACCCACGCAATCTTACGATTATGAGAGCTTAAATCTCACGCCTTAGACCACTCGGCCAACCTGACAGGTTGCCACAATGCGGCACTCATTGCAAAACGCATGAAATCACGACTGACAAGCACTGATTTAGCAAAGCTCCACAAAATAATTCTCGCGACGAAGATGGGATTCGAACCCACGCGGGCAGAGCCCATTGGATTAGCAGTCCAACGCCTTAACCACTCGGCCACCTCGTCTGTGAAAGCGATTAAGCTAGATTACTTGCAAAGCATACATAACAACAACAAACACAAAAACAACAAAGTAAATATTGCATCACTCGTGTCAAAAGACTTCCCACGCCGGGAGTTGAACCCGGGCCTCCTGGGTGAAAGCCAGATATCCTAGCCGTTAGACCACGTGGGATTCTGTTTCCGTCCGGGATCGAACCGGAGACCTTCTGCGTGTTAGGCAGATGTGATAACCGCTACACCACGGAAACTTGTTACATCAGATAGACAGCTTTATTGCCATAATTTTTTTCTTTAAACTCCTGACTAAAGTGTGCTAGTTACTAGGCAAAAATGTATTTGTGGTTTTCTCTTTTGAGTACATTATAGTTCTGTACAATAAGCGTCAGTGGTATAGTGGTGAGCATAGCTGCCTTCCAAGCAGTTGACCCGGGTTCGATTCCCGGCTGACGCATTTTCATCTGTGTTGCCTAGGAGTACATTTTTGTACATTTAAAAAGTGTAGTAATCCTATACTGCCAACAAGCCTCCGTAGCGCAGTAGGCAGCGCGTCAGTCTCATAATCTGAAGGCCGTGAGTTCGAGCCTCACCGGGGGCAGGCAAACACTTTTTCATCTCCTGGTTGTGTTTTGGAAAAATAGTTTTGTCAGAAGTGGGATTCGAACCCACGCCCTCATCGAGGACCAGAATTCTCACAACCACTCTCTATCAGAGAGCAAGGAAGTTGTCCTTGAGTCTGGCGCCTTAGACCACTCGGCCATCCTGACTGTTAATATAGTGTTCACGGATTAAGAAATCCCATGTTTTGATAAGCCAAAAAGGTTAGCCAAAATGCAATGTTAGCATCCCATCTGGGGATCGAACCCAGGACCTTTGGATTAGAAGTCCAACGCGCTATCCTCTGCGCTAATGGGACTTGGTTGGAGAAAAGAAAATAGTAGCATTTGTTGACAGAAAACATTATGGAAGAAAATCAAGTAGAGAAGAAAAAAAGTATGTAGTTTTTGTATTGTGCTTATACTTATACACATCATATCAGTCAGGCCCGTTAGCTCAGTTGGTTAGAGCGTCGTGCTAATAACGCGAAGGTCACGGGTTCGATCCCCCTACGGGCCAGATAATACTTTTACCAAATTGAACAGTTTGCAGTGGCGGAAATATATAATGGAAAAAAAAGAAATTTCACAAGGTTGAAAAAGTTATCTCTCCCCGACCGGGAATCGAACCCGGGCCTTCCACGTGACAGGCGGAGATCCTCACCACTAGACTATCGAGGAATTCTTATAAATCAGCCATTTTCTAGTCACTACGTACGTATCACACTGATTGGAGACTTTGAACAAAAGATGGGAGCGCCCGAGCAGGGGCTCGAACCCTGGACCGTTAGGTTAAAAGCCTAACGCTCTACCGACTGAGCTACCCGGGCATCATGCTATTTTAAAATTACAGTAACAAAATTGTCTCACCAGATGGCAGCAGCATTTTAGTTCATGGTAGGCTTGGTTTTCTCTCTGTTTATTTTTGGTTAAGTGCAACCTGAGTTGTATAGAATAAATCATCCCTCCATAATTTTACTGTATTGTAGCATTTTGCATTTAGTATATGTCACATTTTCCATGGTTAAATGTCTACGGCCATACCATGTTGAAAGCACCAGTTCTCGTCCGATCACTGAAGTTAAGCAACATTGGTTCAAGTTAGTACTTGGATGGGTGACCGCCTGGGAATACTTGGTGTCGTAGGCAAATCTTTTCATCCTTTTTTATAAGTTGAGAAAAAGAAAAAAAAAGTCTGAGAAATGTAAACCAGACAACTGCTTATGTTCATTTTTTACACCCAAAGCCCTTATACAATGCAACCACTATGATATAATATGTAGTTACTGTTTTTGTCACCAGATGGCAGCTCTATTTAGTTCCCAGTTAGGCTTTGTTTTCTCCGTGTTAAGGCATGAGTTTTGGATTGACAACTATTATTGTTCGATAAAATGATATCTTTTAGTATTACACATACCTATTTGGATTAATATTTCAGTTACTTTGTGCTTGTATTTTATGAAAATTAACTTTTCCGGTCGGACCTTTAACAAATATCAAAAATATATCATTGTCCAAGTAACTTTACATCATTGTCTAAAACGACCAAGCTAATATTGCTTGATTCACTTCTACAAGAGGTGTGTATCAGCTCTGCATCGATGGGTCGCTCACCTTGAGTCCGCTCGGGTTGAGTGTCTGTCTTAGTCAGTCACAAACATCTTTATTCAGGGTTAAAGAGAACCCACTAATCACTGAAACCAATCAAGAACTTAGATTCATTTACCGTAGATACCTGTACGTATTTTCTCTTGGTAATGCATTTTCCATTTAGTTTATGCCACATTTTCCTTTGATAAATGTCTACGGCCATACCATGTTGAAAGCACCAGTTCTCGTCTGATCACTGAAGTTAAGCAACATTGGGCCAAGTTAGTACTTGGATGGGTGACCGCCTGGGAATACTTGGTGTCGTAGGCTTTAACATTTTATCCATATTTCAAAATTTGTCTCTTTTTCTTCCTTGTCCGTAGATTCCTGTACTGTTGAGCGTTTTGCATTCATTTCACGCCACATTTTCTCTTCGTAATGCATTTTGCATTTAATTTACGCCACATTTTCCGTTGATATATGTCTACGGCCATACCATGTTGAAAGCACCAGTTCTCGTCCGATCACTGCAGTTA